>NC_051156.1:29139547-29453879 GCF_013339745.2 Dermacentor silvarum
ACCACTCCAAGCCGTCGGTATCATCCCTTGAGGACGACAGATCGACACGTGCAGCTGCTCGCAGTGATGTGTGGAAGTGAGCCCTGACGTGGCGCTGCCATTGACGCTACTTAAACGGGACCACGCTCATCGCTCTGCACTTCGGTTGGCAGCAGCGGCTGTGGCAACAACTTTCTGCCGCTAAAGCCACTCATTTCACTACGCAGGCGCCAAGGCAGCGCTTTCAGCGCTCACCACTCCAAGCCGTCGGTATCATCCCTTGAGGACGACAGATCGACACGTGCAGCTGCTCGCAGTGATGTGTGGAAGTGAGCCCTGACGTGGCGCTGCCATTGACGCTACTTAAACGGGACCACGCTCATCGCTCTGCACTTCGGTTGGCAGCGGCGGCTGTGGCAACAACTTTCTGCCGCTAAAGCCACTCATTTCACTACGCAGGCGCCAAGGCAGCGCTTTCAGCGCTCACCACTCCAAGCCGTCGGTATCATCCCTTGAGGACGACAGATCGACACGTGCAGCTGCTCGCAGTGATGTGTGGAAGTGAGCCCTGACGTGGCGCTGCCATTGACGCTACTTAAACGGGACCACGCTCATCGCTCTGCACTTCGGTTGGCAGCAGCGGCTGTGGCAACAACTTTCTGCCGCTAAAGCCACTCATTTCACTACGCAGGCGCCAAGGCAGCGCTTTCAGCGCTCACCACTCCAAGCCGTCGGTATCATCCCTTGAGGACGACAGATCGACACGTGCAGCTGCTCGCAGTGATGTGTGGAAGTGAGCCCTGACGTGGCGCTGCCATTGACGCTACTTAAACGGGACCACGCTCATCGCTCTGCACTTCGGTTGGCAGCGGCGGCTGTGGCAACAACTTTCTGCCGCTAAAGCCACTCATTTCACTACGCAGGCGCCAAGGCAGCGCTTTCAGCGCTCACCACTCCAAGCCGTCGGTATCATCCCTTGAGGACGACAGATCGACACGTGCAGCTGCTCGCAGTGATGTGTGGAAGTGAGCCCTGACGTGGCGCTGCCATTGACGCTACTTAAACGGGACCACGCTCATCGCTCTGCACTTCGGTTGGCAGCACGGCTGTGGCAACAACTTTCTGCCGCTAAAGCCACTCATTTCACTACGCAGGCGCCAAGGCAGCGCTTTCAGCGCTCACCACTCCAAGCCGTCGGTATCATCCCTTGAGGACGACAGATCGACACGTGCAGCTGCTCGCAGTGATGTGTGGAAGTGAGCCCTGACGTGGCGCTGCCATTGACGCTACTTAAACGGGACCACGCTCATCGCTCTGCACTTCGGTTGGCAGCAGCGGCTGTGGCAACAACTTTCTGCCGCTAAAGCCACTCATTTCACTACGCAGGCGCCAAGGCAGCGCTTTCAGCGCTCACCACTCCAAGCCGTCGGTATCATCCCTTGAGGACGACAGATCGACACGTGCAGCTGCTCGCAGTGATGTGTGGAAGTGAGCCCTGACGTGGCGCTGCCATTGACGCTACTTAAACGGGACCACGCTCATCGCTCTGCACTTCGGTTGGCAGCAGCGGCTGTGGCAACAACTTTCTGCCGCTAAAGCCACTCATTTCACTACGCAGGCGCCAAGGCAGCGCTTTCAGCGCTCACCACTCCAAGCCGTCGGTATCATCCCTTGAGGACGACAGATCGACACGTGCAGCTGCTCGCAGTGATGTGTGGAAGTGAGCCCTGACGTGGCGCTGCCATTGACGCTACTTAAACGGGACCACGCTCATCGCTCTGCACTTCGGTTGGCAGCGGCGGCTGTGGCAACAACTTTCTGCCGCTAAAGCCACTCATTTCACTACGCAGGCGCCAAGGCAGCGCTTTCAGCGCTCACCACTCCAAGCCGTCGGTATCATCCCTTGAGGACGACAGATCGACACGTGCAGCTGCTCGCAGTGATGTGTGGAAGTGAGCCCTGACGTGGCGCTGCCATTGACGCTACTTAAACGGGACCACGCTCATCGCTCTGCACTTCGGTTGGCAGCAGCGGCTGTGGCAACAACTTTCTGCCGCTAAAGCCACTCATTTCACTACGCAGGCGCCAAGGCAGCGCTTTCAGCGCTCACCACTCCAAGCCGTCGGTATCATCCCTTGAGGACGACAGATCGACACGTGCAGCTGCTCGCAGTGATGTGTGGAAGTGAGCCCTGACGTGGCGCTGCCATTGACGCTACTTAAACGGGACCACGCTCATCGCTCTGCACTTCGGTTGGCAGCACCGGCTGTGGCAACAACTTTCTGCCGCTAAAGCCACTCATTTCACTACGCAGGCGCCAAGGCAGCGCTTTCAGCGCTCACCACTCCAAGCCGTCGGTATCATCCCTTGAGGACGACAGATCGACACGTGCAGCTGCTCGCAGTGATGTGTGGAAGTGAGCCCTGACGTGGCGCTGCCATTGACGCTACTTAAACGGGACCACGCTCATCGCTCTGCACTTCGGTTGGCAGCAGCGGCTGTGGCAACAACTTTCTGCCGCTAAAGCCACTCATTTCACTACGCAGGCGCCAAGGCAGCGCTTTCAGCGCTCACCACTCCAAGCCGTCGGTATCATCCCTTGAGGACGACAGATCGACACGTGCAGCTGCTCGCAGTGATGTGTGGAAGTGAGCCCTGACGTGGCGCTGCCATTGACGCTACTTAAACGGGACCACGCTCATCGCTCTGCACTTCGGTTGGCAGCAGCGGCTGTGGCAACAACTTTCTGCCGCTAAAGCCACTCATTTCACTACGCAGGCGCCAAGGCAGCGCTTTCAGCGCTCACCACTCCAAGCCGTCGGTATCATCCCTTGAGGACGACAGATCGACACGTGCAGCTGCTCGCAGTGATGTGTGGAAGTGAGCCCTGACGTGGCGCTGCCATTGACGCTAATTAAACGGGACCACGCTCATCGCTCTGCACTTCGGTTGGCAGCACCGGCTGTGGAAACAACTTTCTGCCGCTAAAGCCACTCATTTCACTACGCAGGCGCCAAGGCAGCGCTTTCAGCGCTCACCACTCCAAGCCGTCGGTATCATCCCTTGAGGACGACAGATCGACACGTGCAGCTGCTCGCAGTGATGTGTGGAAGTGAGCCCTGACGTGGCGCTGCCATTGACGCTACTTAAACGGGACCACGCTCATCGCTCTGCACTTCGGTTGGCAGCAGCGGCTGTGGCAACAACTTTCTGCCGCTAAAGCCACTCATTTCACTACGCAGGCGCCAAGGCAGCGCTTTCAGCGCTCACCACTCCAAGCCGTCGGTATCATCCCTTGAGGACGACAGATCGACACGTGCAGCTGCTCGCAGTGATGTGTGGAAGTGAGCCCTGACGTGGCGCTGCCATTGACGCTACTTAAACGGGACCACGCTCATCGCTCTGCACTTCGGTTGGCAGCGGCGGCTGTGGCAACAACTTTCTGCCGCTAAAGCCACTCATTTCACTACGCAGGCGCCAAGGCAGCGCTTTCAGCGCTCACCACTCCAAGCCGTCGGTATCATCCCTTGAGGACGACAGATCGACACGTGCAGCTGCTCGCAGTGATGTGTGGAAGTGAGCCCTGACGTGGCGCTGCCATTGACGCTACTTAAACGGGACCACGCTCATCGCTCTGCACTTCGGTTGGCAGCAGCGGCTGTGGCAACAACTTTCTGCCGCTAAAGCCACTCATTTCACTACGCAGGCGCCAAGGCAGCGCTTTCAGCGCTCACCACTCCAAGCCGTCGGTATCATCCCTTGAGGACGACAGATCGACACGTGCAGCTGCTCGCAGTGATGTGTGGAAGTGAGCCCTGACGTGGCGCTGCCATTGACGCTACTTAAACGGGACCACGCTCATCGCTCTGCACTTCGGTTGGCAGCGGCGGCTGTGGCAACAACTTTCTGCCGCTAAAGCCACTCATTTCACTACGCAGGCGCCAAGGCAGCGCTTTCAGCGCTCACCACTCCAAGCCGTCGGTATCATCCCTTGAGGACGACAGATCGACACGTGCAGCTGCTCGCAGTGATGTGTGGAAGTGAGCCCTGACGTGGCGCTGCCATTGACGCTACTTAAACGGGACCACGCTCATCGCTCTGCACTTCGGTTGGCAGCAGCGGCTGTGGCAACAACTTTCTGCCGCTAAAGCCACTCATTTCACTACGCAGGCGCCAAGGCAGCGCTTTCAGCGCTCACCACTCCAAGCCGTCGGTATCATCCCTTGAGGACGACAGATCGACACGTGCAGCTGCTCGCAGTGATGTGTGGAAGTGAGCCCTGACGTGGCGCTGCCATTGACGCTACTTAAACGGGACCACGCTCATCGCTCTGCACTTCGGTTGGCAGCGGCGGCTGTGGCAACAACTTTCTGCCGCTAAAGCCACTCATTTCACTACGCAGGCGCCAAGGCAGCGCTTTCAGCGCTCACCACTCCAAGCCGTCGGTATCATCCCTTGAGGACGACAGATCGACACGTGCAGCTGCTCGCAGTGATGTGTGGAAGTGAGCCCTGACGTGGCGCTGCCATTGACGCTACTTAAACGGGACCACGCTCATCGCTCTGCACTTCGGTTGGCAGCAGCGGCTGTGGCAACAACTTTCTGCCGCTAAAGCCACTCATTTCACTACGCAGGCGCCAAGGCAGCGCTTTCAGCGCTCACCACTCCAAGCCGTCGGTATCATCCCTTGAGGACGACAGATCGACACGTGCAGCTGCTCGCAGTGATGTGTGGAAGTGAGCCCTGACGTGGCGCTGCCATTGACGCTACTTAAACGGGACCACGCTCATCGCTCTGCACTTCGGTTGGCAGCAGCGGCTGTGGCAACAACTTTCTGCCGCTAAAGCCACTCATTTCACTACGCAGGCGCCAAGGCAGCGCTTTCAGCGCTCACCACTCCAAGCCGTCGGTATCATCCCTTGAGGACGACAGATCGACACGTGCAGCTGCTCGCAGTGATGTGTGGAAGTGAGCCCTGACGTGGCGCTGCCATTGACGCTACTTAAACGGGACCACGCTCATCGCTCTGCACTTCGGTTGGCAGCGGCGGCTGTGGCAACAACTTTCTGCCGCTAAAGCCACTCATTTCACTACGCAGGCGCCAAGGCAGCGCTTTCAGCGCTCACCACTCCAAGCCGTCGGTATCATCCCTTGAGGACGACAGATCGACACGTGCAGCTGCTCGCAGTGATGTGTGGAAGTGAGCCCTGACGTGGCGCTGCCATTGACGCTACTTAAACGGGACCACGCTCATCGCTCTGCACTTCGGTTGGCAGCACCGGCTGTGGCAACAACTTTCTGCCGCTAAAGCCACTCATTTCACTACGCAGGCGCCAAGGCAGCGCTTTCAGCGCTCACCACTCCAAGCCGTCGGTATCATCCCTTGAGGACGACAGATCGACACGTGCAGCTGCTCGCAGTGATGTGTGGAAGTGAGCCCTGACGTGGCGCTGCCATTGACGCTACTTAAACGGGACCACGCTCATCGCTCTGCACTTCGGTTGGCAACGGCGGCTGTGGCAACAACTTTCTGCCGCTAAAGCCACTCATTTCACTACGCAGGCGCCAAGGCAGCGCTTTCAGCGCTCACCACTCCAAGCCGTCGGTATCATCCCTTGAGGACGACAGATCGACACGTGCAGCTGCTCGCAGTGATGTGTGGAAGTGAGCCCTGACGTGGCGCTGCCATTGACGCTACTTAAACGGGACCACGCTCATCGCTCTGCACTTCGGTTGGCAGCACCGGCTGTGGCAACAACTTTCTGCCGCTAAAGCCACTCATTTCACTACGCAGGCGCCAAGGCAGCGCTTTCAGCGCTCACCACTCCAAGCCGTCGGTATCATCCCTTGAGGACGACAGATCGACACGTGCAGCTGCTCGCAGTGATGTGTGGAAGTGAGCCCTGACGTGGCGCTGCCATTGACGCTACTTAAACGGGACCACGCTCATCGCTCTGCACTTCGGTTGGCAACGGCGGCTGTGGCAACAACTTTCTGCCGCTAAAGCCACTCATTTCACTACGCAGGCGCCAAGGCAGCGCTTTCAGCGCTCACCACTCCAAGCCGTCGGTATCATCCCTTGAGGACGACAGATCGACACGTGCAGCTGCTCGCAGTGATGTGTGGAAGTGAGCCCTGACGTGGCGCTGCCATTGACGCTACTTAAACGGGACCACGCTCATCGCTCTGCACTTCGGTTGGCAGCAGCGGCTGTGGCAACAACTTTCTGCCGCTAAAGCCACTCATTTCACTACGCAGGCGCCAAGGCAGCGCTTTCAGCGCTCACCACTCCAAGCCGTCGGTATCATCCCTTGAGGACGACAGATCGACACGTGCAGCTGCTCGCAGTGATGTGTGGAAGTGAGCCCTGACGTGGCGCTGCCATTGACGCTAATTAAACGGGACCACGCTCATCGCTCTGCACTTCGGTTGGCAGCAGCGGCTGTGGCAACAACTTTCTGCCGCTAAAGCCACTCATTTCACTACGCAGGCGCCAAGGCAGCGCTTTCAGCGCTCACCACTCCAAGCCGTCGGTATCATCCCTTGAGGACGACAGATCGACACGTGCAGCTGCTCGCAGTGATGTGTGGAAGTGAGCCCTGACGTGGCGCTGCCATTGACGCTACTTAAACGGGACCACGCTCATCGCTCTGCACTTCGGTTGGCAGCGGCGGCTGTGGCAACAACTTTCTGCCGCTAAAGCCACTCATTTCACTACGCAGGCGCCAAGGCAGCGCTTTCAGCGCTCACCACTCCAAGCCGTCGGTATCATCCCTTGAGGACGACAGATCGACACGTGCAGCTGCTCGCAGTGATGTGTGGAAGTGAGCCCTGACGTGGCGCTGCCATTGACGCTACTTAAACGGGACCACGCTCATCGCTCTGCACTTCGGTTGGCAGCACCGGCTGTGGCAACAACTTTCTGCCGCTAAAGCCACTCATTTCACTACGCAGGCGCCAAGGCAGCGCTTTCAGCGCTCACCACTCCAAGCCGTCGGTATCATCCCTTGAGGACGACAGATCGACACGTGCAGCTGCTCGCAGTGATGTGTGGAAGTGAGCCCTGACGTGGCGCTGCCATTGACGCTACTTAAACGGGACCACGCTCATCGCTCTGCACTTCGGTTGGCAGCGGCGGCTGTGGCAACAACTTTCTGCCGCTAAAGCCACTCATTTCACTACGCAGGCGCCAAGGCAGCGCTTTCAGCGCTCACCACTCCAAGCCGTCGGTATCATCCCTTGAGGACGACAGATCGACACGTGCAGCTGCTCGCAGTGATGTGTGGAAGTGAGCCCTGACGTGGCGCTGCCATTGACGCTACTTAAACGGGACCACGCTCATCGCTCTGCACTTCGGTTGGCAGCAGCGGCTGTGGCAACAACTTTCTGCCGCTAAAGCCACTCATTTCACTACGCAGGCGCCAAGGCAGCGCTTTCAGCGCTCACCACTCCAAGCCGTCGGTATCATCCCTTGAGGACGACAGATCGACACGTGCAGCTGCTCGCAGTGATGTGTGGAAGTGAGCCCTGACGTGGCGCTGCCATTGACGCTAATTAAACGGGACCACGCTCATCGCTCTGCACTTCGGTTGGCAGCACCGGCTGTGGAAACAACTTTCTGCCGCTAAAGCCACTCATTTCACTACGCAGGCGCCAAGGCAGCGCTTTCAGCGCTCACCACTCCAAGCCGTCGGTATCATCCCTTGAGGACGACAGATCGACACGTGCAGCTGCTCGCAGTGATGTGTGGAAGTGAGCCCTGACGTGGCGCTGCCATTGACGCTACTTAAACGGGACCACGCTCATCGCTCTGCACTTCGGTTGGCAGCGGCGGCTGTGGCAACAACTTTCTGCCGCTAAAGCCACTCATTTCACTACGCAGGCGCCAAGGCAGCGCTTTCAGCGCTCACCACTCCAAGCCGTCGGTATCATCCCTTGAGGACGACAGATCGACACGTGCAGCTGCTCGCAGTGATGTGTGGAAGTGAGCCCTGACGTGGCGCTGCCATTGACGCTACTTAAACGGGACCACGCTCATCGCTCTGCACTTCGGTTGGCAGCGGCGGCTGTGGCAACAACTTTCTGCCGCTAAAGCCACTCATTTCACTACGCAGGCGCCAAGGCAGCGCTTTCAGCGCTCACCACTCCAAGCCGTCGGTATCATCCCTTGAGGACGACAGATCGACACGTGCAGCTGCTCGCAGTGATGTGTGGAAGTGAGCCCTGACGTGGCGCTGCCATTGACGCTACTTAAACGGGACCACGCTCATCGCTCTGCACTTCGGTTGGCAGCAGCGGCTGTGGCAACAACTTTCTGCCGCTAAAGCCACTCATTTCACTACGCAGGCGCCAAGGCAGCGCTTTCAGCGCTCACCACTCCAAGCCGTCGGTATCATCCCTTGAGGACGACAGATCGACACGTGCAGCTGCTCGCAGTGATGTGTGGAAGTGAGCCCTGACGTGGCGCTGCCATTGACGCTACTTAAACGGGACCACGCTCATCGCTCTGCACTTCGGTTGGCAGCACCGGCTGTGGCAACAACTTTCTGCCGCTAAAGCCACTCATTTCACTACGCAGGCGCCAAGGCAGCGCTTTCAGCGCTCACCACTCCAAGCCGTCGGTATCATCCCTTGAGGACGACAGATCGACACGTGCAGCTGCTCGCAGTGATGTGTGGAAGTGAGCCCTGACGTGGCGCTGCCATTGACGCTACTTAAACGGGACCACGCTCATCGCTCTGCACTTCGGTTGGCAGCAGCGGCTGTGGCAACAACTTTCTGCCGCTAAAGCCACTCATTTCACTACGCAGGCGCCAAGGCAGCGCTTTCAGCGCTCACCACTCCAAGCCGTCGGTATCATCCCTTGAGGACGACAGATCGACACGTGCAGCTGCTCGCAGTGATGTGTGGAAGTGAGCCCTGACGTGGCGCTGCCATTGACGCTACTTAAACGGGACCACGCTCATCGCTCTGCACTTCGGTTGGCAGCGGCGGCTGTGGCAACAACTTTCTGCCGCTAAAGCCACTCATTTCACTACGCAGGCGCCAAGGCAGCGCTTTCAGCGCTCACCACTCCAAGCCGTCGGTATCATCCCTTGAGGACGACAGATCGACACGTGCAGCTGCTCGCAGTGATGTGTGGAAGTGAGCCCTGACGTGGCGCTGCCATTGACGCTACTTAAACGGGACCACGCTCATCGCTCTGCACTTCGGTTGGCAGCGGCGGCTGTGGCAACAACTTTCTGCCGCTAAAGCCACTCATTTCACTACGCAGGCGCCAAGGCAGCGCTTTCAGCGCTCACCACTCCAAGCCGTCGGTATCATCCCTTGAGGACGACAGATCGACACGTGCAGCTGCTCGCAGTGATGTGTGGAAGTGAGCCCTGACGTGGCGCTGCCATTGACGCTACTTAAACGGGACCACGCTCATCGCTCTGCACTTCGGTTGGCAGCAGCGGCTGTGGCAACAACTTTCTGCCGCTAAAGCCACTCATTTCACTACGCAGGCGCCAAGGCAGCGCTTTCAGCGCTCACCACTCCAAGCCGTCGGTATCATCCCTTGAGGACGACAGATCGACACGTGCAGCTGCTCGCAGTGATGTGTGGAAGTGAGCCCTGACGTGGCGCTGCCATTGACGCTACTTAAACGGGACCACGCTCATCGCTCTGCACTTCGGTTGGCAGCAGCGGCTGTGGCAACAACTTTCTGCCGCTAAAGCCACTCATTTCACTACGCAGGCGCCAAGGCAGCGCTTTCAGCGCTCACCACTCCAAGCCGTCGGTATCATCCCTTGAGGACGACAGATCGACACGTGCAGCTGCTCGCAGTGATGTGTGGAAGGGAGCCCTGACGTGGCGCTGCCGTTGACGCTACTTAAACGGGACCACGCTCATCGCCCTGCACTTCGGTTGGCAGCGGCGGCTGTGGCAACAACTTTCTGCCGCTAAAGCCACTCATTTCACTACGCAGGCGCCAAGGCAGCGCTTTCAGCGCTCACCACTCCAAGCCGTCGGTATCATCCCTTGAGGACGACAGATCGACACGTGCAGCTGCTCGCAGTGATGTGTGGAAGTGAGCCCTGACGTGGCGCTGCCATAGACGCTATTTAAACGTGACCGCGCTCATCGCTCTGCCCTTCGGTTGGCAGCAGCGGCTGTGGCAACAACTTTCTGCCGCTACACCCACGCATTTCACTACGCAGGCGCCAAGGCAATGCTCTCAGCGCTCACCACCCCAAGCCGTCAGTATCATCTCTTGTGGACGACAGATCGACACGTGCAGCTGCTCGCAGTGATGTGTGGAAGTGAGCCCTGACGTGGCGCTGCCATAGACGCTATTAAACGTGACCGCGCTCATCGCTCTGCCCTTCGGTTGGCAGCAGCGGCTGTGGCAACAACTTTCTGCCGCTACACCCACGCATTTCACTACGCAGGCGCCAAGGCAGTGCTTTCAGCGCTCACCAGTCCAAGCCGTCGGTATCATCCCTTGAGGACGACAGATCGACACGTGCAGCTGCTCGCAGTGATGTGTGGAAGTGAGCCCTGACGTGGCGCTGCCATAGACGCTATTAAACGTGACCGCGCTCATCGCTCTGCCCTTCGGTTGGCAGCAGCAGCTGTGGCAACAACTTTCTGCCGCTACACCCACGCATTTCACTACGCAGGCGCCAAGGCAGCGCTTTCAGCGCTCACCACTCCAAGCCGTCGGTATCATCCCTTGAGGACGACAGATCGACACGTGCAGCTGCTCGCAGTGATGTGTGGAAGTGAGCCCTGACGTGGCGCTGCCATTGACGCTACTTAAACGGGACCACGCTCATCGCTCTGCACTTCGGTTGGCAGCAGCGGCTGTGGCAACAACTTTCTGCCGCTAAGCCACTCATTTCACTACGCAGGCGCCAAGGCAGCGCTTTCAGCGCTCACCACTCCAAGCCGTCGGTATCATCCCTTGAGGACGACAGATCGACACGTGCAGCTGCTCGCAGTGATGTGTGGAAGTGAGCCCTGACGTGGCGCTGCCATTGACGCTACTTAAACGGGACCACGCTCATCGCTCTGCACTTCGGTTGGCAGCAGCGGCTGTGGCAACAACTTTCTGCCGCTAAAGCCACTCATTTCACTACGCAGGCGCCAAGGCAGCGCTTTCAGCGCTCACCACTCCAAGCCGTCGGTATCATCCCTTGAGGACGACAGATCGACACGTGCAGCTGCTCGCAGTGATGTGTGGAAGTGAGCCCTGACGTGGCGCTGCCATTGACGCTACTTAAACGGGACCACGCTCATCGCTCTGCACTTCGGTTGGCAGCAGCGGCTGTGGCAACAACTTTCTGCCGCTAAAGCCACTCATTTCACTACGCAGGCGCCAAGGCAGCGCTTTCAGCGCTCACCACTCCAAGCCGTCGGTATCATCCCTTGAGGACGACAGATCGACACGTGCAGCTGCTCGCAGTGATGTGTGGAAGTGAGCCCTGACGTGGCGCTGCCATTGACGCTACTTAAACGGGACCACGCTCATCGCTCTGCACTTCGGTTGGCAGCAGCGGCTGTGGCAACAACTTTCTGCCGCTAAAGCCACTCATTTCACTACGCAGGCGCCAAGGCAGCGCTTTCAGCGCTCACCACTCCAAGCCGTCGGTATCATCCCTTGAGGACGACAGATCGACACGTGCAGCTGCTCGCAGTGATGTGTGGAAGTGAGCCCTGACGTGGCGCTGCCATTGACGCTACTTAAACGGGACCACGCTCATCGCTCTGCACTTCGGTTGGCAGCAGCGGCTGTGGCAACAACTTTCTGCCGCTAAAGCCACTCATTTCACTACGCAGGCGCCAAGGCAGCGCTTTCAGCGCTCACCACTCCAAGCCGTCGGTATCATCCCTTGAGGACGACAGATCGACACGTGCAGCTGCTCGCAGTGATGTGTGGAAGTGAGCCCTGACGTGGCGCTGCCATTGACGCTACTTAAACGGGACCACGCTCATCGCTCTGCCCTTCGGTTGGCAGCAGCGGCTGTGGCAACAACTTTCTGCCGCTACACCCACGCATTTCACTACGCAGGCGCCAAGGCAGTGCTTTCAGCGCTCCCCAGTCCAAGCCGTCGGTATCACCCCTTGAGGACGACAGATCGACACGTGCAGCTGCTCGCAGTGATGTGTGGAAGTGAGTCCTGACGTGGCGCTGCCATCGACGCTACTTAAACGGGACCACGCTCATCGCTCTGCACTTTATTAAACTTCGGGCACTGGCTCAATAAACAAAAAAGGAAGATGTGACGTAGCGATAATGCTGTGCCAAGCCATGAACACGCTCAAGTGCAGCAACATACGCCCCCTTGCTCGGGGCTGTATAATCTACGGCTTTCTGGAATAAACGTTCTTTCCCACACCCGCACACGTCTCGAGCGTGCTACAATTTATGTGCAGTTGTGCGACTCATAGGCACAAAACACACATATCTCCCTAACGTGAATAACTTAATCAGCCTTTCGCATGGCTCATCCGAGCGACGCGAGTCGCTTTGTGGTACGAGGGGACTCAGGTTATAAAATTTAACTATATATATATATATATATATATACATGACCGCTTAGGCAAGCTGGTCGGGCCCCAGCCCCCCCCCCCCCTCCCCCGGGATAATGAAAACTTTCCGCCTATGCATTACTCCATCAAATCTTGAAGCACTTCGCCAAGCTATTCTTCGTGAAGCTTGGAACAGCGTTTACCGGGGAGAAGATAGTGACTCTGCGCATTCTGCTTTTATGACCACTTTCAACGCTTTTGCTATGAACACTTCCCTATAAAAAAAAAATGTCACGGCCATCCAACGCACGAAAACTTGGGCTAACACCTGAGCTTCTTGGTATGGTTAAACAAACATGCCCTGTATGCTCGATTTGTGAAATCTAAAAATCCAGCCCTGCTCAAGCATTTTAAGAAATATAGAAATAGTCTCACAAATCAGCTTAGAGCTGCTAGGTATGCTTATTTCGTGGGATTTTTTACTGACCCAGCCAATCAAAAAAGTGATGTATACTGGCGCAAATTGAATACTTTGTTAAAGCCTAATTCAATTTCAGCTATTCCAGATGTTTTGTTTCATAACGGGCAGCAACTTTCTGGAAATGCTATCCAACGCGTTTAATGAAATCTTCTCATCAAAACCACAGTTAAATGACGTTGATGGCATCAACAGCTATGCTCAGTCCCTGCCTGTAAGCGCGTTTAGTAACACTTTATTTCTTGCCCCAACTAGCCCCTCAGAAGACTTTTCTTGCTTCAGTGATTTAAGTAACAGCGGTCCCTGGATGCCGATGGTATCCAGATGCGCCCCATAAAGTATGTGCTTGATATTATATGCCCTGTTCTTACCCATATTTATAACTTAATATTATCTGCAGGCATATTTCCTAAACAAATGCAGACTTCACGTGTTGTTACAGTCTTCAAGCACGGTGATAAGGGGGCATTAAACAACTATCGACCTATTTCGATAATTACAGTGTTTTGGAAAGGTATTGAGAAATTATTGCATATATCAGATTGCTATCATTTTTTAATCACCACAATTCGTTTCAAGATTTTCAACATGGGTTTTGGAAGCATCGCTCTACCGAAACCGCCCTCTTGACTCAAAAACAAATATTTATAGGTGCATTCAGTCGTACTAAAATGGCATTAGGCATATACGTTGATTTTTCCAAGGCATTTGACCTAATTGATCATACCATCCTTCTTAGAAAATTAGAAAACTATGGTGTGCGTGGAACAGCGCATGCGCTTCTAGAATCCTATCTTTCAAATAGGACACAATTCGTAGATAAAAACAATGAAACATCTGCAAGGAAGCCGATAGCTGTTGGTGTGCCACAGGGAAGCATTCTTGGGCCACTCCTATTTTTGATTTACATAAATGACATTTTACACTGCACAGACAACGCAACATTCGTCTCGTATGTTGATGACTGGACAGTTTTTATTACAGGGAATTTGGAAACAGAGATAGAAGCGATGGCTAGCAAAACGCTATCTGACTTAGCTGCCTGGGCCTGAGTGAATTCTTTAAAAATAAACCCATCAAAAACACTAGTTATTTTGTACACGCCTAAAGGAAAAACGCTGACAAGGAAGCTTAATTTATTTCAGGGCTCTCAGCAGGTAGAGATGGTGGATTCGGGTAAGACCCTTGGGGTACATTTCTCAATGCACCTTGCATGGAATATACATGTTAAAAACCTCCATTCAAAGATGTCATCTGCCATTGGTGTCCTTGCACGTACGTGATGTATTCTTCCTACAAAAGTGAAGAATATGATATACAATGCATTGGTGTCCTCTCTGTTGCAGTACTGCAGCATAGTATGGTGTACTACTGGTGCAACAAATTTGCGCAAGCTGTATTTGCTGCAGAAAAGAGCCATACGACCGATTGCTGCTGTGCATTATGCTTCTTCTACAAAACTTTTTTGCAAAGTTCGAAATTCTACCAGTGTTCTGTTTTTATAATTATAGGCTCATGCTGTGTTATAAAGCTTTTGTTAAGTATGGTACCGATACCATAATTATTCTTGCTAAGTTAAAAGTAAACACAAGTGTTCATCTAACTAGGCACGAAGAAATGTGGACTGTACCCACCCCTAGAACTACTTATGATGAACAATCTTTGTCCTTCAAGCTACCTTGCCTGTTAAACTTATTAAACCCTCAAGATTTTGATCCTCGTGTAATCAAAATTGTCTCATTAAACACTTCGCCCAGTTCATTTGTTTTCAGGAATAGTACATCCTTTCGAATTTTTTGTTCCTCTTCTTGTCGATCACGGCTATTTGTGTTCATGCCATTTCAAGCCTATGAAAATGAGCTCTATTGTTTCGCGCTTTGTTATAAATTTTGTGTTACGCGATGTTATGTAAAATTAGTCGATTTATGTGAACTCTTCGTGCATGACTGACCGTCATCCTGCTGTTTTGCCAACTGTAACGGGGTCGGGACCTCGTCAAGCTATTCAAGCTTTTAGTCCCGTACTCCTCCTATCCAAATGAAATAAAAGTTGATTGATTGATTGTGTGATAGTCAAGTAGTATCAAGTAGTAGTATCAGTAATATCAAGTAGTAGCATCAAGTAATCAAGTAGCATCAAGTCAAGTAGTATTTCATGCTTATTACGCGCACAAAGCGCGTTAACATGTATAAGTGTGTTTTTGTGGACATTTGTTTGGACATTTGTTTGGGCATTTTCAGGTTTGCAAGCCAATCTTATCACTAGCGTTATCGAGAAAACATTATTGTAGTTCAAGCGATCGCAGCAAGGTAATTTTTTTTTCTGTGATTCGGATTATCGACAAGTTCTCCTCTATTCTTGTGTAGAGTTTCCCATCTGGGCATCACACAAACATACAAACATCTATCAGCTTAATTCTTATTCGCCGCTGTCAATCCTAGAAGCCGCTTGAGTTGCAGGCCGATATGTTCATGTACATAGGCAGGCCAGGGAAACCGAGATCGTGGGCCTTTACATGTCGTGCCGTTTTTATAAAGATGTCGTATTTGGATCTGTTCACAAACAGCACCCCAATAATAAGAGTCGCAGAACGTCTAGCTGGTGTGCGATGCCACACAGCAATGTCGCTTGCATCAAGTGGATGTCCTACTACGACACCAAAGCAGGAAGATTTTCAGTTGCAATTTCCGACACACCCTTTCTTTCGATGTTTCGATTTCTGCTGCTTTATTCCATGTCTAGTATCCTCTCCTCGCTATCCTTAAAATGCTTTGCCAGCGTGTTAACCTTACATAGATTGTGGATTGCTTCCTTCGAGTCTGCGTTCTGTGGTTTTAAGGATTTCTGTTCTGAAAGAACTTCATCGCACCTACAACTCTTTGCTCTCTTGTATTTCATTTATATTTTGGTAAATGTTTGAGCTCAACTCAGCAAACTTCTTCCGAAAAGTGACTTTCAAATCCTCAGTCTTTTCAGCGCTCAGGCGTAGTTACACTGAATGCAAAGAGAAACACAATGCAAGCACATGCAATGGGGGTGGTGTCTTGTGGTGGTGACACCACGCGCAGACCAATGTCCACAGGTACGAAGTTCGGTCTCGATATCAACAGTTAAGACTGATGAGGCAGCCTTCTTGCAATGATGAGTGCACTATCCAAGAAACTTGCGGGAAAAGCGATGACGGCAGCAAGTCTGTCACGGGCGAACAAAAGATGTGTAAGAGAGAAGCTTGATACCGTTTTCTGTTACCACTGCATCCGAAATGAAGGGTCTAGGTTGGAAGCAGTTGCTCTTATAGACGTGCCTTGTGGTGGTGATGCCAAGTGCAGACCAGTGTCTGCAGCTAGGAAGTTCAGTCTACATATCACCGGTTAAGGGTGATCAGGCAGCCTTCTTGCTATGGTGCGTGCCCTGTCCAAGAAACTTGCAGGAAAAGCGATGATGGGCAGCAAGTCTGTCACGGCGAAAATATGTGGAAGAGAAAAGCTTGATACCGTTCGCTGCTACTGCTGCATCCGAAATGAAGGGTCCAGGTTAGAAGCACTTGCTCTTATAGACGTGTGTTCTGGTGGTGATGCCACGCGCACACCAGTGTCTGCAGGTACGAAGTTCAGTCTAGATATCACCGGTTAAGGGTGATCAGGCAGCCTTCAGGCACCATAGAAATCTGGTGTATGCGCTGCCTAGGAAACGTGCAGGGAAAGCGATGACGGGCAGCAAATCTGTCATGGTCGAAAAAAAAGATGTGTAAGAGAAAAGCTTGATACCGTTCTCTGTTACCGCTGCATCCGAAATGAAGGGTCCAGGTTGTAAGCACATGTTTTTATAGACATGTCATCTGGGGGAGATTCCACGCGTAGACCAGTGTCTGCAGGTACGATGTTCAGTCTAGATATCACCGGTTAAGGGTGATCAAGCAGCCTTCTTGCTATGCTGCATACGCTGTCCAGAAAACATGCAGGGAAAGCGATGACGGGCAGCAAGTGTGTCACGGGCGAAAAAATATGTGTAAGAGAAAAGCTTGATACCGTTCGTTGCTACTGCTGCCGCCGAATTGAATGGTACAAGTGGGAAGCCCTTTCTCTTAAAGAGCCTTCCTCTGGTGGTGATGCCACGTGCAGACCATTGTCTGCAGCTACGTAGTTCAGTCTAGATATTGACACGTATACATGCTTATCTTTCACCGGTGGCCGCTTTCCTCCCGATGTCACGTAGTAGTGACGCTGAAGAAAACAGTCGTAAAACTGTGTACGACGAAACTGGTTGTTTATTGGGCGAACCTGTGCCCACAAAAGCAAGGTACAGCGGTGAGCACTGTTAGGGTGAACACGCGAGCGCGTGGCCGACGGCACTATCAGCGCCGCGTAACAGCCATCGTTGGAAACATTGCACATGCGCAGCATGTGCTTTGCGAAACACTCTTTCCACCGCGCGCATCACGTCATCGATACGCTTGTTCGTCGTCTGCTAGCCGCATTTTTTGTTCGCTGAGCTGATACCTTCTGCATTTCAAGGTCCATCTGGATTGAAGATTGGCGCGTGAAGGAAAAAAGTGAGTGTAAGAGGGATAATTATTAAACTTTTTATTCAAGAAAATTGCACTTTTGCAATTCAAGTTAAACAAGACCATGAGAACAAATATAAAAACATGAGCAAATCTAATAGCGAGTCATGTGACCACTTACAGCAACGACTGCAGCTATTCTGGACGGTAACGAGTCGTAAAGTGATCGAACATATTCCCGATCGGCTTTCAGCCTTTCCCACTCGTTGCTGACTTGCGCCCACAACTGGTCCGAAGTCGCGGAATAAAGGGGCTTCCTTGCCAAAGAAGCTTTCAGACGGCCCCACACGTTTTCTATCACATTCAGGCAGTAGCGCACCCAGGATCTCTGCCAGGGGGGGGGTTGACAGTTTGCCAATACCATCTAAACAGCACTAATTTCGATTTATTCACGGGAAATTGTCAAAAAATGCGCTTTTTGCGAGTGTGCAGACGATTGCGCGTCTTACATCTTAGTTGCAATACTCAAATGCGTAAGGAAAGAAAAGGGGTTACACAAAAGGGGGGGGGGGGTTAAGTCGGCCTCAGGGGGGGGTTACAACCCCCGAATCCCCCCCCGTCGGTGCGCCACTGCATTCAAGTCCGCTCCTTTCGGAGGCCATTCTAGTAGCTGCATGTGCTGCTCCGCCTGGAACTCCTTGACAGCCCGCGCCGTGTGTATCGGTGACCGGTCCTGTTGGAACAGGTAATCACCGTCTGGGAATAAACTGCTCGCATATGGCAACAGCACATTGTTCAAAATGTTGCAGTATTGTTCCGACGATAAGTGTCCACGTATACGTTGCAGGGGCCCTAAACCATATCTTGAAACAGCACCCCACACGTTCACACTCGATCTCCCACTGGCAGAAACACCTTGCACGTTGTCCGGGTCGTTCCTGCGTGGCATTGTGACGTTAACTAAAACAATTGCTTTTCAAAGCAGGAAGTTTGCCTCACCGTGTGCCTGGTAGTCTCCAAACACGCAATCTTTGGTCTTGTCGCGTCGAAAACGTCGACTCATCCGAAAAGATGACGCGACCCCACTCTTCTGATATCCATGCTTCGTGCAGCTCAGCGAACTGCCGTCGTGCGTCCTTGTTTGCCGCCGTTAGTAGTGGCTTCTGCGCTGCGACGCGACTGCGAAGGCCCGCAGTACGCAGGCGACGTCGAACAGTGGTGTCCGAAACGTCCAAATCTAAGTCCTCGCGTATTGCTGGGGCTGGCAAGAAAGGGTTACGAACAGCAGCTGCAACTATGAGGGCGTCTTCATCGTCTGTGGTAGCTTTAGGGCGGGGCGCGCGGGGTGCATCCTGAATGCGACCTTCATACTTGTAGGCTTGAATTATCCTGTTCACAGTCTTCAGGGGCCTATTAACTAAAGCGCCAATATACCGCTGGGAATAACCTTTCAGGGAAAGATCGACAATTGAGCGCCGTTCAGCATCGGGAACCCTAGCCATAATACGATCTGGCGACAGAATGAACGGCTGCGAAAGATGTTTGGTTGTTTTATATACGGCGTTGCATGCACAACAACTTTGAAGGGAACGAATAGACATGCCCCCATAGATATACAAGTTTTTTTGTCTTGTTCTGTTCAAGCACAGATGTTTAACGAAATCTTCAAATGCAGGATGCATGGGCTTAGAAAACAAAAATGCGGCTAGCAGACGACGAACAAGTGCATTCATGACGTCATGCGCGCGGTGGAACAATTATTTCGCGGAAGGCGTGATGCGCATGCGCAATGTTTCCAGTGATGACCGTAACGGGGCGCTGACAGTGCCGTCGGCCACGCGCTCGCGTGTTCACCCTAACAGTGCTCACCGCTGTACACTCAAAGCACAACGACCGCGGCGAACACAGTCGGCGATCGTCGAAAATCTGATCCGCGGCGAAACGCGTCGGCTTTTATACCTGAGTCATCGAAGGTTCCAGATTAATCCCTGGTGCCCGCGGGTCTTCCAGAAAGTTCTAGGCAATTCGCATTGGTCATACAATCAGATAACATAAGCGTCGGTGGAAACAGGCAACGGAAAGAAGCATCGATAACGTTCTAGAAACTTCCGATACAGGCGCGTCCTGCGCCGAGCGATAACGTTTAACATTTGTTAGCCGGGGGAAAGCGGCCACCGGTGAAAGATAAACATGTATACGTGTCAATACCCTCCCCTTAAAGAGCATCGTCCCGATGCTACAAACACGAAAGCGAAAACAAAACTACGCGTACAGAAAGGGACAAAAATAACAAAGCAACAAAGGACATAAGTTCGTCAGCGGGCGAAGAAAGGCTTAAGACGCATCACGTGGATGACTTCAGGTCGTGCGCGGCGCCGCTGTGATTGCTAAATACCGTCTGGCACGACCTGATAGTCCAGTGCGCCAATACGTCAGATGATCTTATATGGTCCGAAATAGCGACGCAAGAGTTTCTTGCTATGTCCTCGTCGGCGTATCGGAGTCCAGACCCAAACACGGTCTCCGGGCTGGTACTCGATGTAGCGTCGTCGAAGATGGTAGTGTCGGCTGTCGGTTCTCTGCTGGTTCTTGATGCGCAGGCGGGCGAGCTGTCGAACTTCTTCGGCAGGCTGCAAATAGGTGGCAACGTCGAGATTTTCTTCGTCGGAGACATCCGGTAGCATGGCGTCAAGCGTCGCTGCCGGTTTCCTTCCGTAGACCAGGTTGAACGGCGCCATGTGCGTCGTTTCTTGCATGGCCGTGTTGTATGCGAAGGTCACGTACGGAAGAATGGTATCCTACGTCTTGTGTTCGACGTCGATGTACACTGCCAGCATGTCGGCGATGGTCTTATTTAGGCGCTCGGTGTGGCCATTCGTCTGCGGCTGCTAGGCGGTGGTCCGGCGATGGCTGTAGCGCAGGATGGCTTGAGTTAGTTCAGCCGTGAAGGCCATACCTCTGACGGTGATGAGGACTTCTGGGGCACCGTCACGCAGGAGGATGTTCTCAATGAAGAATCGGGCTACCTCGGCAGCACTGCCTTTGGGCAAGGCTTTTGTTTCGGCGTAGCGGGTGAGGTAGGCCGTAGCTACAACGATCCATTTGTTCCCGGACGTCGACGTCGGAAAAGGCCCCAATAAGTCCATCCCGATCTGCTGGAACGGTCGGCGAGGTGGCTCGATCGGCTGTAGAACTCCGGCTGGCCTTGTCGGCGGTGTTTTGCGTCGCTGACAGTCTCGGCATGTCCTTACGTATGGGGCGACGTCGGCAGAGAGGCGAGGCCAGTAGTATTTTTCGTGTATCCTCGTGAGCGTGCGGGAAAAACCGAGGTGTCCAGCCGTTGGGTCGTCATGGAGAGCTTGCAGAACCTCTGGACCCAATGCTGAGGGTACCACGAGGAGGTAGTTGGCTCGGAGAGGCGAGAAGTTCGTCTTTAGGAGAATGTCGTTTTGCAAGAAAAACGACGCCAATCCTCGCCTGAACACCTTGGGAACAATGACGGTCTTGCCTTCCAAGTAGTCTACAAGGCTCCTTAGTTCCGGGTCGGCTCGATGTTGTTCGGCGAATTCTTCGGCACTAATGGGTCCCAAGAAAGTGTTGTCATCCTGGTCGTCCTGTGGCGGCGGTTCGACGGGGGCGCGAGACAAGCAGTCGACGTCAGAGTTCTTTCGCCCGGACTTGTAAACGACGGTGATGTCGAATGTTTGAAGTCTCAGACTCCATCGCGCGAGGCGACCTGAAGGATCCTTCAAGTTAGCTAGCCAACACAAGGCGTGGTGGTCGCTCACAACTTTAAAGGGCCTGCCATAGAGGTAGGTGCGAAACTTTGATGTCGTCCCGATGATGGCGAGGCACTCCTTTTCTGTTGTGGAATAATTTGCTTCCGCCTTCGATAGCGACCGGCTAGCGTAACTTACAACCCTTTCTAGTCCGTCAGTCCTCTGCACAAGCACGGCGCCGAGTCCTACGCTGCTTGCGTCGGTGTGGACTTCGGTATCGGCGTTTTCGTCGAAATGCGCAAGTATTGGCGGCGATTGCAGGCGTCGCTTCAGTTCTTCAAATGCTTCGACTCGCGGCGTCTCCCACTTGAACTGGACGTCGGCCTTCGTGAGATACGTCAGTGGCTCAGCGATCCGTGAAAAATTCTTGACGAAGCGCCTGTAATAGGCGCACAGTCCAAGAAATCTACGCACTGCCTTCCTGTCAGTGGGCGGAGGAAAGTTGGAGATGGCTGCAGTTTTCTGAGGGTCGGGGCGCACTCCAGACTTGTTGATGACGTGGGCCAAAAACAAGAGCTCCTCATATGCGAAGCGGCACTTTTCTGGCTTTAACGTGAGTCCGGAGGTTTTGATTGCTTGAAGAGCTGTTTCAAGGCGCCGCAGGTGTTCTTCGAAGCTTGAGGCAAACACGACGACGTCGTCCAAATAGACGAGGCAAGTCTTACACTTCAAGCCTGCCAGTACTGTATCCATAACGCGTTGGAAAGTCGCAGGTGCCGAGCAAAGACCAAACGGCATGGCCTTGAACTCGAACAGTCCGTCTGGTGTTATAAAGGCAGTCTTCTCCCGGTCCCTCTCGTCGACTTCGATTTGCCAGTAGCCGGTTTTGAGGTCCATCAACGAAAAATTCTTTGCGTTGTAGAGTCGATCCATCATCATCATCAGCCTATATTATGTCCACTGCAGGACGAAGGCCTCTCCCTGCGATCTCCAATTACCCCTGTCTTGCGCTAGCGTATTCCAACTTGCGCCTGAAAGTTGGAATACGCTAGTCGATCCAAGGCGTCGTCAATCCGTGGGAGGGGGTATGCGTCCTTCTTCGTGATTTTGTTGAGGGGACGATAATCGACGGAGAAACGTAGGGTTACATCCTTCTTCTTCACTAACACCACGGGGGATGCCCGCGGACTCTTGGACGGCTGGATGATGTCGTCGCGTAGCATTTCGTCGACATGTTGCCTTATGGCCTCGCGTTCGCGCGCCGAAATTCGGTACGGGCTCTGACAAAGTGGGCGGACATTTTCGTCGGTTATGATGCGGCGCTTGGCGACAGGGGTTTGTCGAACTTTTGACGACGACGAGAAGCAGTCCTTGTATTGCAGGAGCAGAGCTTTTAGGTGTTCTTTCTTATGCCTGGGAAGGTTCTGAGTGACGTGGAAAGTTCGACAAACCCCTGTCGCCAAGCACCGCATCATAACCGACGAAAATGTCGGCCCACTCTGTCAGAGCCGGCACCGAGTTCCGGCGCGCGAACGCGAGGCCGAGACGAGACGAAATGCGAGACGACATCGAGACGAAATGCTACATCGAGACGACGTCGAGACGAAATGCTACTCCACGACATTATCCAGCCGTCCAAGAGTTCGTGGGCGTCCCCCGTGGTGTTAGTGAAGAAGAAGGATGGAACCCTACGTTTCTGCGTCGATTATCGTCGCCTCAACAAAATCACGAAGAAGGACGTACACCGTCGGTGGAAACAGGCAACAGAAAGAAGCATCAATAACGTTCTAGAAACTTCCGATACAGGCGCGTCCTGCGCTGAGCGATAACAGATCACGGCTTTTAGGGGCCGTCCGCTGCATGGACACAAAAGCACCTCCATCAGATGTCACGTAGTAGTGACGCTGAAGAAAACAGTCGTAAAACTGTGTACGACGAAACTGGTTGTTCATTGGGCGAACCTGTGCCCACAAAAGCAAGGTACTACACTCAATGCACAACGATAGCGGCGAACACAGTCGGCGATCGTCGAAAATCCGATCCGCGGCGAAACGCGTCGGCTTTTATACATGAGTCATCAAAGTTTCCAGATTAATCCCTGGTGCCCGCGGGCATTCCAGAAAGTTCTAGGCAATTCGCGTCGGTCATACAATCAGATAACATAAGCGTCGGTGGAAACAGGCAACGGAAAGAAGCATCGATAACGTTCTAGAAACTTCCGATACAGGCGCGTCCTGCGCCGAGCAATAACGATTAATATTTGTTAGCCGGTGGAAAGCGGCCACCGGTGAAAGATAAACATGTATACGTGTCAGTGGATTGACAATATCACCGGTTAAGGGTGATCAGGCAGCCTTCTTGCTATGGTGTATGCGCTGTCTAGGAAACGTGCCGGGAAAGCGATGACGGGCAGCAAGTGTGTCACGGGCGAAAAAATATGTGTAAGAGAGAAGCTTGATACCATTCGCTGCTACTGCTGCCGCCGAATTGAATGGTACAAGTGGGAAGCACTTTCTCTTAAAGACCCTTCCTCTGGTGGTGATGCCATGCGCAGACCAGTGTCTGCAGGTACGTAGTTCAGTTTAGATATCACCGGTTAAGGGTGATCAGGCAGCCTTCTTGCTATAGTACGTTTCCCCGATGGAAGGGGGTCAGAAATGCGTGATATTTTTAAAGAAACCTTATACAAACCACCACGTTATCGATTGCCGTTATATTTATATATATATCGATTGCCGTTATATTTAAAACATGGCAATCGATGCGGCCAAGAAGCAACCGAACAAGGAATATCGACAACACAACTATTTAAAGGGTTGCTAAACCACCTCAGATATTTTTTTTGAACATTTCAAGTAAACACGCGCATCGAGTTCAGAATGCCGTCACAATCAACGATGCCAAACGCTGCAGCGCTACGTGCCGCGGGCGCCCCACAAAAAAAAAAAAAAAAAAAAAAAATGCCGTCCTCCTCTGCTGGCCTTTCTTATCCCCAGTGGTCGTCACGATGTCACCAGGGTGAATCTGGCGATGTCAGCGTCGGTGACGATGCCCATTGGTAGAACAAGAAACTACGACTTCCGGTTTGTCTGCTAGCAGGTACGCGCGCTCCCTGCTCTTCCTCGTCGTGTTGCTCGCTTGTGCGCCCTTGCGAATGGGTAATTACAGCCCGCCACGCAAGTGCCAAATCGCTCCCGTTCCAACACAGTCATGATTAGCGGTCTGATTAGCTGCGCGAACAGAGTGCGACAGTGTTGGCCTTTCTAGACTAGCGGGCAACACAGGGTATATAGCGGCACGCTTCGCATGAACACGGCCCGGCACTGCAGCAACAGCGGGTAGCCGAGTCCACGTCCCCGTTACCGGCGCGGTAACTCGCCGCATGCCGTTTGCCATTCGCGGGCCGCCGTGCGACGGCGGTTTTCCTCGCGAACGGCGAGATTTCCTTGCCGTAGACAGGATGAGACCGGGACCCATTTGTGCGGTAGCCTCACCGCCACCGCCGCCGATTGCTTGACGGCGCCGATATCGTCGCTAGGCCTTTTCCGGCTCACTTCAAAGCTAAAACGGACGGCGCTTCGGAATGAATTAGCGACGCTCACAAGCCGCAATATTTTCTTAACATTGTTATCGCTCTTCGCAATAAATGTACAGGAAGAAGAAAACAAGCTTATATAAGCGGCGCCGTCAGCTACATTGCGAGCACAGCCGAGCCGGTCGTCTCCCGTCGGTATATAGCCGCGCACGGCTGCTGAGCTAGAGAAGTATCGGAGCTCTCGAGTTCCTGGTTAACGTTTGACAGTGGATATGGTTCTTCATAAAATGTACAATTTACGCAGTACTTTATCTAGGGAAAATTATTTTGCTTGGAACAGAAGCTGCAGCCGATGTTTTCGTCGCCGGTGGCGGAGGCGCGCAGCTTCGCAGTCGTCGATTGGCCCGTTGATCGTGCTGCGGGTGATGCGCCGGCCGAACTGCCATCTACTTTGGACACCTCTCGTGCGGCAGACGTTCTAGGGCACGGGAGGCCGGTTCGCCGTCGGTATATTTGCCGCTAGCGTGGAGGAGCCTTAACCGGAAGTGGGAGGTGTTTTCAGAAGCGCGTTGGCGATGACGTATGGCACGTCACATTTGGAACAGCACTCGGCGAGGAGGAGAGACCAGCCGACGAGTAGAGTAGTGAAGGAAAGAGCGAAACGAGCGAGAGCCGTTTTTCTATCATCAAACGCGTGTAACTCCGCTATTGCGGCACCATTTCGAGAAATTCTCGCGGCTACGTGTTCGTTGTAGACTCGTGCACAACTGCAACACAAAAACTAAATTTCGACCTCTCGGTGGTTTAGGGGCCCTTTAAATGTCATCTGAAACCACAAGGTAATTTGTGCTGCGACAACACTTAAATCAGGTTATATAAAACTCACGGCGGCTCTTCCTTGAGGATGAGGGACATTCGTCGCAAGTACTCCTGGTCGGTCACCACCACCTTGTCATTCAGGTCTAGGGTGAGCTGCGTATCCTTCAGGATGTTGTTGAGGAACAATGTCCACTTCACCTGGAAAAAAAGATGGTCACTGCTTGTTTTGTTTCAATTTTTGCAGTTAGATTTCATACTGGGCCCTAAATCAGCATGTTTTTTTCCTGCCACAATTCTACAGAGTTGTGTTAGCTGACATGCGATGCCTGCCTCATTGCGCGCATGGTGTTTCGCAATGGTTAAGTCGAGTTCCAATCCGGGCCCTCTACTGATGACCCTGGTATGCACAGAGGCTCCCAGACATGTTCGTTCGAAATGATACTAATTAGAGCAGCTTAAAGTAATTTTAAGGGAATTATAAACAGCATCTCTTTCTGCAATGACGATCTATCATCATCATCATCAGCCTATATTTCTATCCACTGCAGGACGAAGGCCTCTCCCTGTGATCACCAATTACCCCTGTCTTGTGGTAGCTGATTGCAACTTGCGCCTACAAATTTCCTAACTTCGTAACCTTACCTAGTTATCTGCCGTACCCGACTGCCCTTCCATTCTCTTGGTAGCGATTCTGTAACTCTAATGGTCCACAGGTTATCGATCCTTCGCACTACATGGCCTGCTCAGCTCCATTTTTTCCTTTTAATGTCAACTAGAATATCGGCTATCCCCGTTTGCTCTCTGATTCACACCGCTCTCTTCCATTCTCTTAACGTTACTCCTAAGATTTCTCGTTTCAACGCTCTTTGTGCGGTCCTGAAGTTGTTCTCGAGCTGAAGTCAAGTGTTGCCCTGGTTCTATTGGAAATTATCTTGGTGAATATTTTATACAATACTAAAAGCAAGCTAATGGGTCTGTAATTCTTTAATTGTTTAACGTCTCTCTTCCTATGGATAAGTATAATGTTGGCGTTCTTCCAGCTCTCTGGTACACTTGAAGTCGTGAGGCATTGCGTAAAAAGAGGGACAAGCTTTTCAAACATGGTATCTGCTGCATCTTCGATTAAGGTAAATGGACAGTTATTCTATGTTCTCCAGCAGCTTTTCCCCTGGTCATGTCATGACGTTCCATAAATGATCATAAATACGTTAGCGGATATTAACTCTCGTTTGTTCTACATAACAGTGCGCAAAACGAGGGACAATCATAAATGCACAGCGCTGAACCAGCGCCATGTGCGTCTATTCCACCTCCTTTTATACGTTATTATTAGAAGATCGTAAGTAAGCCTGAAGCACGTGATGCATGGTTGAAAAGAAGAATGAAACTATTGGAAATGTGTCATCGCCGACCAAATCTCTCACTGAAAAATGTAAAGGCATGGAAGACCACCTTCGCCGCTTTGTATATTTTTTAGATTCTAGAGGTCAATAGCGACTAGTGAACCTAATACGAGTGTCCAATTATGTCATACGGCTCCAAAATTTGTTTTACGATTACGACTAGCGACTTGTAGCGTGTGCACCAACTTTCCACCAAGCATAATCCGTTAACGAACGGCTATAGTACAGAATATTTTAGATAAGCCAGACGAAGGTTCAACGTTAAACCTCAAAGATAAGTCAAGCACTCAAACCTTCTTCCTACTCCATCCGCGAAGATCACTCAGAACGAGTGCGAATGCAGCGAAAGTATCCTGTCTTTAAAGTTCGGCGTTGCATCTCGTCGAAGCGGCTGCGTGCCCGTTTCTGTTCGCGTGCGTGCTGCTGACAGTTATGGTTTCTTGAAATATATTGAAACTGTGTCATAATGTGTGCTGCGTACTGTTTTGTCTGGCGGACCTTCGGGACAAAGGAGGCCTCATCGGCAGACGTGAAGCTATCAAGTGCTCTTCACGTTTGTCGTTTCTCGCGGCCGGGGAGCATCACCTGGGACTGATGGATGAGCAATTAGTCCCGAGGCTGCAATGGGTCATCGGCCTCGTGCGTAGCTAAAACGGCAACGTCGATCTTGATGTGTTTCCGTGAAGCACCAGCCCCCGCCCGAACTACGACGAGGCCCAGCGCCGACTGTGACGCGCCAACCAGGGGCCCATTCCGGGACAACAGCCACCGCTTTCCCTGGAAACGGTGGCTTCCGCGAAATGACCGTCAAGGAGAGGCGACTAATTCATGCAAGCGGCCAGCATCGAGCATTTCCGTGGGAAACATGTCAACGTTTGGTTCCCAAGGTGTCACCCGTTACCTGGTGTACGGGGGCGATCAGGCGACATTGGAAGCGGAGCGCGGCGGGACGGGGACATCATGGATGGTATATTACGAAGTGGTCGAAGGTGGTCATTGGCTAAGAAGAACTAAAGTGAATTTCTCGGTCGAGTGAAAGACGGAAACGAAAGGGATAAAAAGCGGGACTTGGTGATGTAAACGCTAGAACATGCAAAGATGTTAGCATGTAGACAGCTCCAATATCATAGAGCCCTTCTTGTAAAATACCACATCTAAATTTCTATAAAACCATTTTCTGATCTCACTGGACCTCTTCTTCTCCCAGTACTTGGCACGGCACCATCCATGGAACCTTTGTGGCCCTTCGGACCCTCGAACTTCGCAACAGTACACACAAATGCTTTGTGGTTTCATGCCACAACAACCTCAACAACACCAAAAGCTGCGACCTGATGAGGCTCTCAATTTTCGCGTCTTCCCATCTCGCGCGTGATGATGATTACCACAAGGCTCACTCTACACGATCTTACCGGTTGTAGGCGCACGGCGCACTATATTTTTTCGACAAAATATATATTGCAAATTTAGATCTCCAAGCTTGGTAAACTTCTTCGGTGCTAAAAGTGAAAGCAAGAATAAAATTCAAAATGTTGCTCCTGATTACGAGAAGACGAAACAGCGCTGCTGCGTGCCCTTCTAGAGTTCCTCCTCAAGTTTCTTTGGTACCACGGTTACTGCTGGTGGCCTTGCAATGACGCAGAGTTGAATCTTGTGAGCGGCGATGGTCGTCGAATTGTCTGATCTTCAGTAGGGTTTCCATTTGGGCTTGTTGGTTTTCCATCAAGACCGTGTATCATTGCGCGCAATCAACATGTTCTCATCTTGCCATGACGTAGCGTCTGCGTGAAGCACGAGATTTTGCAGCGGCGTGTGTGTGTGCTGTACGCAAAGGACGACGCAATTTGCTTCGTCAGCCGACCAAACGTCCATCCAAATGGGATCATAGTCACCGATACATAGTCTGATTTGGCCAAGTGTCACTTTTTTTGTCATCAGAGGCTTAGGTTTTCCCCCAGGGCAAAAATAAAATCAAGGAGAAATATGGGGGGAGCCCGCACCACCAGAAGGTATAACGGGCATTAAAACCAATCATAAAATAAAATAAAATGGGTCATTGCGGCTGAAAACTCAAAAAGGAATTCCGAAAAGAAAAACCAATCAAAGATGGAAAAAAAGAATTTCGGAGCCGAAGTCAGCAAGCGGAATCGTGAACAACAAAATGCAATAATTGAGGTAGTGCTAGTGCAAGCTGCACATGGCGGAACCATTCTAGTAGAACACGCTGACGACGCAGCCGCGTCCGCAAGCTCGTTACCAGCCACTCCCCGGTGCCCCGAGACGTGATGCAGGAAGATAAAGCGACCGCCGGCGCTCAAGGCACGCAATGTGCGCTTCATTTGACGCACGCGTTCGTGTGTGGTACAGAGACTTGAGAGTGAGGTTAGGAGTGACAGGCACTCAATATCCAAGTATACCGGAGCCGTGCCACGCACAGATGCCACGTACGCAAACGCCTCCGACATGGCACACATGTCAGCGGTACACGCACTAGAGGCGTTCAACAAGCAAAACTTCCCAACAATACCCAGGCCGACCAGTCGGCTCGAACGCAACAAAAGCTGCGCCGGCCGTGTTGTTGGAGAAGGAGCCATCCCTACAGATATGATGTGCACTCGCACGAGCAAGCTGTGCCGCCTGAAGAGGAGTTAACCTCATGCATGGAATGTGGTACTTCTCGCGCGGGTGCTCGGTCCATTGCTCACAGGGATATTCGACCTGGGCCAGATAAATGGTTGTGGTGCCGTAATGAGTCACTTGACGCAGAGTGAAAACGGAGAATTCCGCAGCGAGACGGTCCAACTCCACCGTGAGAGGGGGACAATTCGCTAAGATGTGAAGTGCTGATGTACGAGTAGTATGATAGGCACCAGTAAGCGCGATCAGTATTGATGATTGTACGGAATGTACCCGACCAACGAGGTGAACTGACAGAAAAAAAAATGTCACAGTTTCGCCCGAAATGCGAAGCATCAATTGCGATAGCAAATTCGGAGTAGGGATAGTAGTTCTGTCGGCTGCATAAACTTGGACACATTCGCTTACTAACTGAATTAACAAGCGTGGTGTCAGCGCGCACAAGCAAACATGAATAGATCGCACTGTATGACCGCAGACAACGACTGTCAAAACGCTGGCAGCAAGCGTAGCCGTCGCAGCGGGCGAAGGCTAGCGCGGTCTATCGCTTCAACGGAAACTGAGCGGCGAATGCACAGCGCATACAAAGGTCAGAGCCGTGTGGAGATAAGAGACGGTGCGGGCGACCGCCACCGCCGGGCAAAGTGCAGAGGAGTTGTGCAGAGAAGTTGTTGGCAGAGGGGAAGCTGCCCCCCCTCCATCCCGCGCTGCCTTCCAGCTTTCTTTCTTTGACGTGGGAGATTGAGCGGCCAGTTCCCCTTGCGCCCGGTTGCAAGATAAGCATTTGGTGAAGCAGCACAGCGTCGCCCTGCCTCCGTCCCTCCCATACCCCCACGGCCTTTCGCGCGACGGTCGCGTTTGCTTTCCGCCATGCGTTCGCTCTCCGTGATAGTGCGCATCCCCCGCGCGCTTTCACTCGCGCATACGGCGCGCGGGAACGATTTCATCGCCCTTGGACTTTATACGGAACCTCACGGCGACAGCGATGACGACGGCGACGCCGACGGCAGAAATCCGGTTGAAGTGTCCATATAATTGCTATCGCAATAAAAGGGGCCACCACACGGGCGACGCATATGCAAGTGCTGGCAACAGAACCTGTCTGTACAACCGCCGAATAGTAGCGGGAGGAAGAGAGTAATGTAAACGGAAGAAATTCAGCAATCGGGATACCAATAGCTCGACTTTAGCTTTGATGTAATCAACATGGGCGAAGAAGTTAATCCGATCGTCAAAGACCACGCCGACAACCCCAGAAATTCCGGGCATCGCCTTTAGTTCACAGCTTTTGCACCACGTGGCGTATGGACCTTTAAGATTCAAAATTCGCGCGATGACGCACGAAGTGTACTGGACGATAACAAAATACACGTTTTAACGAGAAAAGAAAAAAAGGACCACGCCAACAGCTTTCACCGTCGAGCATGGACGAGCGCGAATCAGGAACTGCTGATCTGATAACCGCCGCGCATATAAGACGAGCGGCCAGCTAGTCTACTGTGAATCAGCCGTTTTGCTGCTATTGATAGGCGTTTAGAGGCTCAGCCCCGCTTCGAGAAAGCGGGTGCAGAATCTTGAAAGAGCGGCCTCCGCCCCCCCCCCCTTCCGGCCATCTTTTCCTCGTCCAACTTTTTGTCCGATCGAATCAAATAAGCGAAAATGCCCTTTTGTCGCTTCATTTCTCGAAAGCTGATTCTAAAATAATAATGTAAGCTTGCTAAATGGTCGCGATGGGCGCATGTTTCAGGATATGCAGTCGAATGATTGACACCCTTAATCTCGGTTGGCCTCAGCTTACGAGTCCATTTGCGCATTTGCGTGCAGGTGCCTGGTCGAGTTATGTATGTTCACTGCCACGGAATTTCTGTTTTTCGAAGGCTTAGGTGCATGGCTATATTTTCGGTGCCATTGGCAGTGACCTCGGCGAAACCGCGCCGTAAAGAAAATGGCCGATGCCGCAAAGAGTAAAATCACGTCAACAAATGCTCGGATTGACGTCAGTTTTCTCAGGGAGGTTCCTGTGAACAAAGTAAATTAGTGGCTTCGTAAAGAAAATTTCCTACATTTCAGCCGAACACCTTTTCAAAGCTCTTGGTAAGCGATGGGTGTAAATGCAGAAAATCATCTGTAACTGGTCAATGTTCAAAGACCTGCTTCACTGCACAGTGGCATAGCCAGAAATTTTGTTCGGAGAGTGGGGGGCTCACGTTGGAGCGCGGCCTCCTCCTTAGAGAATTTGTCGAGGGATCAATGATAACTGCATTGCCATTGCCAATGTCATTGTATATTAGAGGCTGCAAACAAACTACTGAATGCTACCCACTGTCAAGTAAAATATGTATTTTTTCATAAAAGGATATATTCGTATGTCCCAAAAATTGTGGCAGAAATAACTGATATCAATGCTTCCGTGTTTTTTTTTGTCTATTCAATTAGTAAAGAAAATATCACATGATCCAGCAAAGCAGTGCATACAGCTGGTGTGAAAAACGTAAAGGCCATGAAAAGAACAAGTTGAGCACAAATATTTTGAAAACCCATGTCATTAAAGAACCTTGTTTACTTTTTTGTACAGTCGCGAGCAGAAGTTTGGAGACCATGGCATCAGCAAAAAATTTAAATATATTCAAGCGCAGCTGCACGGCCCCGAATTGGCTTAATACGTTGTATTGGTCCATCACGCGCACGTAGGCTTGCGCTCTTGATTTCAGCCGGAATGCCCAGGCTGCGAAGGAAAAAAAATAAAATCGTGGCAGCAGAGAGGCTCGGCCTTTCTGTACCGACGTGGGAGCAGCCCGCTACGTGCTGACGCGTGTTCCGAGGGACCGTAATAAAGTTTTATCATACCATCATACCATAACTTTGGTCCACAAACTTTTGCTCGTGACTGTACATATGCAACGGCCAGAGAAAAACCTCAATGACGCTGTCCTTCGTTGCAATAGATAGCGCATGAGCAGTTGTTACCAGTCGTGTATTGTAATTACACCGATAATATAGTCGCAACAGTGAGTACATATAAGAAGCAGGAGTTCTGCAAGATGTACATTAGAAATGCGAGAATAGAATGGAATATATAAGTGCGAAGATACAAGTTGATAAAGGGCACAAAAGTGTCACTGGTAACAAAATGCACTGTTTGTATACACAAAGCCTCGCAACAAGATGTTTAAATATATGCATAAGTATCCAATAAATCCACGTATGTAAGCAAACGTCACTGCATGTAATGCGTCAAACAAGACAAATAGACATGTTGTGCAGTCACACATAGTAGCTCTACGCATAGAAAGACAGACGATCCAGGCAAGAACAAAACTATGATCGCAGAAATCGTGATATGTTCCGGAAGGACCGCCTGTTGGGCTAGCTGTTCTAACATAGTTACTTTCAATTTGGCAGAACAGTTTGGTTCTCCTAGAAGCTCACAAGGAAGGTGGATTTGTTGTGATGCCGAAAGGCATGTTCAATGAAAAAGCCCAAGTGGCAGTGGACAAGAACTTTGTGGCTGTTTAAAAAAGTGCAGTGAGGGTTTAGACTAAGGTTATCAAATTTTGTAAGGACTTGGAATTGAACGCTCTTGCTAGTGCTATTAGAAATAGTAAGGGGAACAGTCTGAAGGTTTTCTTTTCTGTAAAAATACATAAGGTCCCTTTCAGAACCATTGTGAGCGAAGGGGGGGGGGGGGGCTTGGCAAAAGAATGTTAGTCAGTTTTTACTGAAGAGCCTTAAGTGGCTCACGGTTGTTGATCCTTTCCGCGTGAGGAAATCTGAAGAAGTCGCTGAATATGGGAAACACAACGAGAGTATCGATTATGGTTCAGGACTTGTTTTGTACAGTACCTCAAGATGAGCTTTTAGTTGCTGTTAGGAAGTGCATTGAACAGAGTGGGGAATGCGATTTCCAAAACTCCGCTTGCTTGTCGGTTCATAATTTAACGCTTTTAGAATTTTATCTTAGTGTAACATTTATTGTTTTTAACGAGCAGCCTTTTCTGCAACGTAGAGGAGTGTGCATTGGGTCTTGCGTGGCTCCGATTCTATGCGACATATTTTTAGCTGATATTGACAGTGCGCTTAATTTGGCTTTTAATTGGGGGAAGGTATTCAAAGTGTTTCGGTACATCGATGACTTTTTAATTCTTTTAAATACTCCCTGCCCCTGGGAGTATTTTAGATGTTTTTGTTCAAGCTGGGCAGGGTTTGAGTTTCACTCATGAATTGCTTGGAACTGAGGGGTTCCAATTCCTGGATCTCAGGCTGAAATTTAGTGTAGGCCATGTTCGCTGAGAGTACCTCCCACGGGTTAAGAAGTGTCCCCTGCCTTTTGACTCTGCCCACCCTAAAATAGTAAAAAAGGGGCATCGCATTACAATGTCTGGATGCTGCGCTCCGTAAGTCATGCCAGCATTCAATGCAGCATAGCTTTGACAATCAGATTGGTCGCCTATTAGCAGCGGGATTCCCTTAGTTGCTTGTTGTTGCGGTGGCCGAGTCTATCCTGCAGAGGGTAAAGAACAGAGCTGGAGCGGAAAGGGCTGAGACCCAGCGATGTATGGCGAGACCTGTAGCCATGCTTTATATGCATCAGGTCTCGCGCAACCTGAAGAAGGTCACGAACAGGTATCGTATTCCTGTGGTCTTCACGGCTCCTAATAAGCTATCCAGACTCTGCCCTCGAAGTTGCGGTGACAGGAAAGGAGGTTGCCAAACCAGCCACGATAGCCGCTTCGTGGGGTGTGCGACAGGAGTGGTATAATCCGTCCCCTTGTTGTGCGGGAAGGTGTACATCGGCCAAACCGAACGGTGCATAAACGACCGGCTCAGGGAGCATGCGCTAAAAGTTAAAAAAAGAGGACAAGTATGCACATTTGGTTGCCGACATCATTACGTGTGGTTGCGAGGCACGATTTTATGAAACCACTATCTTTGGTAAATCAACAAACTACACGGCTCGAGTGGCTCTAGAAGCATTCTACATCCACAAGAACTCAGATATTTGTATAAGCGAAGCGCCAATTCTTTTGCCCAGAGCCGAACTGAACTATTGGAACTCTGTTGCCCGAGGCAGAAAGTACTGTGAACTTTTTTAGATTTCTTTTTATCACCTCACATGGGAAAGGGACGTGACATGGTTGTAACCATGCGCATTGTCGCATTATCATGTACACGTGCGCACTTGATGCTCCTAGTGCGCATGTCATGTTTTGTATCGGCCCTTATTTAAGCAGGGCCTTGTCTCCGAATAAACACACTTCGTTCCCTGCATCATCCCGTCTACATGGTGTCAGAAGCGGTAGCACCACTACCCGGGTTAGGCGATGCATTTTGCTAGCTCAATTCACCTATGTCGGCCCCAGCAGCCTCAACCGCCACGGCGTCAGTAGAGCGTGCAAAGCAAACAAGTATGGCATCAACGCTTCTTCCCCCGCCAAAGCCACTGGACACTACGGGTGACGTTTTCTATAACTGGATCACCTGGAAAAGTGAGTTCACTCTGTTTTCTACAGCGACAGGATTGAAACAGCAGCCTAAAGAAGTTCAGGCCGCGACATTTCTTGTGATAATTGGTGAAGAAGCAAGGCGGGCGTTCTATACCTTTACCTTTGAAGATGAGGCAGAGAAGCAAGACGTGGAAAAGCTCATGGAAAAGTTCGAGGCTCACTACAAGCCAGCGACGAACTTAACATTCAACGAATTTCGTTTTGGCTCCCGAGAACAGCGCGAGGGCGAATCTTTCAACGAGTGGTTGACTGACCTTAGAATTCTAGCTCACCAGTGCGAATTTGGAGCGCTAGAGGACAGACTATTGCGTAGTCGCATAATCCTGGGAATCAGAGATAAAGACTTTCAGCAAAGACTTCTGTCGGAAAATCCGTCCTATGCCAAAACAGTGGAAATGTGCAGAGCTAGAGAAGAAGGTAAAACCCGTTTTCACGAAATCCAGGAGGCAGCAGTGGGTACAGCATATGAGGCCAGCATACGTGCTGTGACGAAGAAAGATGATCTCGGCAGTTGCCGAAACTGCGGTTTCCCAGAACACGGAAAAGCGACGTGCCCTGCTCAAGGCAAACGCTGTAACAAGTGTGGCTGCCGAAATCACTTCGCGAGGGTGTGTCGCAAACAACTAGTGAAACCGAGGGACCAAGGACGCAACATACAGCAGGTAGAGATAGCAGAGGACGAGCATTATTTCCTTCAAATGCTGCAAGTGAATGCTATTGATGAGCATGACCCATTGTCGGCAACTATTCACGTGGCAGGGATCCCGGTTTCGTGCAAGATTGATACCGGCGCTAACTGTTGCGTCATGCCCGAAGCTACGCTCAGAAGCATAACTACACAGCCAGCACAAGATTGCTGCTCTACGCTGCGGTCATTTTTTGGACATAAGGAAACGGCACTAAAAAAAATTGAGCTTCAGATTCTTAGTTCAGCGAAATCTACGACGGCATTATTCTTTATCGTGAAACAAGCTGTTCCTGTTACAATAAGTGGCAAAGTCGCCGAACGCTTGGGCCTAATTTGCCGCATAAACACCGTGGACACCTTGAAGGCTGATGAACTAATACAAGGATTTGAAGACGTTTTCCAGGGCCTGGGAGAAATCAAAGACGTCTCTTACCACATGGAACTGAAACCTGAAGCCAGGGGCACGGTCAAACCGGCAAGACGAATTGCCATTGCCCTTCAAGAACGCGTCAGAACCGAGCTAGACAAGATGGAGCGTGACGGAGTCATCGAAAAGGTAACACAGCCCACCTCCTGGTCTAGCCACATGGTTGTAGTAGTCAAAAAAGAAAAAGTACGCATATGTCTAGACCCATCAGACTTAAACAAGGCGCTTCTCAGAGAGAATTATCATATGCCGACGTTGGAGGATATTCTGCCGCGACTGCATGGAGCGAAATTTTTTTCTACCCTTGATGCATCGTCAGGGTTCTGGCAGATAAAGCTAGACGAGCCGAGCTCGCTACTGTGTACTATGAGCACGCCCTATGGTCGATACAGATTCCTGCGCATGCCTTTCGGCATCGCGTCCGCTCCGGAAGTTTTTCAGCGAGTGATGCACCAAGTGCTAGAGGGCTTGAGAGGCGTTGCTGTAGTAATGGACGACATCCTGGTGTGGGGACAGTCGCGAGAGCAACACGACAGCAATCTGCTAGCCTTGCTTGCACGATGTAGAGAACACAATTTGAAGCTCAATAAGAAAAAGTGCAATTTTCTGCAGGCTCGAGTCCGCTATATGGGCCACGTTCTAACCCCAGAAGGCCTGTCTCTGGATACCGGCAGAGTGGAAGATATCATGCAGGTGAAGCCACCTCAAAACCGTAAGGAACTGCAAGTTTTTCTCGGCATGATCAACTTCGTGGCGCGTTTTGTTCCCAACATGTCCACCTTATCAGCGCCTCTTCGCGATCTGTTGAAAAAGCACAACGCCTGGGTCTGGACAGACCGGCAAGATGAAAGCTTTCACCAGCTTCGGACAGCCCTCACACAGGCACCAGTCCTAGCCTATTTTAACCAAGAAAAACCGTCCACCTTGTCAGTAGACGCTAGCCAGCACGGAGTAGGAGCCGTTCTTCTGCAGGAAGGGCAACCGATAGCCTACTCATCGCGTTCGCTAACAGAAGCACAGCAGCGATACGCGCAGATCGAAAAAGAAACACTAGCAATCGTTCATGGTTGCATGAAATTTCAGGATTACATCTTTGGGCAGCGTGAGGTTATCGTCGAGTCGGATCACAGACCTCTAGAATCGATATTCAGAAAGCCACTATGTGAATGCCCAGTTCGCCTGCAACGCATGAGGCTGGTCTTGCAAAGATTTCCTATCAAAGTAACGTACAAACCAGGCAAGGAACTGTTTCTAGCGGACGCGCTTTCTCGATTTCCAAGCAATACTAAACTAAGCGATGAGACAGAAGAATTTCAAATAAACGTTATTTCTTTGCTTCCTGTGTCAAACCAGCAGCTCGAGAGTATTCGGAACGAAACCAACAAGGACGCTGTCATGGCCGAACTACGCACCTACTCGAGCACAGAATGGCCGGAAACAAAGAACGAAGTGTCGCACGCCCTGCGTCCTTATTGGCACTACCGCGTCGAGCTACACGTCGAGGAAGGACTGCTACTCAGGGGCGACAAAATCGTCATCCCTCCTGCCAAGAGGGCAGAGGTTCTACGCTTGCTACACGCCGCACACGGGGGAGAAGAAAAAATGAAGATGCGAGCCAGAGAGGTAATGTTTTGGCCCGGCATGAACGCCGACATCTCAGTACTAGCTAAGTCATGTGCAGCTTGCGAAAAGTACAAGCACAGAAACAGTAGACTACCCATGCTGAGCCACGAGATACCAAATCTGCCATGGCAAGTCGTTGGGCTTGATATTTTCTACCACGATGGCCAGTCGTACCTAATCCTCGTGGATTTCTACTCGTTTTTTTTCGAGATTCAAAAGCTTCGTCAACTAACAGCGGCATCAGTAAAAAACGCGTGCATGACCGTCTACGCGACTCATGGAATTCCTGCAAAGCTGTGCACGGATAATGGCCCACCGTTCAACAGTGCATGCTTCCGATCTTTTAATGCACAGCTTGGAACCACCCACGTAACCTCAAGCCCGTACTATCCGCGTAGCAACGGCATGGCAGAGCGCGCCGTGCAGGAGGCGAAAAAGTTGCTAACAAAGTGTCCTTTTGGAACTTTTGAATTTTACAGCGCTTTGATGGAGTGGCGAAATATGCCAAGGGACGAACAACTGAAGTCACCCGCTCAGAGGTTGATGGGCCGCCAAACAAGAACGCAACTGCCAGTTCTCTCCAGCCACCTGGAACCTCGGACGGTGTCGCCTCAGTGTGTTCGTAATCGTCTCAGTGAAATAAGAGAGAAGCAACGAATCTTTTACAACAGGACGGCAAAACATCTACCCCAGCTTCACAGTGGTTCTCCAGTATCAGTGTACGACACCATACGCCGACACTGGTCTCCAGCTGTGGTCGTAGGTCCAGCAGGCCCACCACGGTCATACACCTTAACTACAGACAGCGGACAACAGCTGCGACGCACCAGGGAACATCTGAGTTCCAGAGCAGAGCAACCTGCGTCCTCCCCTGGAAAGACAGTTTCCGCGGAACCACCATTACAGCCTCGCCAGGAGACGGAACAGCCACCTCAGGACGTCCTTCGTAGAAGTAACCGCTTGCGCAGATCGCCACAACGGTATCCCCTGCCAGAGAAACCAATATGATAGTTCTCTGTCATAGAAATTGTTTCGTGTCTGTTTTCTGTATCTTGAAAGGAAGGAAGATGTAACCATGCGCATTGTCGCATTATCATGTACACGTGCGCACTTGATGCTCCTAGTGCGCATGTCATGTTTTGTATCGGCCCTTATTTAAGCAGGGCCTTGTCTCCGAATAAACACACTTCGTTCCCTGCATCACGCCCGTCTACAATGGTGTACGTGGTTCACCTTATAAATCTGAGGGTTTGTTGACTGAAATAAACGGTTGGTAGTAGCGCTCGTCCGCGGCTGTCGTGTCTTCGTGTGTGTTGTGCGTAATTTTTTGCGCTATGTCTGAAAGCAACTCGTGATATGTACTTGGGCCATGCGGCGGTTGCGACAGCACCATATGGGTAGATAATAGAGGAATAATGCCGAAATCAGTACGAAAATGTGTAATTTACCTGCCTGCAGAGCGGCGACAAATTTTCTGCACCCAAAATTAAGGAAGGGTATTGCTTCCGCTCAAAAAAGAAGTAAACGCGGCTAGCTAAAAAGGAAAGAAAAGACCAAACGAAAGCCACAGATGATGCCGCAAGTTAAACTACCCGATATCTGAGTGTGTTTGTTGGGAAACGCCGCGAGGGCCGGGCTTTCAATAAACAAGACCGGTAAAAATTGGTTATTGATGTCCTCTCACTTTTCGTTTTCACACGATAATTGTGATCATGATGCTAACTGTTTGAATAAAGGGTGAAAATTTCTGCGGTTTTAGAAACTTATGAACAGTCATACGTTTTCATAATTACGAGTTTATGGACCTGAAGGAACAGAACATTTACTTGCATTGATTTTTGCCGCTTCGCTATCTAAAGGACAAACTTGACTCGGCGGAGAAGTTTAGTGAAGCGGTCAATGACTTCGGACATGTTGATGCCGACGTCTCTGTGGACATATATAAGCGCCTGCCTAACCATGTGTTCCTCAGACATTGTAGAGCGCAAGTAGTTTTTTAGTAATCTCATGTTAAAAATATACTATCTGCGCTGGAAGTGGTCACTGGAAGGGTGACTAGAATCTGAAGCCGTTTCTACATATTTACATAGAACCTGCAGTCGCAATGATCGAGAGAGGGCCTCTATTCCGGTGCTAAAACCTAAAAGTACTCCTTCGATGTCGTTGGCATCCTTGTTTAGGTACCTTGCACAAACAGTAAACTGTTGGATACCGGCAATATCCGTCGTTTCGTCAGCAAATATGGAGAAGCAGCCTGCACCATTTAGTTTTGCATCTAGGATTTCTTTGATAATTTCACCACAAATTTCTATAATTTGGTTTTGTACATCTGGGCTTAAATGCGAGGTATTACTGGGGCAACATTCAAATGGTTCTTCAGATATGTATCTCCACAATCAGCTCGCAAATGAAGAAGCGCTCTGAAAATACCAATATTTTCAGAGGGGATTTGCTTAAATCCATAGGACCACTGTCCCTATGGCCACGGAGAGCCAGACCTTGTCGTCCGCAAAAAAGAACCGCCTCAATAATAGGCCGTTAACTTTCTTCTGTTTTATCTTATTTTACTTTGCCTGCCCTGGTCCAGCTGATTGATCACATCGGGTGCCCTTCCTGAAAATGTTTGGAGAAAATTATCAGCTGCCAGCTGGCAGTCACGGTCATATTCACTATTTTCGTGTGTGTGGAAGATTGCGAGCGCGGGCTTCCATTTCTGAAACGGCTTGGACACGAGGGCTCCAGTGCGCGCATGTTAGCTCAAGTTTATAAGAATATTAAACCCATAAAGTTCCAGAATTGAAAATCTAAAGCACGCCTTTGGAAATGTCAGTGCACCTTTCGCGTCATAAGTTTATGAGAACTTTATACCCATAAAGTTTCGGAATTGAATTTCATGCGCTCCGTAGATTCCGCGGCCGCTGCGAGATGCCGCAACGCGCCCGCTCGCTATCGAAAAGCCCTTGAAAGTTTGTGCTCGGATGGGGCTCCTTGAGTTACGTTACTCCTGGCGCAAGGGCGTTGCCACGAAATCTAGCCCGAGTTCGCAATGTTCGTGCCGAAATGTCTTTTCGAGCGTGAAAAAGACGTTGTAGACAGAATCCAGAATGATTCCCGGCGTCGGTGGTAGTTTTGGTCGGCAGTGCATGCCGGCACGAAAAAATTTCGAGGGGGGAGGGAGGGTCTGAAGCCCCATCAGTGCTACTACTGCTACTACTACCGCTACTGCTACTACTATAATACATTATTATTAAATAATTATTATCGAGGAATTACAACAACAATGAAAGCTTTACATGAGATCCAACGCAGTGTTTTAGCATAAGTGATGCGAATGTTCCATTGCGATTATAGAAAAGTTTCCATGCGTTAAATCTGTCGATTTGATGCAGATTGACAGTGGAATCAACATACTCTGGCTTACTTATGGTGATTATTTTTTTTTCATTTACGATAAACCACATCTCCACTATTAAATATCTTAAGCAAACTTTAGTGAACTCTGGGCTTGGGCTCCCGTGTACTGGTGAGGGATAGCGCCACTGTATACGCAGGGCCTCTCTTTTCCTCGCGCCACCGGCACCGCCATTGGCCGAGCGTCGTCACGCCGTGACAAGTAATATAAGTCGTTCTACTCGGCACAGAGCAGAGAACATGGCGGAAACAACGCCGGTGTACCATTTGCTTCAGCTCTTGTGCCATCCGTATAGGCAAAGGCGCGTTCCCACCACGGCGTCAGGAAGCACATCTGGCCGCTTAGGCCGGAGCAGCGGTCTCACTCCTATCGCGTGCACTCGAGCAGGGCCGCGATTTTGTAGCGAGGCATTATGACTTATTCTACTCTAGTCTTATCATCCACCGCTCACGGCCGGCTGATCCTGTTGATAACGCGAGCGGACCGTCGCTCCGACCACTGACAAAGCGCGATAAGCGCGAAAAGGCATTATTACCGGAAAGGCATCGCTACAAAATACCGGCCCAGTATACACGCTTGCCCTCGTCACCGCGCAACAACTATCTGCAGCAACTCTGAGCATGACGGGATGCCGCGCATCGGGGCTGCGCAAATCGCAATGAAAATGGGAAAGCTGTTTACTCTGTGCCGTGCAGACGGACCGTTGTCGTCTACAGTAGTCATTAATGCGAAAGCGTTACATTAGCCTTGAGGTAGAAAAGCCGGCGTCGTCCACAACGAGTGGTATCAAAAGTCAATGTGACGTCATCAGCGTCTTCAATGAAATCAGTAGTAATAGAGAAGATTGTAAATGGTATGACAGCGTTAATTAGTAGTAATAATGGGTAGTTATTGTGAATTAATGTGAATTACAGTGAAGTGAATTAAAGTTACAACAAGTTAGATTAGGGTGACTTAAGGTGAAGTCAATTGAATTAAGGGGAAGTAAACTAAATTACAATGAATTAAATTTGGTTAAGGTGGATTAAAGTGGATCACCATATTAATTCGTAGCTACTTGGCGGTGAGTTCTGAATGGTTGTGGTCTGGCGATTAATGAACGCAGAGAAAAGAAAGCGAAGGAAGGATCGCAAAAAGGTTGTAATAATTAAGAAGTCTTTATTGGTAATGACTAAGAGAAGTCATAATGATTTCGCATTCAAATCACGTAAGGATACTTAAGGTACAATGTTTTTGCGCATGGGCCACCACAGGGCTATCGCTTTAAACCCCACCGCGCCTCTACCCGCCATATACCTCTTTGCAATAAACCTTCGGTGTGATAGCGTTAATGATCCACCATTAAAACCCGCCATGTTTGGCTACGTCATAGTGCACAGCTATCGGTTTAATATCAACAATCTTTTTAGTCTTCGGCGCGAACGTCCGTCCCATCCAATTATCCTCGCGTTGCAACGGCAGCCCCCGCCACATCCGAGTGGCACCCCACCGCCCGTATATTTCGGCCGGCAGCGTGCTGCACTGTCAATGCTTGAAGGGGTCTGCTGCGTCACGGCGTGAAGCTCCCCTCGCTACAAACCGGCGTAGGTTCCGCGCGCGCTAAGAGTGCATGTTTATTTCCCCTTAACCACTACGATTAGCAACATCTAGGTTTTAAACATTTAATTAAATTATAGGCTTTTACGTGCCAAAACCGCGATCTGATTATGAGGCACGCCGTAGTTAGGGACTCCGGAATAATTTGGACCGCCTGGGGTTCTTTACCGTGAACCTAAATCTAAGTACACGGGTGTTTTCGCATTTCGCCACCATCGAAATGCGGCCGCCGTGGCCGGGATTCGATCCCGCAACCTCGTGCTCAGCAACCCAACACCATAGCCACTCAGAAACCACGGCGGGTCGGAGCAGATAGAAAATTGAAATGAATCACATGCATCAAAGTTTGCATTGCGAGTATTATGAAGGACAGTTTCAGTTTTTTTCTTGCAATTTATGATATATGACAGTCTTTGTGATGACTTCAATTTCCTGTATTACGTTTAGGCTACTGACACTGCACAAACTATATTTTTTGTCATAATACGGAATACAGGCACCAGAGTGCGGCTCATAAACACATCGGTATAATGAGGTGTAATTTCTGGATACATTTCTCGGTATGGGTAATATAGGAGCTCCTTTCTCACAAATATGTGTCTTGGTTTAGAGAGCTTGTGCTGAAAGTGGACTGATTGTCCGCGCTTTCCGTGGAGCTCCCGAAGTGACTGTGAAAGCCCTTCGCTGTGTAAAGGTGTAAGCCTTTCGATGCCAGGCGCCTGAATTATACACAAAGAACGCGCTCGTCCGGAACCAGAAAAGTCGCAAGCATCACAAGGTCGATCCACATAGGTCGCGAAGCTTCGGGCGAAAAGCGGTTCAGAACCAATTGTCACCGAGATCAGCAAGGGTGGTTATGGGAGCAGTGATTGAAGCGCGACTATGTTTGGAGGGAATAAACAATGGGAAAGAAAAAAAGCGTTTTTTTTTTTAATTAAAGCGAGACGCAGTTAGATTCATTCAACTAAAATAAAATTCCTAATCCATTTTATATACGCATGGCGATAAAAGAAGATACCACTCTGTTTTACTTGATCATTATCAATAAATACCTTGTTTCAGCGCCCACTGTGAGAGCGCCCATCGATAGCGGCGGGCGTTGACGCCGCTATCAGTTGCAATGCAATGCAGCTCTTGGAGTGCGTGGAAAGGCGCGCTCGTAATGTTCACCTGTAACAATAATCCCCCCTCCCATCTGTTGTGTTGCATGTCGACGTTTGTCTGAATTAGGTTACGCGGGTAGTTTTATTGTTTGTGAACCTGTGCAGTCAAAAGTAGTGAGTTGCGACCGTCAGATACTTGTTTACTTTCGTTGCTTTCGTGCAACAGCGCTGGTCGACGGGCTTGGCGTCCGACGAAAGGACGAGCAGTCTACGCAATCTACGCCCAAAGCGTTCGTCGGCCTCCAAAGAAAGTATGTTCTGTGCAGCGATGTGATTTCGACACCCGTACGGCTGATCTTTTCCGGCATCGCTTTTCGCGCTTAAAACTCGGAACGCCCATGAAGTCGAATGGCGGGGCATTTGAATACACAGCTCAATGGCAGGCCTCCGGAAACAAATTTCGCGCCTATGAGAACAAAATGACGTCACTTTTGGTTTTGACGAATATGACGTCAAATTATTTTTTCTTCCGCCGGAAGTGTTCCCTCCTCACACAGATGGCGCTAAGCCCCATGCACCGCCGGTAAGCAACCATGTTTTGAACGTATGGGCTTCTATGAAAGCTTCGCTACCAGATATATTTACCTTGAGGATCACGCCAAAGTCGGGATTACCCTTCTACGGGTTAGTCGCGTCCTTGACGAAAAAAGAAAAACCGGGGAGTGGCAAGTCATTTTTAATGACGCGCTGTCGTTCTTATCGTGATAACAGATGACGATTGCGCCAACGTACTGCGCTTTGTCGGGAAGCTGTGATGGTTCATTCTTTAGAAAGGGTATTTATTTTTTTTCCGCAACGTAACTTACGTCATCGGGGCAGATTTAAAAATATAAAGGTCACCAGTCAGGCGGTGGTACCTAGGTGAAATGAACGCCCGAGAAAGATGGACTTGTAGTCACTTTCTTTTGGAATAACGTTGCAGTTTAAACCACAATAGAACTTCGTACACAGTATTTTTACCAACAGCTTAACAGAAGGCTATTCAGTCGTGATATTATTAAACTTATAACTTTTTAGCAGAGACACTCTCACATGGCTTCAACATATATACAATAAAGGGCTCTGTAATTTCCACCGTGACTTAATCTAGGTACGTTGGCGTACTTCATGTAATAATCCCAGTCAGCCTACTCACATATACCGCATTACTAATCACATCTACCATGGCCTCGGCTACATCCCAAGAAGCAATTGCCTACCTCTTATCATTGCTAAAGATTCGGTAGGCGTAAGACAGGCCAAAATTCGAATATAAATGCCCTGTATGGAATTAGCATGGAACCTTAAGTGATATAGAACGTATGCATTACACTCGAGTCTGTCCAGAAACGGACAGTAACATTAATTTACTCTGACTATTTATTTATCATCAGTGTTAATAAACAAAAAGCATGCTGAGCTTCTATCGCTAGGTTTGCGTCGTGAAGTCACCTGACCTTGCACAAGTTCTACAATTCTACGCTCTAATATTCCATCATCAAGAGCTCGGCGCTTGTCATCACGTATAAGCTAAAAAGCAGCCTGGCCTTCAGACCGTATAGTCAGCGTCCAAAGCTTTCGCACGCCTGAAGCTGAAAAAATATATTTCTACGCCTGAGGCACGCATCGTGGTATTCGGATTTACAGCGTATGCTGGTCTAGAGTAAACAAAGGTTTTGCATACTTTTACTGGCTGCGGGCGTAGCTGCGTTGAAAATGAACTTATTCGCGGAATCTCGGCCGCGCAAACTTTTGACGGTGACTGTGCCATTGAACACCTGTATTTTCTTTATTCTGCACACATTTTTTAATGAATGGCCTTCCAGCCAACGTCATGCAATGCTTACACCTGGTTAATTTTCAGGACAGCCATCTCAGACATGATGTATTAAGTATAAGGAGTGAACTACTATGTAGTACGTCATTATTATCACCAATGAGGTGTAATAAATTTGTAAACAAATAAACGATAATAACATTGCCTATGGAATTTTACTCAAATCTCAGGACTACTTCAAAACTTCGCCTGTTCGTCTTGCGTACCTACCACCCTATGCTTTCTAGGAAACTGAACGGGCGAAAATCAAGTGTGAAATTGACATGTCCTGTGGCACCATGGCAGAAAAGGGAAGGTTTGGCTTAGTGGGACCTAATGAAAGGTTCAACTTCAACTTTATTTTCGCATTTTTCCTCCCTTTCTTACAAAGAAGAAAAAAGAGACAAAGAGAAAAAAATGCAGGGCAAGGAACAAAAAGCTGCATAAAAGCAGCTTGACGGGATTCCTTCCCCTTTCCTTGGCATCAGTTACAGCATATATAAATACAAAAATGGGCTACAGAACTTCAAAACATATTCACATTTATACATATTGTCACGTAGTAGTGACGGTAAATAAAACAGTCGCCAAACTGTGTATGACGTAACTGGTTGTTTATTGGACGAACCTGTGCCCACAAAAGCAAGCTACACTCAAAGCACAACGATAGCGGCGAACACAGTCGGCGATCGTCGAAAATCTGATCAGCGGCGAAGCGCGTCGGCTTTTATACCTGAGTCATCGAAGGTTCCAGATTAATCTCTGAGGCCCGCGTGTCTTCCAGAAAGTTCTAGACAATTCGCGTCGGTTATACAATCAGATAACATAAGCGTCGGTGAAAACAGGCAACGACAAGAAGCATCGATAACGTTCTAGAAACTTCCGATACAGGCGCGTCCTGCGCCGAGCGATAACGTTTAACATTTGTTAGCCGGTGGAAAGCGGCCACCGGTGAAAGATAAACATGTATACGTGTCAATACCCTCCCCTTAAAAAGCATCGTCCCGATGCTACAAACATGAAAGCGAAAACAAAACCACGTGTACAGAAAGGGACAAAAATAACAAAGCAATAAAGGACCTAAGTTCGTCATCGGGCGTAGAAAGGCTTAAGACGCACTACGTGGATGACTTCAGGTCCGTCGCGGCGCCGATGTGAGTGCGAAATACCGTCTGGCACGACCTCATAGTCCAGTGCGCCAATACGTCGGATGATCTTATATGGTCCGAAATAGCGACGTAAGAGTTTCTCGCTAAGTCCTCGTCGGCGTATCGGAGTCCAGACCCAAACACGGTCTCCGGGCTGGTACTCGACGTAGCGTCGTCGAAGATTGTAGTGTCGGCTGTCGATTCTCTGCTGGTTCTTGATGCGCAGGCGGGCGAGCTGTCGACCTTCTTCGGCACGCTGCAAATAGGTGGCAACGTCGAGATTTTCTTCGTCAGCGACGTCTGGTAGCATGGCGTCAAGCGTCGTTGCCGGGTTCCTTCCGTATACCAGGTTGAACGGCGCCATGTGCGTCGTTTCTTGCACGGCCGTGTTGTATGCGAAGGTCATGTACGGAAGGATGGCATCCCACGTCTTGTGTTCGACGTCGACGTACATTGCCAGCATGTCGGCGATGGTCTTATTTAGGTGCTCGGTGAGGCCATTCGTCTGCGGGTGGTAGGCGGTGGTGCGGCGATGGCTTGTGTGGCTGTACCGCAGGGTGGCTTGAGTTAGTTCTGCCGTAAAGGCCGTGCCTCTGTCGGTGATGAGGACTTCTGGGGCACCGTGACGCAGGAGGATGTTCTCAACGAAGAATCGGGCTACCTCGGCGGGACTGCCTTTGGGCAAGGCTTTTGTTTCGGCGTAGTGGGTGAGGTAGTCCGTAGCGACGACGATCCATTTATTTCCGGACGTCGACGTCGGAAAAGGCCCCAGTAAGTCCATCCCGATCTGCTGGAACGGTGGGCGAGGCGGCTCGATTGGCTGTAGAAGTCCGGCTGGCCTTGTCGGCGGTGTTTTGCGTCGCTGACAGTCTCGGCATGTCCTTACGTAATGGGCGACGTTGGCAGAGAGGCGAGGCCAGTAGTATTTTTCTTGTATCCTCGCGAGAGTACGTGAAAAACCGAGATGTCCAGCCGTTGGGTCGTCATGGAGAGCTTGCAGAACCTCTGGACGCAATGCTGAGGGTACCACGAGGAGGTAGTTGGCTCGGAGAGGCGAGAAGTTCTTCTTTAGGAGAATGTCGTTTTGCAAGAAAAACGACGCCAATCCTCGCCTGAACACCTTGGGCACAATGACGGTCTTGCCTTCCAGGTAGTCTACAAGGCTCCTTAGTTCCGGGTCGGCTCGCTGTTGTTCGGCGAATTCGTCGGCACTGATTGGTCCCAAGAAAGTGTCGTCATCCTGGTCGTCCTGTGGCGACGGTTCGATGGGGGCGCGAGACAAGCAGTCGGCGTCAGAGTGCTTTCGCCCGGACTTGTAAACGACGGTGATGTCGAATTCTTGAAGTCTCAGACTCCATCGTGCGAGGCGACCTGAAGGATCCTTCAAGTTAGCTAGCCAACACAAGGCGTGGTGGTCGCTCACAACTTTAAAGGGCCTGCCATAGAGGTAGGGGCGAAACTTTGATGTAGCCCAGATGATGGCGAGGCACTCCTTTTCTGTTGTGGAATAATTTGCTTCCGCCTTCGATAGCGACCGGCTAGCGTAACTTACAACCCTTTCTAGTCCATCAGTCCTCTGCACAAGCACGGCGCCGAGTCCTACGCTGCTTGCGTCGGTGTGGACTTCGGTATCGGCGTTTTCGTCCAAATGCGCAAGTATTGGCGGCGATTGCAGGCGTCGCTTCAGTTCTTCAAATGCTTCGAGTTGCGGCGTCTCCCACTTGAACTCGACGTCGGCCTTCATGAGATACGTCAGTGGCTCTGCGATCCGTGAAAAATCCTTGACGAAGCGCCGGTAATAGGCGCACAGTCCAAGAAATCTGCGGACTGCCTTCTTGTCAGCGGGCGAGGAAAGTTGGAGGTGGCCGCAGTTTTCTGAGGGTCGGGGCGCACTCCAGACTTGTTGATGACGTGGCCCAAAAACAAGAGCTCCTCATATGCGAAGCGGCACTTTTCTGGCTTTAACGTGAGTCCGGAGGTTTTGATAGCTTGAAAAACTGTTTCAAGGCGCCGCAGGTGTTCTTCGAAGCTTGAGGCAAACACAACGACGTCGTCCAAATAGACGAGGCAAGTCTGCCACTTCAAGCCTGCCAGTACTGTATCCATGACGCGTTGGAAAGTCGCAGGTGCCGAGCAAAGACCAAACGGCATGACCTTGAACTCGAATAGTCCGTCTGGTGTTATAAAGGCCGTCTTCTCCCGGTCCCTCTCGTCGACTTCGACTTGCCAGTAGCCGGTTTGAGGTCCATCGACGAAAAATACTTTGCATTGTATAGTCGATCCAAGGCGTCGTCAATCCATGGGAGGGGGTATACGTCCTTCTTCGTGATCTTGTTGAGGCGACGATAATCGACGCAGAAACGTAGGGTTCCATCCTTCTTCTTCACTAACACCACGGGGGATGCCCACGCACTATTCGACGGCTGGATGATGTCGTCGCGTAGCATTTCGTCGACTTGTTGCCTTATGGCCTCGCGTTCGCGTGCCGAAACTCGGTACGGGCTCTGACGCAGTGGGCGGAAATTTTCGTCGGTTATGATGCGGTGCTTGGCGACAGGAGTTTGTCGAACTTTTGACGACGACGAGAAGCAATCCTTGTATTGCAGGAGCAGAGCTTTTAGTTGTTCTTTCTTATGCCTGGGAAGGTTCTGATTGACGTCGAAAGTTGGTTCAGGTATTATAGTCGTCGTTGCGGGTGCACTGGAATCCGTGAAGGCGAAAGCACTGCTGGCTTGTACTATTTCGTCGATCTAGGCGACCGTGGTGCCTTTGTTAATGTGCTTGTATTCGGGGTTGAAGTTCGTGAGCATCACCCTTGCTTTCCCTGCACGTAGCTCAGCTATGCCTCTAGCGACGCAAATTTCACGGTAGAGCAGTAAGTGATGATCGCCCTCGATGACGCCCTCCATGTCTGCAGGCACTTCGGTACCGACGGAAATCATTACGCTGGAGCGAGGCGGAACGGTGACTTGTTCTTCAAGCACATTCAAGGCATGGTAACTTATGCTTGTAGCCGGTGGTATCGCGTTGTGCGTTGAAAGCGTTATTGACTTGGACCTTAAGTCGATGACTGCACCGTGTTGATTTAGAAAGTCCATGCCTAGGATGACATCCCTTGAGCAGTGCTGCAGGATTACGAAGCTCGCCGGGTAAGTGCGGTTGTTTACCGTGACTCGCGCTGTGCAGATTCCAGTCGGCGTTATTAGGTGGCCTCCCGCTGTCCGGATATCGGGTCCTTGCCAGGCTGTTTTCACCTTCTTCAACTTGGCGGCGAACGCGCCACTGAAGACGGAATAGTCGGCGCCACTGTCGACGAGAGCGGTGACGTTATGACCATCGATGAGCACGTCTAGATCGGTAAACCGGCGTCTGGCGTTGCGGTTAATTCGTGGCGTCGGATCACGGCTACGTCGGCTTGCTCTGCTGCTGCTACGTTGCGTCGGAAGGTGTTCTTTCTGCGGCGAAGTGCTGTCAAGGCTGTTGCTAGGCGGCATGCTGATATCTCGTCGTGATGATTCGCGAATCGTCGTCGTCGTCGGCGGCGGAGGATATTCGGCATTGCGTCGTGCAGCAACCGCACCTCCATCGGTTGCTGCCTTTAGTTTCCCGGGTAAGGGCTCGGAGATCGGCCCCGGGTGGGACCGGTGTACTGACGGCGATGCGGCGAGATGTAGCGGCCCGGTGACGGTGAGCGTGAGGGTCGTCGTGGTTGGCACTGGGCTCCGGCGAGGTAGTCGGCGATGTCACGTGGTCGCTCGCCAAGCTGTGGACGCGGCGCGTTGACGGCGAACCCTCGTAGGCCCATCTCGCGGTATGGGCATCGGCGGTAGACATGGCCGGCTTCCCCGCAGTGATAGCAGAGCGGGCCGGGTCGGGTGCGCGCCAAATGTCTGTCTTTCTTGGGTACCTACGCTGGGCGACGGGCGGGCGGGCGTGCTGGCGGCGGCGGCGGTGGTGGACGACGGAACTGCGGCGTTACGGCGCCCTGGCGCGAGCGTGAAGGGGGGCCTTGACGACGGGCAACGGCGGCGTATGTCAGCGCTTCCGGCTGGGGTTGTGGCGATTGCGGCTGCACATCGGGATCTCCAAGTGAGCGCTGAACTTCTTCTTTGACGACGTCGGCGATAGATGCGACTTGAGGCTGCGACCCGGGAAAGAGCTTCTGCAGCTCCTCGCGAACGACTGCTCTGATGGTCTCGCGCAGGTCGTCGGCGCCTAGTGCTTGAGCATCGACGTAGTTGGTCAGGGCACGGCGGTTGTATTGCCTGGCGCGCATTTCAAGCGTCTTCTCGATCGTTGTGGCCTCGGAAAGAAATTCGGCGACACTCTTGGATGGGTTGCGCATCAATCCGGCGAATATTTGCTCTTTGACACCCCGCATCAAGAACCCAACTTTCTTTTCCTCAGACATATCGGGGTCGGCGTGGCGGAAGAGGCAAGTCATCTCCTCCGTGAAGATCGCTATGTTCTCGTTCGGCAATTGCACTCTGGTTTCTAATAAAACTTCGGCCCTTTCTTTTCGCACGACATTCGTGAAGGTCCTCACGAAGTTCTCACGAAATAGGTCCCACGTCACCAGGGTGGTCTCTCTGTTCTCAAACCAGGTCCGAGCAGCATCATCCAATGAAAAATAAACATGGCGCAGCTTGTCGTCGTCGCTCCATTTGTTGAACGTCGCGGTCCTCTCGTATGTCTCCAGCCAGGTTTCAGGGTCTTCAGCAGATGATCCACGAAAAGTCGGTGGCTCCCGAGGTTGCTGCAGCAGGATGGGGGACGCTGGTGCTGCCATTCTGGTCGTTGACTTGGCCTTGATTGCGGTGGTCTTTTCGAGAAGAAGTCCGAACTCCGGCACAAGTCCTTGCTGCCTACGGCTAGCTCGCTGGTGTTTGGCGACGTTGGTCTCGTCCTCCGGTTGCGGGCTTGGGTCACGGCTTTGCGGGGGCGTTCGGTGCATGAACGAACTAGCACCTCCACCAGATGTCACGTAGTAGTGACGGTAAATAAAACAGTCGCAAAACTGTGTATGACGAAACTGGTTGTTTATTGGGCGAACCTGTGTCCACAAAAGCAAGCTACACTCAAAGCACAACGATAGCGGCGAACACAGTCGGCGATCGTCGAAAATATGATCAGCGGCGAAGCGCGTCGGCTTTTATACCTGAGTCATCGAAGGTTCCAGATTAATCCCTGATGCCCGCGTGTCTTCTTGGTCAGGGCACGGCGGTTGTATTGCCGGGCGCGCATTTCAAGCGTCTTCTCGATCGTTGTGGCCTCGGAAAGACATTCGGCGACACTCTTGGGTGGGTTGCGCATCAATCCGGCGAATATTTGCTCTTTGACACCCCGCATCAAGAACCAAACTTTCTTTTCCTCAGACATATCGGGGTCGGCGTGGCGGAAGAGGCAAGTCATCTCCTCCGTGAAGATCGCTATGTTCTCGTTCGGCAATTGCACTCTGGTTTCTAATAAAACTTCGGCCCTTTCTTTTCGCACGACATTCGTGAAGGTCCTCACGAAGTTCTCACGAAATAGGTCCCACGTCACCTGGGTGGTCTCTCTGTTCTCAAACCAGGTCCGAGCAGCATCATCCAATGAAAAATAACCATGGCGCAGCTTGTCGTCGTCGCTCCATTTGTTGGACGTCGCGGTCCTCTCGTATGTATGTCTCCAGCCAGGTTTCAGGGTCTTCAGCCGATGATCCACGAAAAGTCGGTGGCTCCCGAGGTTGCTGCAGCAGGATGGGGGACGCTGGTGCTGCCATTCTGGTCGTTGACTTGGCCTTGATTGCGGTGGTCTTTTCGGGAAGAAGTCCGAACTCCGGCACAAGTCCTTGCTGCCTACGGGTAGCTCGCTGGTGTTTGGCGACGTTGGTCTCGTCCTCCGGTTGCGGGCTTGGGTCACGGCTTTGCGGGGGCGTTCGGTGCATGAACGAACTAGCACCTCCACCAGATGTCACGTAGTAGTGACGGTAAATAAAACAGTCGCAAAACTGTGTATGACGAAACTGGTTGTTTATTGGGCGAACCTGTGTCCACAAAAGCAAGCTACACTCAAAGCACAACGATAGCGGCGAACACAGTCGGCGATCGTCGAAAATATGATCAGCGGCGAAGCGCGTCGGCTTTTATACCTGAGTCATCGAAGGTTCCAGATTAATTCCTGATGCCCGCGTGTCTTCCAGAAAGTTCTAGACAATTCGCGTCGGTCATACAGTCAGATAACATAAGCGTCGGTGAAAACAGGCAACGACAAGAAGCATCGATAACGTTCCAGAAACTTCCGATACAGGCGCGTCCTGCGCGGAGCGATAACGTTTACCATTTGTTAGCCGGTGGAAAGCGGCCACCGGTGAAAGATAAACATGTATACGTGTCAATATACAAACATCAATATTAAAATTAAATTATGGGGTTTTACGTGCCAAAACCAGTACTGATTATGAGGCACGCCGTAGTGGGGGACTCCGGAAATTTGGACCACCTGGGGTTCTTTAACGTGCACCTAAATCTAAGTACACGGGTGTTTTCGCATTTCGCCCCCATCGAAATGCGGCCGCCGTGGCCGGGATTCGATCCCGCGACCTCGTGCTCAGCAGCCCAACACCATAGCCACTGAGCAACCACGGCGGGTAAAACATCAATATTCAAGAAGTGTAATTTACTCGCACATATGTAAGGCTCTTTATGCACAAATGTAGATGCACGCTAAGATTTACGCTATACAGGTTTTATTGTGAAATATCGGCATTATCCAGTGGTACACACACAAAAAAGAAGCGGAACAAAAGGGAACATAGAAAGGTTGGAGACATTGTAAACAAGATTGCAAATGTGGTTTTTATAAAACTTTACCATTATTTATTAAACTTGTTTTCAATGTGTTTCTTGTAATCATGTTCAGCTCAGTATGAGAAGCATATAACAAGTTTAGTATTCTTGGCACTTGGTTCTGCAATCGCTTCAAACCATAATTCGTTCTTGAGAAAGGCAATACCGACTGATTCCGGGTTCTAAATTCATACAACACTACCGTTGATTCCGTTAGGTTGCACAAATTTCTGAAAACCGTATTGTCAGACCAAAAATATATTTTTTGTATTTTCAAGACAAGGTTATATTCATAAAAGTGTTCAATAGGCAACACATTAAGAGCACGAAATATTTCGAATGTATGTGCATCAAATGGATCATTAATAATATGCCGGACGGCTTTCTTTTGTAGTGCTTTTAAACTATGAATGTTTGTTTGCGATGTCGTACCCCACACTAGATTACAATAGTTAACATGTGGAACGAAGAGACTGTTATATAACAACAGCTTTATTTTAGAAAGCAGCATGTGTCGTAATCGTCAAATTATACCACATGTTCTTGCCAGGCTGGAAATAATACGTTCTACGTGTGCATCCCAAATTAAATGTTTGTCAAAAATCACTCCTAACGTTTTTACATTATCTACTAGTTCTATCCTTTCTACGCCGAGATAAAGAGTAGAGTTGCAGATTACGTGCTTTTGCGGAGGTGTAAACAGTATAGCCTTAGCTTTATTCGTATTAATAGCTAAGGAATTTGAGTTACTCCACTTTTGTAATAAGTTTAGAGTCGTGTTTGCTAAAGCTATAAGATGTACGATGTCAAATGAACGAAAAAAAGGCTAGTATCATCGGCGTAGATTACGAACTGTGCATCTTTACTAATATTTGTGATATCATTAATAGAAAGATTAAATAAAATAGGTCCAAGTACACTTCCCTGGGGAACACCTTGTGTTAATGTTCTTCAGCTGCCGTTGTGCTTCTCACACACAAGGAACGACACTTTGGCATTTTATGTATAGGCAACAGACAAAATGATAAATGATGCTCAGTGCACGCTGGCGTGATCATGACAAAACGACCGTACCAATATGGGTCATAAACGATTCTAATAAAGGAACATTTCTGCAAACCCTCACGGTCCTTTCTCATGTTTCTTCAATTGTTCAAACATGTTAAATTTAGGGTAGAAGAATATTCTCACAGAATTACTAAAGAATTGCACCAGTAATTAAATCATGGTGCTGTGACCTGATTCACCAATAGAGTTAGTCAAGAACCGAACAGCAGAATGCTATATGGCAACTTCATTAATTGTAGCGGAAAACAGTGACTTCTTGCACAACTTTGTGGGCATAACTCAAAAAGGGTGATTGGAGTCATTCTCTATTTTTACACGACAGGCTGCATTAACACGTCCCAGAGTCTTCTCGCATAATTTCCAGTACTCCTCTGCGTAAATTGTGGTAAAACGGTAAAAGGATATGAAGACCTTTAGTATTTCTGGAATTTTGTGAAGGTATATGGGAATGGTTCAAATGATAAGACACGTGCGCTGCATATTGAGGGTAGAATGTTTATGTTTCGAGGTACTGGTTTGTACTAAGCAAACAAGCTTGTGCAATAATTCGGACAGCCTTGATTTACACCGAAGATCAGGTATACACAAAAATTCTGCTTTGATATAATGCAAATATACTCAGTCAAGTAGCTTCAACTGTATTCCTTTGTAAAAATACTACGTCTGGGGCTGCAGCCAACTTTTCTACTTCTGTGTCTTTTAATTGCACACACTGGACGCTATTTATTTTTGTGGTACGTTTCAAGCCGCACAAGAGTCGCACAAACACGCCTTTCCCAAGACATAGCTGAAAAGGCAAAATATTTCTTAGTAATGTCTTCATAAATATTCACCTTAAGAAAGAAATGAACTTTCAAAGCACGTTACCTGGGTTTATTCTCCAAAATACAATATACCTAAAGTGCAAAAGGTGGTTGGAAGCACGTTCGCATGTTCTCGAATCCAGCCAGCTATTTTTTTAGGAAGACGTTGGTACAGTAGAAAGTAACCTAACAAGAACCGTAAGCAAATGACCTGCATTTCGGAATATGCCATCTTGCGGAAAACCGCCAAACTAAGCAGCGACAAAGTGATAAGAGCTGGCATCAAACCTGCGAACTCACGATCGTGGTATCAGTGATCTTGATCTGTGGTCGCTCAATACGCTCGGCTACCATTTCGAAGCGCTGCTGTTGGCGAAAACTATGTTTATATATGTACCACAATAAATTCCGCGACCTTGCTATGAAAACTGCGATTTTGGAACGACTTCTTTGTCATTTCAAGAGCTGCTGCTGCAACTAGCTGAAAGCTGATTCATTGAAGTTGATAAATCCCCAGGAATACGTCAGTCGATGCAATAGGTTCATCGCAAATTGCTTTTTACTGGCCAAAAAACAAATTTACAAGCCTTTAATTTCAATATCTGTTTATTTTGGGCTCATTGTAACTACTGTATGCTACATACTGGGGCCGGATTCACAAAAACGTTCTCACGCTAAAAGTGTTCGCAGAAGCAGGTGTCAGCCAATCGTGGTGCAGCACTTTCGATCGAAAAGCTTTGTGAATTCGGCCCCTGGTGCTTTGCTTCTCTGTTTTAGATCTGGTTTGGTTTGGGTATCACTTCTTATAATGTTACCTTGAAAAAAGTTTTAATGCGTGTATACATCCTCCCCGCTATAATCCTCCTCGAGCGAATATGGGACTGTGTGATAAATAAATGAAAGGCTGTTCCAGTGACTGAATCGTCCTGGTTCTGTTTTCAAGAAGGCTTAAATGTGCGTGCGATGAGGCTAAATTTAGTCACGGCGTTACGCAGGCTAATAACCCAAGTGGGCCAAGCAGCAATAAAACATATACGTACCGCCGCTAATACACACAAGCTTCAAGCATTGAGTTGTACGAACAATGCTGAAAATGTGTTCCTATAATAAAGTTTTACAGCATGGCCTGCATATTGGTTCTTAGGTTCACTAAAGTCATGTTATTCTATGGATTGACTAGTCGTATGCACGCCGTCATGTGCAACAGTTGTCGCCTTGCCTCACCGTTGAATCACCTGTTAACAATAAGATTGTCGAACTTAGTGTGTCCTAGTGGTTTTTTCCCTCATTCCTTTGGTGCGAGATATCATTTTATAGTTGGATTCATGATCTGTCTCGTTAGCGAATTTATTGTAAGGATAAGATCATGCCGCGTGCAGTTGTGCCTTTTCTCTGTGCTCTATTATGTCTGAGTAGCGACATTTTCAAGCTTAGTACATTAAATAAAAGAAGCAAATCAATACAGTACTTACACCATTGAACATTGATTTGGAGAGCACAAATTTTTCATGTGCCAAGAAAATGACAACGTAAGGGTGTGTAAATGGTGTCATGCCACTGAAAAACCTTTTAGCATTTACCGAGAGTGCATCGATCAGCTGCTGAATATCGTATTTGACCGTTTTTTTCCCGAAGCTCTACTCAACGCCGCCACACACGTCGCTTTGCGGGAGAAGACGAATACTGTCGAAAATGTTAAGAACTTCACATTGACAATGCTTATTCTAACTAGAAAAAAATTTTCTGCCGACTTTTTTCTAGCGCAGCATGCGCCAGAAAGAAAGCAAGTGCTAAAATCCAAAGACAGAGAGTTGATATACTGTCACTATCCGCTTTCAAAAGCACAAAGCCAATTTGTCTTGTTTGTGGTAAGGTTGCGACTGTTATTTGACCGACTAGGGGGGTGGGATGGTTTTTTGGCGAGAAAACAAAGTAGTAGACCTGGCATTGTCCGATAAATGACCATATCCTGACAGTCCATGTCTCGGTCGCACAAGAGTGGAGCCACGTGTGCAACTTTCAACAAAAAACGACTACAGCGCAAAAGCTAGTAATACTTGCCTTCGCCTAATACCGTTAAATGTCGCATGTTTAATAAAAGAAAAAGAAAGATGAAGTAGCACTGTGCTTTTTGATCACCTCGGAAGGGGACTACTTCCAAGAACGCCGAACGCTGATGACTCTACCTACTGCAAAAATGTTTAGGTGTTTCTGTCGAACGAGACAATGACCTTATGTTAATGTATTGAGACGCTGCCCAAAACAAACAGTAAAAAAAACAAGAGACGGGAAAGAGCGTACACTACCTAATACCACCATTTTTGGGCACTTGTACTTTGGATTCACTTTTAAAGCAACGGCTTGCGCCAGAGAATATATCCATTTTTCGAACAAGGAATCAACCCACCACCGAAATTCTCTTTCTGCGTGCTGATCTGCGCCATCCAGTAGAAAACCGGATTTACAACATGTCTATGCCACCGTATCCACAGTGGCCGACACCAAGCTGCTTTTTGTAAACGACACGCTGTGCCCGATTTGCTCAAAAAAATTATCGGCACTCAGTCGCAATGAGACAGAACTGCGCCTGTATTCGAAACTTGTATGTGTATTGCGCCTGGCTTGAACGTAATTAGTAATAATAATATGAACTACAATAATATTAACAATAAGGTCAATTTCGCCCGACAGGCGAATCACTGATTGTGACAGAAATTTATTACAGCTGTGCAAACTAAGGTTAGTCGTTTTATCAGCTGCATAAACTGCTGTAAACATTCGCTTACTAACTAAATTAACCTGCACGTTGTCACGCGCGCACAATCAGACACGAACACATCTCTCTCGATAAGCGCGCACACTCACTGTCAAAACGATGGCTTGGGGGAGAGCGGCAGCAACAGCGAGCGAATTGTCCATCGTGCTACTTCTAGCTTCAACGCGAACTAATTGCTACGAGAATACACCACACACGAAGGCATCAGGGGCGCTTTAACGAAAAGCTATTCCAACTACTTCTATTCTATTTTTGCAATCAGGCCTCCATGATTGCCCAACTTCACTTGTCCTTCACGCAACGTAAAGGAAAAATATTAGCGTAGCTTGCACGGTAGGCGCAATGCTACAGAGAAAGCGGAGCTGATGGGCACCTAGCTTGGCCTGGCTTTTGGGCTAGGCTAAGCACTACCAAGTCATCCCCAGCATTTTGCGGAATTTATTGATCATTTATCGATTATCGATTAGCTGCTGGTTGACTATCGATTGTCTATCGATGTAAGACTAAGCTTAGCTAGTCCCAACCATGCTTAGCTAGACTTAACCATGCTCAGCTTCGCCAGTTCACAGAGGTATGTGTCATTGCGCTTGGACCGTTTCTGCACTACCGCCAGGATCAGCACACAATTTCTGTTCGCAGGTTACGGACTAACGCTCGGCTTAAATGGCTCCGCTGTTAAAAAACCGCGAGAGCTACTCACTCTTATATGACGTGTGCACACTAATTATGCATGTGAGACCGAACAACAGAAAAATCTTATTTTTCGATTCTATGCCTTTTCACCATCAGCCATCCGCAATTCGTCAAAAGTTTTCGGGCTGCGTCCACTTCACCTGTCTGTCACCTGACGTCCAAAAACAGTGAAAAATCACTGCGTTAAAGTGGCGTGTACGCATTAAAGATGCATTCTTACGCCGATCAAAACTTAATTTTCTTTTTAATAGCCGGACACTGCCAAGTTCCGACATGAATAGAAGGTGGGTACCCGCCGATCGCTCTGGCACTGGCTAGTCGTTGCTGCCGGGGAGAATGGATTAATTTGCCTATACTAAAAATTTTGCTTGACATTATATGGTTGTCCAGTCCTTTCAGCACGTAAACAACATCGCTATGTCAAATTTTCTTCACTGAAGATTCGTTTTAGCTGCATTGTTACGTTTCCGTTGAACGCCGACATGATTTACTAGCAGACACCGAAAGCTAAGTAAGAAGAAGCAGGGCAAACGCAGATGCCGGCAACATACTGCTCATCAGGTTATCTACTTTCACTGCGCTAGCCCGGCCCCACCTTAGCGCCTCCACTTCTGCGTGCTCATCGCCCTTGGTCAGCCAATCAGGTAAGAAATATATGTCAAGTTAGGCAATGCTATTCCTTTTGAAAGCAAACAACAGTGACCTCCTAGAAAATAGGAGAGCGTTTCAATAGCCTTCTCAAACAACGCTGCGAGTCACCGCCCGATGCTTGCGTTGGCGGTTACGTAAATTGGACATCAGGAGATTGGAAGGAAAACAGATTGGAATAGCTTTACGTTATAGGGTCCCAGCCATCGGCCCGCCTAGACTTTGTACCCAGCGCAGATCCCTCTCTAGATCGGGGCCGCGTGGCCGCGCTCAGCCGCGTCATACGTAGCCGCCACAGGAGTAAAACGTCCCCCACTGTCCCTGCGGCCTTGTGCGCGATGGAAGACGGAGCGCTTTTTCCGCGCCTTCCTCCCTTGCGCACGCGAGACTAAGCAACCATTCTCTGCTCACGCTCTCACGCTTCTACTTTCACCCACACCATACGGCGCACGGCCACTATGTTATCGCATTTGGACATTATACAATACATCACGTCGACGACGACGGCGGAAATGTGCCTGGAGTGTCCATATATTTGCAATCGCAATAAAATTATGTGGTTCCGACTCAGCGTGGGAACCAAAGTAAGCGAAGCTTTCTCTGCTGTTTGCTTTGACTGACGATAGTACGCGGTGATCTTAACAGTGAATGTTTAATTTCTTCAGCATTTAGTGCAATGCAAGAGTGGTGAGTTGATGTTAAACGTTACCCTGCGTGCACCTGTTTGTCCGTGTAATACACACAATACACAGCGAGACGTGCTTGCTTGAGGCATTGTTGTGCGCCATTTTTCATAACCTTCGAGATTGAGCCACCAGGCTTCTCATATGAATCTGGCACGCTTCCACTCGTACCGGCAACATACGGCATCCCGCCGCGATGTTATCGCACTCGGACTTCACACGGAACATGGCGGCGACAGCGAAGACGACGCGGATGACGTCGGCGTAAATGCGCCTGGAGTGTACATATAATTTCTTTCACAATAATAAAAAAGTTGCAGTGGCTTAGCTCGGCTATGCCAGGATATACGTAGCGTTAGCAAAGGTTCAGCTGATTATTCTTAGCTTATTCTTAAGATTATTCTTAAGATAAGATTATTCTTATGAGTCAAGCTTCTCCGTTCTTCTGCGCCGTTGAGCAGCAATTGCGCTCTCCTTCTCCATGGCTATACCACACTGGCAAACGCCAGTCAGAAGCGCAGCGGCTCCAGCGCAGTGTCAGACGGTGACTGCACAGCGAGCGCGCGCCGGCGCCAGTGCGTCTACCACGGCTACGACGTCACTCCTCTGGAATGCGCTGACCGGTGGCGGTGAGTCGCGCGGGGCGGCGGCAGAGTGCGCGAGAGGTGCCGGCTCCGGTGGCTCCGGTGCGCAAGCCGTGTGACATCACTGATCCTTGCGCATGCGCAGCACGGCTCTTGATGTGCCGCGCGAAACGGGCTTGGCTAGGCCAGTGTAGCTAACGCTACAAAAAAAGTTTTGTACGGGAATACCGCTGCCATAAACTAAAAGCTTGTTTCCCCACAGTACGACTGAGTTTGTGGAGAAACAAACGCATTGTATCTTTTCTTCGTATTTCCAAGCGAATTCGAGCGACAGCATTTAAAAGCCGGGAATCAGGTTAGTCATGTCCGAAGGACTGTCAGACCAGTGTTTTCTTGCGCTACGAGGATATTGTAAGAGTCGCATTATGAGAGGAAATATTCCCGACAAGGCGGGGCTCCGAGAAGTATTGTCAAGCGATTACCTATTTGCGCAGCTAAGCAATCGTGTGGCTCACAGCAGGCCCTACAACAATTACCCGGTGTAGTTCAGTGGTTGCGGCTCCACTTTCTCAAACCCTCACAACCTTACCTTCGCGTATAACGTGCGAGATTTGCGTACACTTAACAGGCATGCATGATTTTAGTTATACTTCCGAACTGAAAAAAAGAAATCACGCAGAAAGTCCTCTGGAAGTTGCCTAAGTATGCACAAGCATTGTGCCGCTTGTTAATCGCCACGCAGCCCGGTGTCATTATCAATGTTATGAAATTTGATTCGACCAGCATAAACCCTTATTAACCCTCATCCATCGTTATCAACCTTATCGAACACGATCTGACCCTTATCAACTATTGACACGTATACATGTTTATCTTTCACCGGTGGCCGCTTTCCACCGGCTAACAAATGTTAAACGTTATCGCTCGGCGCAGGACGCGCCTGTATCGGAAGTTTCTAGAACGTTATCGATGCTTCTTTTCGTTGCCTGTTTTCACCGACGCTTATGTTATCTGATTGTGTGACCAACGCGAATTGTCTAGAACTTTCTGGAAGACACGCGGGCATCAGGGATTAATCAGGAACCTTCGATGACTCAGGTATAAAAGTCGAAGCGTCTCGCCGCTGATCAGATTTCGACGACCGCCGACTGTGTTCGCCGCTTTCGTTGTGCTTCGAGTGTAGCTTGCTTTTGTGGGCACAGGTTCGCCCAATAAACAACCAGTTTCATCATACACAGTTTTACGACTGTTTACTTCAGCGTCACTACTACGTGACATCTGGTGGAGGTGCTAGTGCGTTCATGCAGCGAACGCCCCCGCAAAGCCGTGATCCAAGCCCGAAACCGGAGGCCAGCGCCAACGTCGCCAAGGACCAGTGAGCTAGCCGTAGGCAGCAAGGACTTCTCCCGGAGTACGGACTTCTTCCCGAGAAGACCACAGCAACCAAGAGGAGAAAAGTCACGACCTCGGCAGCAGCTACCATGACAGCCCCTGCACCAACATCTGCAATCGTGATGCAACAACCCAGGGAGCCGCCGACTTTCCGCGGATCTCCATGTGAAGACCCCGAAAGCTGGCTGGAGGCATACGACCGGGTCGCTACGTTCAACAAGTGGGACTGCGACGACCAGCTGCGCCATGTTTACTTCTCGCTTGAAGACGGCGCCAGAACCTGGTTCGAGAATAGGGAGCGTGCACTAACAACCTGGGACCTGTTCCGAGCCGCATTCCTGGAGACCTTCACGAGCGTCGTCCGTAAAGAAAGAGCTGCAGCCTTGTTGGAAAACCGTGTACAGCTCCCGAATGAGAGCATCGGTATGTACACTGAAGAAATGACTCGATTATTCCGGCACGCCGACCCCGCTATGCCAGAAGACAAGAAAGTTCGCTTGCTCATGCGGGGAGTTAAGCAGGAGCTATTCGCCGGACTGGTGCGGAATCCACCAACGACAGTCCAAGACTTTCTCTCGGAGGCTACGACGATCGAGAAAGCACTGGACATGCGTAACCGGCAATACAATCGCCGTTCGACGCCACAGTACGCCGAAGTCCAAGGACTCTCCCACGACCTACGAGACACCATCAGGGCGATAGTACGCGAAGAGCTGCAGAAGTTGCTACCGTCGTCGCAGCCTCAAGTTGCTTCCATCGCCGATATCGTGCGGGAGGAAATCCAGCAATCGTTAGGACTTCCCGAATCGCCGCAACCCAAACCGGAAGCGATTACCTACGCCGCCGTCGCCCGTCGTCAAGGCCCCCCTCCGCGCTCGCGTCAGGGCCCCGTAACGCCGCAGTTCCGTCGTCCACCGCCGCCGCCGCCAGCACCCCCGCCCGTCGCCCAGCGCAGTTACCAAAGGAAGACGGACATTTGGCGCGCCCCCGACCACCGCCCGCTCTGCTATCACTGCGGGGAAGCCGGCCATGTCTACCGCCGATGCCCATACCGCGAGATGGGCCTACAAGGGTTCGCCGTCAACGCGCCGCGTCCATTGCGGGGTGAACGACCGCGCGACATCGCCGACTACCTCGCCGGAGCCCAGTGGCAACCCCGACGACCCTCACACTCGCCGTCACCAGGCCGCTACATCTGGCCGCATCGCCGTCATTGCACCGGTCCCACCCGGGGCCGATCTTCCAGCCCTTACCCGGGAAACTAAAGGCAGCAACCGATGGAGGTGCGGTTGCTGTACGACGCAATGCCGAAGATCCTCCGCCGCCGCCGACGACGACGACGATTCGCGAATCATCACGACGAGATATCAGCACGCCGCCTAGCAACAGCCTTGACAGCACTTCGCCGCCGCGAGAAGACCAGCCGACGCGACATAGCAGCAGCGGAGCAAGCCGACGCAGCCGTGATCCGACGCCACGACTTAACCGCAACGCCAGACGCAGGTTTACCGATCTAGACGTGCTCATCGATGGTCATAACGTCACCGCTCTCGTAGACACTGGCGCCGACTATTCCGTCTTCAGTGGCGCGTTCGCCGCCAAGTTAAAGAAGGTGCAGAGGGCCTGGCAAGGACCCGATATCCGGACAGCGGGAGGCCACCTAATAACGCCGACTGGAATCTTCACAGCGCGAGTCACGGTAAACAACCGCACTTACCCGGCGAGCTTCGTAATCCTGCAGCACTGCTCCAGGGATGTCATCCTAGGCATGGACTTTCTAAACCAACACGGTGCAGTCATCGACTTAAGGTCCAAGTCAATAACGCTTTCAACGTACAACGCGATACCACTGGATACAAGAATAAGTCATCATGCCTTGAATGTGCTTGAAGAACAAGTCACCGTTCCGCCTCGCTCCAGCGTAATGATTTCCGTCGGTACCGAAGTGCCTGCAGACATGGAGGGCATCATCGAGGGCGATCATCACTTACTGCTCGTCCGTGAAATTTGCGTCGCTACAGGCATAGCTGAGCTGCGTGCAGGGAAAGCAAGGGTGATGCTCACGAACTTCAGCCCCGAATACAAGCACATTAACAAAGGCACCACGGTCGCCTACATCGACGAAATAGTACAAGCCAGCAGTGCTTTCGGCTTCACTGATTCCAGTGCACCTGCAACGACTATAATACCTGAACCAACTTTTGACGTCAATCAGAACCTTCCCAGGCATAAGAAAGAACAACTAAAAGCTCTGCTCCTGCAATACAAGTACTGCTTCTCGTCGTCGTCAAAAGTTCGACAAACCCCTGTCGCCAAGCACCGCATCATAACCAACGAAAATGTCCGCCCACTCCGTCAGAGCCCGTACCGAGTTTCGGCGCGCGAACGCGAAGCCATAAAGCAACAAGTCGACGAAATGCTACGGGACGACATCATCCAGCCGTCCAAGAGTCCGTGGGCATCCCCCGTGGTATTAGTGCAGAAGAAGGATGGAACCTTACGTTTCTGCGTCGATTATCGTCGCCTCAACAAGATCACGAAGAAGGACGTATACCCCCTCCCACGGATTGACGACGCCTTGGATTGACTCTACAACGCAAAGTATTTTTCGTCGATGGACCTCAAAACCGGCTACTGGCAAATCGAAGTCGACGAGAGGGACCGGGAGAAGACTGCCTTTATAACGCCAGACGGACTGTTCGAGTTCAAGGTCATGCCGTTTGGTCTTTGCTCGGCACCTGCGACTTTCCAACGCGTCATGGATACAGTACTGGCAGGCTTGAAGTGGCAGACTTGCCTCGTCTATTTGGACGACGTCGTTGTGTTTGCCTCAAGCTTCGACGAACACCTGCGGCGCCTTGAAACAGTTCTTCAAGCAATCAAAACCTCCGGACTCAAGTTAAAGCCAGAAAAGTGCCGCTTCGCATATGAGGAGCTCTTGTTCTTGGGCCACGTCATCAACAAGTCTGGAGTGCGCCCCGACCCTCAGAAAACTGCAGCCATCTCCAACTTTCCTCCGCCGGCCGAAAAGAAAGCAGTGCGTAGATTTCTTGGACTGTGCGCCTATTACAGGCGGTTCGTCAAGGACTTTTCACGGATCGCCGAACCACTGACGTACCTCACGAAGGCCGACGTCGAGTTCAAGTGGGAGACGCCGCAAGTCACAGCATTTGAAGAACTGAAGCGACGCCTGCAACCGCCGCCAATACTTGCGCATTTCGACGAAAACGCCGATACCGAAGTGCACACCGACGCAAGCAGCGTAGGACCCGGCGCCGTTCTTGTGCAGAGGACTGACGGACTAGAAAGGGTTGTAAGTTACGCTAGCCGGTCGCTATCGAAGGCGGAAGCAAATTATTCCACAACAGAAAAGGAGTGCCTCGCCATCATCTGGGCTACATCAAAGTTTCGCCCCTACCTCTATGGCAGGCCCTTTAAAGTTGTGAGCGACCACCACGCCTTGTGTTGGCTAGCTAACTTGAAGGATCCTTCAGGTCGCCTCGCACGATGGAGTCTGAGACTTCAAGCATTCGACATCACCGTCGTTTACAAGTCCGGGCGAAAGCACTCTGACGCCGACTGCTTGTCTCGCGCCCCCGTAGAACCGCCGCCACAAGACGACCAGGATGACGACACTTTCTTGGGACCCATCAGTGCCGACGAATTCGCCGAACAACAGCGAGCCGACCCCGAACTAAGGAGCCTTGTAGACTACCTGGAAGGCAAGACCGTCATTGTGCCCAAGGTGTTCAGGCGAGGATTGGCGTCGTTTTTCTTGCAAAACGACATTCTCCTAAAGAAGAACTTCTCGCCCCTCCGAACCAACTACCTCCTCGTGGTACCCTCAGCATTGCGTCCAGAGGTTCTGCAAGCTCTCCATGACGACCCAAAGGCTGGACACCTCGGTCATTCCCGCACGCTCTCGAGGATACAAGAAAAATACTACTGGCCTCGCCTCTCTGCCGACGTCCCCCATTACGTAAGGACATGCCGAGACTGTCAGCGACGCAAAACACCGCCGACAAGGCCAGCCGGACTTCTACAGCCGATCGAGCCACCTCGCCGACCGTTCCAGCAGATCGGGATGGACTTACTGGAGCCTTTTCCGACGTCGACGTCCGGGAATAAATGGATCGTCGTAGCTACGGACTACCTCACCCGCTACGCCGAAAGAAAAGCTTTGCCCAAAGGCAGTGCCGCCGAGGTAGCCCGATTCTTCGTTGAGAACATCCTCCTGCGTGACGGTGCCCCAGAAGTCCTCATCACCGACAGAGGTATGGCCTTCACGGCTGAACTAACTCAAGCCATCCTGCGCTACAGCAAGACAAGCTATCGCCGGAGCACCGCCTACCAACCGCAGACGAATGGCCTCACCGAGCGCCTAAATAAGACCATCGCCGACATGCTGGCAATGTACGTCGACGTCGAATACAAGACGTGTGATGCCATCCTTCCGTACGTGACCTTCGCATACTGTGCATGGCTGTGCAAGAAACGACGCACATGGCGCCGTTCAACCTGGTCTACGGAAGGAAACCGGCAACGACGCTTGACGCCATCCTACCGGATGTCTCCGACGAAGAAAATCTCGACGTTGCCACCTATTTGCAGCGTGCCGAAGAAGGTCGACAGCTCGCCCGCCTGCGCATCAAGAACCAGCAGAGAACCGACAGCCGACACTAGAATCTTCGACGACGCTACGTCGAGTACCAGCCCGGAGACCGTGTTTGGGTCTGGACTCCGATACGCCGACGAGGACTTAGCGAGAAACTCTTACGTCGCTATTTCGGACCATATAAGGTCATCTGACGTATTGGCGCACTGGACTATGAGGTCGTGCCAGACGGTATTTCGCAATCACAGCGGCGCCGCGCACGACCTGAAGTCATCCATGTGGTGCGTCTGAAGCCTTTCTACGCCCGATGACGAACTTAGGTCCTTTATTGCTTTGTTATTTTTGTCCCTTTCTGTACACGTGGTTTTGTTTTCGCTTTCATGTTTGTAGCATCGGGACGATGCTTTTTAAGGGGAGGGAATTGACACGTATACATGTTTATCTTTCACCGGTGGCCGCTTTCCACCGGCTAACAAATGTTAAACGTTATCGCTCGGCGCAGGACGCGCCTGTATCGGAAGTTTCTAGAACGTTATCGATGCTTCTTTTCGTTGCCTGTTTTCACCGACGCTTATGTTATCTGATTGTGTGACCGACGCGAATTGTCTAGAACTTTCTGGAAGACACGCGGGCATCAGGGATTAATCTGGAACCTTCGATGACTCAGGTATAAATGCCGAAGCGTTTCGCCGCTGATCAGATTTCGACGACCGCCGACAGTGTTCGCCGCTTTCGTTGTGCTTCGAGTGTAGCTTGCTTTTGTGGGCATAGGTTCGCCCAATAAACAACCAGTTTCGTCATACACAGTTTTACTACTGTTTACTTCAGCGTCACTACTACGTGACACTATTTTAAAGTGTCATTATGCGACACTATTATCGGTCCTTATCAACCTGGATGTCCAGCTAAGCTGTTGCAAAACTACCACTACAATTGCTGAGGGGGGCATGCAATGTTTTATTCATGGTTCGGATGCTTGTTTTGAATTTTTTCTTTGTTGAAACATGTGCTGTTCTTTGTATTGTATGGGTGACCTCAATGAATGTATGCCGTGTTCGCTTCACTTCGCTGAGCGCTTGTAGCCTCTGCCTTACGTGGTTATGAGCCATTGCATTAGTCTTACGTGACGGACGGAAATGGTAGACATATATTTGGTAGGCATAGAAATGCTTTTGCATTTAAAACTAAAATGACATCGTTTATTAAACGAGACGAAGCTGCTGATTTTCGCTGTAACACGGGGACTCTGTCTTTTTCTTTATTTCGTTCCGTCACGCGTTTTATAGATCATAAGTTCTCCCTTTAAATTTTTTTACACTGATAATATTCAAGCCTTCACTTTGTCGGCACATTGCACTGTCAAGTAAACACAAGTAACAAGTGCTCTATTTGGCGATGTCCTTTTGTGTCAAAAATTTGCGTAATAGTAAATCTTTCTAAATACCTTATCGTTCTAAATACCAAATGAAACACTTTACCATGCGCCGAAACTTAAGAAAAGGGGGCAGGCGCAGCCGTTTTTAGTGCTTCAATGGCACTCCATAAAGCCATTTGGCCCGCTCCTTCTTGCAGAATCTGACACCATCATCTTTCCTTATACGCCAGGGCGCAAATATGCATCACAGCTGCACATTCGTGTCCATTTTTAGCATCGTCCACAAGCTCTTTCCCATCAATTCATGGGCGGACGAATCTTTTGCCCCTGTAAAGATGCTTTGCCGCATAGTAGCCAAACAAAAGCGCCCCAGGAAAAAAATTCAGCCAGCGGAATAAAACCAAAATGGACCTACATATATAGAGAGACCTACAGTATGTGCCACTAGAGTGCAATTAGGGGATTAGTTTTTACTGTGCTGCAAATGACGTTTTAAAAATCACCCCTTGCATTTTAAATGGGTCTACAAAAGTGCCCCAGGAAAACAATCCAGCCGGCAGAATTAAACTACACTCAACATATAGCTTGATAACGTTGTCGGGATTGAGTGCCGAAAGTGCAAATCGCGAAAAACGAGCCATTGCTCATAAATCGATTTTTAAAAAATGCTGCCCATAGAGTCACGCCAACCGCATCGCCCGAGGGTCGGCTTCACCGCAGTAGTCGATGTCCCAGATTGCTGGACTTGGCAGTTTATAGTGATCTTTATGCTGAAGAAAGACTTCGTCCACACGAATAGACGGACGTCGTTTTGATGTTCCAATATGCCTATTGTTGAAGCAAACAAAAATCAATTTTTGAGAACTAATTTAGCCTTGTCTGCGCGGCCCGATTACAGATCAAGGTGAGGACATATTCTGGCAAAGCCTGCAGTTGCAGATGCGAAGTTCGGGAGATTAAGATGATTGTGTCATCTGCGTATGCTTGAACATAAACTGCGGCGGGGAAGTCAGGGTCCAGGAGGGAGTGGATGATGATGTTCTATAGGAGAAGGCTAATAGGCGAGCCCGCAGCACGCCCGCAGCACGCAGCAGGCGAGGTGTCGGCAAGCCTGCACTGGACCTGTACACAACCCTTCGGCCCGACAGAAAAGATCGAACAGAGCAGATAGTAAAGGTTGGCAGGGCAGTGCTGTTTACGGAAGAACAAGACAGCGTCATGCCAGACGCTCTTGAAGCGCCGGTGAAATCTCAAGAAATTAACACCGCCGGGGTTTTGGCAGTTTTGTGCGAATACAAGCGTTTCCGCAGGGCATAAAGGGCTAGAGGGGCGCTCCGCGCATGTGTGAATCCGAATTGGCGAGGAATAATGAGTTGTCGAGAGCAAAGAAAGTAATTTAACGGGGAATTTAGTAGGCATTCAAGGATTTTTGCAAACAGCGAATTCGTCACAATGGGGTGGTAGGCAGAAGGTTGGTCAGGGGGACGGCCGGGTTTACGAATGAAGATGATTCTGCCAGCCTTCCAACAAGAAGGAAAGAGATCCAATGTGAGTGCTGCATTAAAAATGCAAAGAAAAAATGTGCACGCATCTCACGCGGCGATGAACATCTGAAGCGACATGCACCCCGAAGAGCAACGCCGCAGAGTTCAAAACGAACAGATCAAATTTCCATCCGACTGCATGAGTGGGGGCAGATGCGTCGGTGGCGACAGCGTGACAAACACCAGCTTAAAAGGCTCATCGAAAAGATTTTTAGACGTGAGTTCCTGGCACAATGACTTGTCAAACGTATCTTTGGCGTGTCAGTTATTATGTTTGTAACAGGCAGAGGCGCGGGCATATATTGTAACCTGAACGTATCGCGCAGGTCATGATCGCGCGTCTGTTGGAGTCGCCGGTGCATAGCGCGCACCCTTGACCGCTCGGTGGCCAGTTGTGGCGTCCACCAGGCATTGCCTCGACTAACATGGGGCTTGACCACTCGTAGATTGTGTCTACAGAGGCTGGTCCATGTCACTGCAGCGGTACGTAGCATAAAATTGGCCGCTTCGCTGTGCGTCTTCGGCTCTCTGCCAGTGGCATGGTCATCGCTGACGGAGGGCCTACATGTCACATGGATATGAAATAGAAACACGGGGCAGAAGGGCGCCCATATGACGTCGATCTCACCGACCTCGGCTTTCATCACGCTGCCGCCACTGCGTACACAACAAACGATTCGACAGACAGTCATGCGCACGACATTTTCATGGCATCCGAAGAGCGAAGTTCTTCTTCCATCAACGCCACTAACGCTACATGTGCTCCGTCATCTTCATCTACCCGCCGCGATGGCGTAGCGACTTTGGCGTCGCTAAGCTCGAATGGGTCACGCGGAAGTCAGCACGCGAAGCGAACGGTGCAGATTTATCTGTAGAATGTGGATGCTAGGGTCGCGGCTAGACTGTCTAGAGCAGGAGAAGGATAAGCTATGTAACGTCCTGGTCAAAAGAAGAAGAGAAAGTGAAGAGAGAGAAGAAGAAGAAGAAGAGGATCGAATGAAAACAGTAAAGAGTTGTTCAGTCTCTGATCCTTTATTTTACATTTGGCGCAGCCCGACAGGGTGTGGATAGAAGTACGAGTTGTTACTACTACAGCGGGACAACCGTACGTCACGTCATTCCAAGCCGAAGATGAAGAACAAGTCGAAGTCCAAAAGACACCGACGTCACCGAGCCTGCTCCAGTTCATCGCAAGTAAGGCTAAAGTCACCGAGGCGGATCTCGTCAGCCGAGGTATGTCGAATATCAATATAAAAATGTCCGACTATGAAAACCACTTCAGACAGTTATCAAGTAGCAAGCCCTTTCAAAATGATAATAGCCAGGACATTGCTATGCTTATGGAGCGGATGTTGAAAGTGTAGGCGTCTCAAATTGAGCAACATGTACAATTGCTTGCTATGCTAACAGAGACTCTGCGCGCTAACAATGGTCCCAAAGCTTAATTAGTGAAGCCGGACATGTTCGATGGGACGACGGCGTCGGCAACCACTTGGTTGAAGTTCTTTGAATATGCTTGTGAAAAGAACTGCTGGTTGACGTCACAGGATAAAGTGCAAATTATGAGACTATTTCTTGTACACAATGCCAAGAAATGGTATGATCTCCGCATAACAGACCATCCGGACGACGCCTGGGATCACTGGAGAACAAGTTTTATCTCGGCTTTTGATCAGAACCCGGTCGAACGATGGGACAAAGCTATATTTTTCAAACAAAGTTCAAGTTCACTAATTGACTATTTCTATGAGAAGAGACGGCTGTTGCTGTTAACAGATACTACTTTGCCTGAGTCGTCTATTGTACCGTTAGTCATCCACGGTATGACAAAGGAATGCCAAAGGCAAGTGCAAATAAGGTCGCCTAAGACAGTTGAAGACCTACTGGGGTGTCTTAAGGACATTTACCATGAAGCCCCTGGGCCCGTTGCACAGCACAATTGGATCCATCCAGCCAGGGTTCATCCGGATAATACAGCGACAGCAATGATAGCATCCACCAGAAGCGCAGCTTCTGACTATTTCCCTAGCAACCGAGACGTCAAGGAGACAAAAAACGAATAAACATGGGTGCACAGCCCCACCCGTGCAACTAAAACGAGGCTGTCTACTTGATTCGATCAAACGTTTTACAAACAGCACTGCTTATTAACGGAAAAGAAGTAAGTGCCCTAGTCGACACAGGAGCTTTAGTAAGTCTGATTAATCAAACCATGGTAAAAGCAGATGACATGCGACAAGGTAAAGTGGTAACGGTTAAGAGCTACGATGGATCATCTCGAACACTGCGCACCTGGACAAGAGTCAGTATACATTTGGCTGGGGAGGACTTCACAGTGGAAGCGCTGGTTATACGTGATGTCGAATTCTTGTTTATACTGTCAAGACCCGACATGAAGAAGCTACGAATGAACATTTCTTAAAAAGATGAAGTGACTTTAGACTCCCTGGTTTCAAATGTCCAGACAACGCCACAGATGAGGACTGCAAAATGCTCTAATGACATATGGACAATTTTTCCCGAACTTATAGGCCTCGATACATATCCACCTGCAGCTGCTGTAACCGAAGTACCTTTTGAGCTCCGCGACACGACTATTGTGCGGAAGAGAGCCTACAGGATTTCTCATGAAAAGAAAGTACGGCTGAAATAAGAGCTGCAACAAATGCTGAACGCTGGAATAAGGCCCTCAACGTGACCTTTTGCGTCTCCTGTAACTATTGTTCCCAAAGAAGATGGTTCACTGCGACTTCGTACTGATTATCGGCAAATCAACACTCAAACAGAACTGTATCCATTCCCTATGCCTTTGATTGACAACATCATTAATGATACTGGAGGATGCCAATGGTTCTCACGAATTGATTTGTGCAAAGGTTACTGGCAGGTACCTCTCCAGGAAAAATCAAAGAAGTACACGGCATTTATAACACCATTTGATATATATGAATACAGCCGTCTGCCATTCGGTTGGAAGAACTCGGCTGCTTGGTTTCAGCGCATGATGAACGGGGTACTTAAAGATTTCATCGGAGATTTCTGTAATGTTTATGTCGATGACATCATCATTTACTCCCGTACCAAGGAAGAGCACTGTTCCCACGTCTCTCAAATACTAGAAGCGTTGAGCAAATCACAACTGAAAATCAACAAGAAGAAAAGTCAATTCTTTCAGAGAAAGGTGGTGTTCCTTGGCAGAGTCCTGGACGGCTTCACGAAGACGACAAAGGAACAGTCCGTCCAACGAATCAAGGAAATGCATAAGCCCTGCGTGTGTTCTTGGGATTGGCAGGACATTTTCGGGCGTTCATTAAAGACTTTGCGGCGATATCGAGGTGTCTTACAAGGCTCACTCAAAAGGAAATTCCCTTTGTGTGGAGCGACGAGTGCGACCGTGCACATGAAGAATTGGTGCGCGCAATATCTTCAGATCCAATCCTGATATTACCTGATTTCGCCAAACCCTTCGAGCTCTGCACTGACGCGTCCAATTATGGCACAGGAGCAGTGTTATACCAACGAGATTCCAGCCAAGACAGAAGCCACCAGTTAAACGTCATTGGCTATGGTGTAGGAGTAGTACACCTTTTCAAAAGCGGAAGTAAATTACACCACCACGGAAAAGGAGGCCCTAGAAGTAGTGCTGGCGTTACGATACTTCAGGAGTTATTTGGAGGGCCGTCGGTGCAAGCTTTTCACGGACAATCAGGCTTTAACATACCTTCTGAGCCTTACAAAACCGAAGGGAAGAGTGGCAAGATGGATTAGCGAAATTCAGCAGTTCACGTTTTATGTTAGCCACAGACCTGGTGAAAAGCTACCTGACGAGGACGCGTTATCAAGGTTGCACATACCACCAATAAACAACGACCAAGGGGCACACGTCGCAAGTGTATGGGAAGATACTGAAGAACTAAAATTAATCGACGGAAAGTTTGTTGCACCTCAAAGCTGCATATCCAAAATATTGCGGCTCTATCATGACCGTCCACACTCAGGGGGGCATGATGGCTTTTGGCGGACTTACTGGAAGATTCAGAAACGTTTTACGTGGAAGAACATGAAAGCCGATGTAGAGAATTACGTCAAGACCTGTCATCAATGTCAGACTATCAAAGCCAAGTTCCGCCCAAAAGGAAACCAGATGGTCATTCCTTTGTATTCAGATGTCGCCTTCGAAGTCGTCCATCTCGATTTCGCTGAAATCAAAAAGAAAGGGGAGGGAGTGCACCGGACTCAGTCTTTTATAGTGGCTGTTGACCAGTGCACACGTATGGCGGCGGCCAAGCCCGGAAAAGAAGATGCAAACAGTGTAATTGCACTGATGGAAAGAGGCATTTAGACACACCAAGGTGATTGTGTCTGATAGTGGACCTGCATTCCGCAGCGAGAGGCTCCGTCAGTGGGCAGCAGAAAAGGGTATCACTTTGAGATTTTCAGCCCCATATCACCCGGAAGGAAATGCTCTAGCAGAACGTCTCATACGTGACTTGAAGACCTTCATTTGTATATACGCAGAATTTCGTGGAGGATGGAAGTGTGCTCTTGAGGCAGCGGTTAGGCATCACAATCAATCCCACACAGCTGGACTTGGCTGTAGCCCTCAGTTAGCTGCCTTTAAGAAGACAACGTGGTTACCAGCAGATCACGAACTTGGCATAGTAAGGAAGATCTATATTCCATAACGCAAGAAGACGTCAGAAGAATACCATATGTATAAACGTACCATGAACAAATATTACGACTCGCGCCATGCAACGCATATGCCCAACGTACAACCTGGAGACATAGTGCTAGTACGAAAAGGTCTTGATCGTTTGAAGACTGCTTTCACAGGTCCTTATGTCGTCCTCAAAAGGGTAAAGCAGCAAGGTATACTCAAGTCTGTGCACTTTGAAGGACCAGCAGGCAAGACAGAAGTTACAACTGTAGGTAACCTAGTGCCTTACTATCCGGGGAAGGATGGCAATAAGAGACCCGGAGAATGTAACGTCCTGGTCAAAAGAAGAAGAGAAAGTTAAGAGAGAGAAGAAGGAGAGGATCGAATGAAAACAGTAAAGAGTTGATCAGTCTCGGATCCCTTATTTTACAAGCTAGCTAAGCAGGTGGGAAAGCTAGAAAGAGAGAGAGAGAGGTTTATTTGAAGAAAGGCAGAGAGGTCGGCTAAAAGCTAGAAAAAAAAGGAACTTGAAAGCGAGCAGAAGCACAGGAAGGAGGTAGAAGAAAAGCTAGCTAACGCAGAAATGCAGCTGAGGGACACCATTCCGCCAAGCAATGGTGACCGCATCGAGGCGAGCACCGCGAACGGAGCTGGCTCCGATGCGAGTGCAGCTAAGACAGCCGAACCCGCCACGCCGGCAAGCAGTGTCGCAAACGTCAGTGATGGTCACGAAAGGGCTTCCACTGACGCGGCCGCGGGAGAAAACAAAGCCAAGGGCAAGGATAAGTAAGGAGGGGAGGGCATTCTGACCTCGGGGGCAGCTTTCGGCGGTGAGGGGGAAGAAAAGCGTCGAGTTGTCTTTGTTGGGAATTCCAGCATGCGTAAAGTAGAACCGGCGGTAACAGAGAGGGTAGGTGCAGGCGAACGAGTTCAGCTTAGCACGCTTCCGGGAAAGCCGATTAGAGAGGTGATAGCGAAGGCCAAGGAACGCATGTGGGACACAATGGAGGAGAGACAACTAGTGGTGATAATGGGCGGAGTGATTGACGTACAGCACGGACGAGGGGCAGGGATCACAAAGCAAATAGCCAAAGGGGTCACCGACCTGCGCAATGTTTCAAAGGAAGTACAAATCGCGGTGTGCATGGTGCCAGAGGTTGAAACGCAGGGTTATAAAATTGAAAGGGCAGTTCTTGCAGTAAACAGGGAAATTTGGACTCTAGATAAAGCAATAAATTTTACAGCAATTGACATCTACCGAGAAGTGCACCGAGCAGGCCGTGAAGGCGCTTTTGTGCGTGACGGGATACATTTTAGTGAAAGTGTAGCAACACCGGTCGGACGTCGATTCGCGGTGCGAGCTGTAGCTTTTTTAGGCGAGCCCCAGGCATTAAGGGAGCAGGATTAAGTGTTGAACGTAGCGAAACACCAGTAAAGGGCACAATTTGACGACCAGGAGTCAGGAAAAGACGCAGAATAGATAAGAAAAGAGAAGGTAAAGTTTGCTACATTACCATGCAGGGTGGTCGCAAGGAGGAAAAATGGCTGAAAATTCAAACGCAGCTTAATGATAACGCAATTAGCGTGTACGCCTTGACCGAAACGCATTTACGAGATTTGAAGCAGCCACATGTTATCGACAATTTCTTATGGGAAGGGTGCAACAGAATGACCGGGTCAAGGAAAGCCGGAGGCGTACTAATTAGGCGAGGTATGCCGTGGCGAAGGGTAAACGAGAGATGTAAAGAGCATGTAACGCCCACCGACGCTGCAACGCAGGGCGCTTTGGTCGGCGCTACCAACCGGTGCCTTGGCGTCGACTGTCAAAGAAGTAAACTATAAAAAAATGTCACAGTTTCGCCCTAAGGGCGAAGCAATGAATGCGATAGCAACACAGCAACGTCATACGAAGTAAGGTGAGCGGCTTTGGTAGCAACAACACGCAGAACTGTTGTCGACGCCATCGGCGTTTTGCCCGCGTTAGCTCAAAATGCGTGCGGCGTTGGTGACTGTTGCCGGAGCCTCTGATATAAATAGGCACTTGGTGCCGCAGCTAAACGTCGCCTCCCTTCCCTCCCCCTCCCCCACGGCCTCTCGCGCGTCTGAAGAAGGCGCGTTTGCTCTACATATAAGGTGATTGTAAAGGAGAAAAGAGACGCCTACTTCAGCAGGCCTTAAGCGAGCACGGCGCAGAACGCGCGTTTGTTCTCCGCCGTGCGTTCACTCCCGTGAAAGACGCGCCCCTCGCGCCCTTTCACTCGCACATACAGCGTTCGGCGCGCGGCGACGATTTCATCTTCAAATGACGTCATACAGAACCTCACGGCGATGGCGACGGCGACGCCGACGGCAGAAATCTGCTTTTGAGTGTCCATATAATTGCTACCGCAATAAAAAGCGCAGCGCGTGCTCGAGGCGCAAGCTCGGCTTGATGCTTGAGACGCTGGTCATCGCAGCCTCCGCTCGGCTCGCCGCCTTCTGAGTAGGAACGAAGGCACGGCTCGTTCGCCGCCGTCACGTAAATTCCTACAATGGTGACCTGGACGCGATCGGCCATGACGCACAACGGCCTCGGCGCTCACCAAGTCACGGCGCTCACCCGCCACGACGCTCACCGGCCACGACGCTCACGGACCACGGCGTACACCAGACCACGGTACGAGCACGCCGGCCACGGTGCGAGCACGCCAGTCACGGTACGAGCACGCCGGCCACGCGAAGCGGTGACACGTCAGCTACTCTCACTCCTCGGATCATGGCCCTGCGCTTAGTGCTGACTGACCTGACCCTGGCCCTGATGGTTCGGGCGACCTTTACGAGGACCAGTTTCGGCTCGGGGACGCTGGCAGCCTACGGCGCGCGGCCCCTTACGATGCGGACCGTCAGCTGGCTCTGCTCGAGGGACCGTTCCACCGGGCGCCCCTGCAGCAGCTAAGCCTCACTTGTCCTACCAACGATCCGGCTCCGTGTTCGATATTGGCAAGCTGCAGCGCCGTAAGTCACCGCAGCTCGTCGTTGAGTGTCCGCATCGGCTGCGGGAGGTCGCGGGTTCGAAACCAGGCGGCCGCCGGTTACCACCCGGAATCGGGCACAAGCGACCCCCGGCCAGACGCCCCGCTTTTTTGGGAGAAGCTCCGCTAACCCCGCCGTCCCCCTGGGGGGATTAGTTTCGAACAACACTGCAGTCTGCAAAGGTGGTTACATACAACCCGGCCTGCGCAGCTCAAACTCAGTGATGCATCGATGCGCTGCCACAAGTGTTTCAAGGCCGGAGCACGTAAGGTCTGCAAACTTGTTGAGGAAGACATGTGCCCTGCCGGAGTTGCTCAGGAGGCTTACGCCCAGCAGAGGCCCGATCAGGCTGCTTACGCGAGCAGGCTCGAAGCCCTGGCTGGTCTTAAGGTCGAGTACGCGCGGGCTTACATCGCTACCGAGGAGCCTGAAACCGAGTCTGTTCCCATGGAGCTGCTCTTCACGTCGGCTACAAGGACTACGCCACAATCACCTGGACCCTATACGACCGTCTCCTGGAGAACTTCATCGACCGCTCCACCCTAAGCACCGTGAAGAACGACGTCCCCGTTAAGGTCTCCAACATTGCCATCAACCAGCTGTAGAGGCTTCCCTCCGATAACAAGTTCGTCTTTGAATGCACGGCCCTATCGACGCGCAGGTCACCAAGGCAACTATCGCGCTTGGTTCCATATTCGAGGACACCTGCACGAGCAACGCCCAGTGCGAGTCTCGCGGCGCCTCGTGCAGCAAGGGCCGCTACCTATACAAGCAATCCGAGCCCGTGAGCCTCAAGTCCAAGCACCTGACCTGCCACGCCGCCGCTGGCCTCGGCTAGCTCTGCGACTACTCAGAGCAGTGCGTATGTCCTGTTTTTCACCTCCCTTTTGTGCCTTGTCACTTGTTAGTGCTCTAAAAAGTTTATCAACTATGCACCAACTAGGCCCACAGAAAGTTCTTTTAGAGAAGACATGGCACGGTCCAAAACAGCCAATCCACCAAAAACCTCGCGCCGCTTCTTCTTTTTCTTCTATTCTCTTCCGGTGCGGCGTTACATTTTCCTCCGGGTTAGAAGAAGCTCAACGAGCGAGTCAGGGTTCGCGTTGATAGTACGGCTTGCGCCGTGCGACGTGCACGACTTGCGTCTTACGTGAACGGCGGTTATGAGCCGTCAGTTTAGCAATGACGTAGGTTACTTCACTCAAGCATCGGATAATGACGAACGGTCCCGAATACTTGGCAAGAAGCTTTTGACACATTCCCCTTTTCCGAACCGGTGTTCAAAGCCACACGAAGTCACCAGTGGCGATTCTGACCGGCAAGTGTAGTGCATCGTAGCGAGCCTTGTCATGAGCATGCGACGATAGAGTTCTGAGCCGGGCAAGTCGGCGTGCTTCTTCGGCACGACACAATATTTGCGCGACAGAAGCATCTTCGTTAGGTGAAAGAGGAAGTATGGTGTCGAGAGAACTGTGAGGATGTCGAGCGTAGAGGAGAAAGAAAGGTGCGCATCCTGTGACATCATGTCTGGCTGTGTTAAAGGCATGCGTGATGAACGGTAATACAGCATCCCAGTTTTATGATCCGCTGAAACATACATTGAAAGCATGTTGACGAGTGTACGATTGGTGCGCTCGGTTAGACAATTGGTTTGCGGATGGTAAGGCGTAGAATGGCGATATTGTGTTCCACAAAGGCGTAGTAACTCTTCCACGACGTCAGCGGTGAACTGCCCACCGCGATCACTTATCACCACACGGGGGGCCCCGTGGCGGAGGATAATCGAATGCAGAAGAAACCCCGAGACATCGGCTGCTGTAGCTGAGACAAGTGCGAATGTTTCAGTATAACGTATTAAATAATCCACACACGCGATTATCCAGCGGCACCCGGTGGAAGACTTGGGGAAGAGACGGAGTAAATCTATACCCACTTTCTCAAAAGGTGAATTCGGCGGTATAACTGGATGCATCGTTCCTGCAGGAGCTGTAGTCGGTTGTTTGTAGCGTTGGCATACATCACAGCTGGCGACGTACTGCTTGGTTGTCTTCTATACGAATGAGGCCAATCGAAACGTTGTCGGAGGCGGTGCAGCGTTCGAGCGAATCCAAGGCGCCCGGATGTAAGGTCGTCGTGCATGACGTGAAGTATACCGCAAGGCGCAGGCATTCTGGGACGACAAGGAGCAGTGGAGCACCGTTGTTGGCATAATTCTTCTGGTAAAGCAGACCGTCACGAATCACAAACGGCGTAGTCCGTTCGAATCTGCGAGTCGCATGAATAATCGGCTTTAGCGAAAGATCGCACAGTTGTTCGTTCTGGAAGACGGCGAAGTCAGGAAAGTCAGATGAGATAGCAGTTAGGTAGTCGTCGAAATCGTCATCATCAGTGCTGCTGCTCTGTGAGGGAAGACGAGATAAGCAGTCAGCATCTGTGTGGCACCGAAATTCTTCTAAGCAATGGAAAAGTTGTATTCTTGGAACCGCAAGGCGCACCAAGCCAACCGGCCAGTTGAGTCACGCAGTCCAACGAGCCAGCAGAGAGAATCATAGTCGGTAACAATCTTGAACTGGCGGTCGTACAAATATGTTCTGAACTTGTGGATGGCAAAAACAACAGCAAGACATTCCAGTTCCGTGACTGTATAATTGCTCTCTGCTTTCGTCAGAGTACGACTTGCGTAGGCAACGACATGTTGGCGGGCGTCGTGAAACTGGACGAGCACAGCACCAACGCCCACGCCACTTGCATCAGTATGCAGTTCGGTGAACGCCTCCGGATCGAAATGGCGGAGAAGTGGCCCAGAGGTGAGCAAGAACGTCAGCTGCTCGAAAGTGGTCTCGCACTGAGCGGCCCATATGAAGGGAGTGTCCTTGCGAAGCAGGTAAGTCAATGGAAAAGCAAGCTGGGAGAAGTCTTTAATGAACCTGCGAAAATAAGAAAAAAAGGCCCAGGAAGCTTCTGAGGTCTTTGACTGTCTTTGGCTACCTAAAGTTGCGAACAGCAGAAATCTTTTGGAGGTCTCGCCTTATACCGTCGTTGTCGACTGAGATATCCCAGCACAAGGTCTTGACGCTCAACAAAATGGCACTTAAAGCTTTGAGTTTGAAATGAGGCCAGCCTGTTGGATATAGTCAAAACAACGCCGAGCCGCTGGCTGTGCTCGAGGAATGTTCGGCCGAAAATAATCACATCATCTAAATAACACATAAATCTCCCATTTGAGACCTCGGAAGATGGAGTCTATAAACCGCTCGAAGGTTGCTGGGGCATTACACAAGCCAAACAGCATGACGTTGAACTCAGAGTCCGTCAGGCGTCACAAAAGCGGTCTTTTCCTTGTCATACGGGTGCATTGGTATCTGCTAGTACCCGGACCGGAGGTCAACCGACGAAAAGCACGAGACGGAGTGAAGGCAGTCTACAGCATCGTCGATTCGCGGTAAGGGATACACGTATTTCCTTGTGACGGCATTCAGGCGGCGGTAATCGACACAAAATCTCCAGGAGTTGTCTTTCTTTTTCACTAGTATAACAGGAGCTGCTAAATGACTGCAAGACTCCTGAATACCGCCTTTCTGCAGCATGTCGTCGACCTGTTCGGCGATCACTTTTCTTTCCGTTGGAGATACGCGATAGGGTTTCTGGTGTATCGGAGTCGCTTACGTTGTGTTTATGCGATGGTGCATGCGGGATTCCGGCAACATCCGAGAACGCTCCCCTTGAGGAAAATCAAAGACTGACGAGTGGCAGGCAAGCACTTGTAAGAGTACATCTTGCTCGGAAGACGGCAACGACTTGTTCATCATCCGTCGCAAGTCATCCGAATATTTCGGCAATGGGCGACGGATGTCCGAAGACGCTGCAACTGTTCGTACACCAATTGTAACTTGCTCCTCAAATGTTCCCAATTTAAGTCCGGCAGGCAGGGCAACAGGCTCATAGAAGCGTTGACTATCCAAAAGAATGCACGTCCGTCGATGGCTTCAAGAATAGATCGGGGAACCAAAAGATTTTTTTTAAGCGCGTTGTGGTCAGGCTCGACAAGACCGCTGCATGATCCCATCCGGACACGTGAAGAAAACACGGGAACAAACATGGCTGCGCGACCAGGCAGGAACACATTTTGGGACAGCGAAAACACGTCGGCTTGATCAGTCTGCAAATTATCAAGTATGGCGCTTGGTAACGGGCTCCGTAGTAAAATCTCTCCAGTCCCGCGGTCAAGTGTAGCACTGCATCCACGTTGGAAATCTATGCCTAAAATAACATCATGAGTTGCGTGGAGCAACACAGTGAACTCAGCTCTAAAGCTCTGTCCACCAATTGCAACCAAAACCGAACAGACACCAACAGGGCGCAACCTTCCACCTCCAACTCCACGAAAAGTTTCTTTGCGATCCCACTCGAACATAACCTTCTGTCCTAAGCGATTTTTGAAGCGGAGACTCATAACAGAAATTGCGCCACCAGTATCGACAAGACCAGTAGCTTGTACACCGCCTATACATACACACACCTTGTTCTTCAGCATCACAACAGACGGAGGAATTGGCGAGTCTGACCGTCCCGCAACCGCACCTCCATCGGCCGCACCATTCAGTTTCCCAGCTGCGGCGGGGAAGGCGACCGACGACGGCGCGGGGATGGCGAACGGCGCAGTCGGGTCGATGGCGGTGTAAGGCTGCGCTCGGAGACAGGGGACTCATCACGCGACTGGTATGACCACTGTTGTCGCAGATGATTGACTCCAAATTACGCGGACGTGTCTTCGTGCTCACGAGCTGGGTACGCCGAAAAACGTGGCGCTCGCTGCGGGCGGCGGCGACAATAGCGCGCAATATGTACTCGGGAAACGCAGGCGTAGCAGACAGGAGGTCGCGGTTGGAACTAAATAGAGCAGGTACGCGTGGCGCCAGGTAGCATTCCGCAAGAGCATGTCGTGGCATCGAGTATTCCGCAGGAACACGTCGAGATGTTGGGTAGTACTCTGTAGCATCACGACGGACTGGTGAGGACTGGCGGCGACTGCGATTCGCCGGGAGGGGCCGAAAGCTCGTGTTGTTTAAGTGCGGTTCTTCCGATGGCGGTCGGCGCTCAATGCGACATTCTCGCGACCAGGATGGCAGTAATCGTAAAACGCGCACCGATAACCAGCGTCTACTCCCGGAAGTCGTGCTAGTTCATATTGAACCACTCGAAGCACGACCGAGGCGATATCCTCGCAGGCAGCGACGTCCATACTTGCAACTGTGGTTACGTTGTCCAAGCGCCCGAACTTCGGTCAGATCCTTCGGGTCTTGAGAGCTTCGAACGCGCGACATTGCTGGCGGAATTCGGAAGGAGTGTTCAGGTTTTCTTTCGTGATTAGAAAATTGTAAACGTCTTTGGCGATGCCTTTTTACAAATGTATCAATATTACGTATGCCAGCTCGACCAACACCGAAATAAAACTTTTTGCAACTTCAATAATCCACCGACAATAAATATATATGGCCAGAGATTAATGGAATTTATTGGCATAAAAATATGGAATGACTTACCATTTGAGACTAAACAAAACAAAAATGTATCAGATTGGTTAAAAATACTATCTTCTGCAAATGTCCGCGGAACCTGTCTGAATATGTTCATCCTATGTACGCGACAAATAGTATGTACTAGTTTACAAATTTGGTTTCGATGCTAAGTTGCAAACGAGATTTTTTTGTCGTACTAACCAAGTGTTCTGTTCAATCTATACTGTTTTTCTATATGCTCTATGTGTTCGTTATATTTATTCGGTGCTTTAATGTGTGACAGACAAGATTACTGGCAATTACATATCTGTAAATGAGCCCACTACTAGCCTTTGGCTAAGGGGTCATACAGTGTTAGCACACAATTTGTACTAACTTTGGAGAAATAAACTTGAAACTTTAAACTTGAGATGCCCCACTTTGTCTTCATCGGACATATTCGCATTGACAATTCCGCATAGCTTTAATATTTCTTCAATATACGTTGTACACGTTTCGCCAGGCAATTGCGCTCTGCGCGAGAGCGTGTGTTCCGCTTTCTTCTTTTTGGAATTCGACTCGCCAAAGCAGGCTTTCACTTCCTGGACAAAAGTTTCCCAAGTAGTCAGCACATGTTCATGATTGTCAAACCAAAGTATAGCGTTACCGGCGAGAAAAAATGCAGCGTTCACAAGCTGCGCGGACGTGCTCCACCCGTTATGGAGGCTTAGTCTATCGTAGTGCCTCAGCTAGTCATCCACGTCTTCATCTGTTTTACCGGAAAATATGCGTGGTTCCGGCTGTCCAGTAGCTCGGTTGCCTTGGTCTCAGGCCGACTTGATCGATGCCCTCTTCGGCGGTGTTCACTGGCCGGCCTGCTTAGGCGTCGGCCATGCTTGTTGGCTCTGGTGGTAGTCCGGCCAGGCGTCAGCTTATGCGAAGATCTGGTAGGACTGGGTGGTCCAGGGCGTCCAGTACCGTACCACTTGGTACGGATGTAGAATGAATTTATTTACAATGAAAGGGGTAGCGAATACATGGGACGGTCCGAAACAGCCGATCCACCAAAAACCACGCGCCGCTTTTTTATCTTCTATTCTCTTCCGGTGCGGCGTTACAATATGTTCGTACTAACTCAGTGCATAGAGATTTCAGTAGCTCAGAAACGACCTTTATCGATAGCATTTCTAGATATTAAAGGAGCTTATGACAACGTAGACAGAGAATTGTTATGGGATATTCTTCAGCACGAAGGTATATATGACGATTTCGTGGAGCTGCTGAGGGAGATATATAGAGACAACCAAGTACAAGTGGTATGGGAAGGTCGGAAAGGTAATGAAATGATGGCAATTCACCAAGGATTGAAGCAAGGATGCCCTCTGTCAGCATTGTTGTTCACGCTTTACGTTAAGGGTCTACAAAGACGACTGGAAAACAGCGAATTAGGTTTTGATTTATCCTACATGCGTAATGGACAAATGGTGCAACAGAAGGTCCCTGGACTGATGCACGCAGACGACATTGTGCTACTAGCGGACAATACAAAAGATTCACAGATACTTGCGAATATCTGTGGGAATGCAGCGACAAATTTAGGCCTTAAGTTTAGCACAGAGAAATCAGGAATTATGATCTTTAATGAAGAGACGAGTAACTTCGTGGTGTCAATACAACAGCAAGTAATACCCATAGTGAAGCAATATAAGTACCTCGGCATACACATAAACGAAGGAACTAATTACTCAAGCAACCACCAAGACAATGTGAAAACAAAGGGGAAGCGGAATGCAGCAATAATGAAAGACAAGAGCACTGCGTGGAAACAATAAGTATGAGGTGGTGCGTGGAATCTGGAAAGGAGTAATGGTGCCAGCGCTAACATTCGCAAATGCCATTCTATGCTTAAAATGGGATATCTTGTTCGATTTGGAAGTTAACCAAAGATCAGTAGGCCGGTTGGCTTTGGGAGCCCACGGTATTACCACAAATGAGGCGGTGCAGGGTGAAATGGGTTGGGCCTCTTTTGAAGTCAGAGAAGCACAAAGCAAAATTAGTTTTGAAGAAAGGCTCAGGAACATGGATGAAAATAAAGGGGCGGCTAAAGTGCACAAGTATCTCTACATGAAAAGCGTGGACACATAATGGAGGAAGAGGTCAAAGAAGTTGGCAACCAAGTACAGGATAATCGAAACTGCAAATAGACAACCAGGAGTCATCAGAAAGAAAGTGAGAGAAATAGAGACTGTGAATTGGATGCAAAGAATGAAAACAAAAAGGACAATGGAGATTTACAAGAATGAGAAGAAAGAAATTAGAAGGGAAAATCTCTACGATAACACAAAGGGCAGTGCCTTGCTTTTTGAAGCGAGAGCCGGTTGCCTAAGAATCAAAACATACCGGAGCAAATATACGGAACTAGATGAGGCATGTGTATGCTGCAGTAAAGATCCAGAGACCACTCAGCACATCCTAATGGAATGCGACGGGATCCACTCAGCGAGAACCGTAGGTAACGTGCAACTCCCAGAAACGCTTGGGTTTAAAGTGGAAGGAAACATCAACAGATCAGCCGTAGAGATAAGTAAGAGACAATTAGATTACTGGTGGAAAACAGCAGGGAAAAGATGGATACGACCTGATCTCTTAAAATCATAGGTAGCGGTACAAGGTAAAGTTTTGAAAAAGAAAAATAATGAAAGGTATACAAAAATGCTAGATAAAGAACATGTATAGTATACCTGATTAAATCAAGCAGGCTAGGTGACTATTTGTCGCCGCCCCGTTTCAAACGGGATGCCAATAAATCATCAACATCATCATACGCTCCACGTGTACGCCGGCTAGCCATGAACACGAACTTTACTGTAACATGCAAATGAATATTTTACAGTAATACGAATTCGCAGTACCAATGCGTCATTAGGCATGGGTCTGCGGCCGCGGCGTATGCCTAACCACGTCCCCTCTTAACGCGATTCGCTCCCCTTGGCATGAACCCTGCGTGCCCGGCCTGGTGGTTAAGCATGGATGAAGAACGACTGCAACAAAAGGGAAGAAATAATATAAAATGATAAACGATGAAGCATCGATTGCGACAGCAACGTATTACACCACTATACGAAGTAAAGAATGTAGCTTTATCGGCCATATAAACTCGTACGCACTAGCTTACTGACGAAATTGACCAGCATGGTGCCCCACATCGCAGTCGATGACCGCGGGCACTCGCTGCCAAAACGCTGCTCTGAGAAAGAGCGGCAGCAGCAGCGAGCTAATTCGTGGTGCCTCTCGCTTTAGCGCGAACTAAGTGGCGAGAACACTGCGCACACGAAGGTATCAACCCTCGGCGTACCTAGACTCTGTACTCATCGCAGATCGCTTTTAAGATAGGGCCCGCGCGGCCGCGTAGGCACGCTCAGCCGCCGCCGGACTTGAGCCCCTTCCCCCCCCCCCCCCCAATGCCTTGCGCGCGATGGAAGACGGCGCTCGACGTCACAACCGCGGCTCTCCGACGCACGATTTCACTCACACCCACAGCAAACGGCACGCGCCCACGATGTTATAGCAGCTGCACTTTATGCGGAACACACGGCGACGACACCAGCTGAAATTTGTTTGGTGTTCCCATTGCAATAAAATCCCGTTGAACACCCGATTCTAACTACGAACACCCCAGTGAAGAGCGCCGCACTGCCACGGCCAGCACGCCACGAATATTCCGGAGTCCTTATGCGCTGTCGCGACGTGCAGCTCAGTAAAGGACAAACGGATCAAAGCGCACCTTTACTGAAGTTGCATCTGTCTATGGGGCCCTGACACACTTTTTTAACATAGTAAGAAAACGTTGCTTATCTGTCGTATAGGCTGCTATGGGCATGTGTGCATGCGCTGCATGCAGCAGGGAATGTCCAATCTACTGTCAAAAACGCAAAAAATCGCTTGCCCTCGCATACACAATGCCATCATGCATCGTCATGGAAATCAGCTGGCCCACCAATGGGTCATCACGTGATCACGACAGCATTCTTAGTAATACATAACTGCTCACTTTGGGCTCAGTAAATATGTCTCAGAAAGGGAGGAAAATAATTGTTTCGCTGCGCGTCTTCCGCACATGGCCTCCGAGATGGCAACGACGACGCCTTTCGCAGCGGCGACATTCAACCAAGCTTTTGTCCTCTTCGCTTCTCCGCTGTGTAGCTTTGAGCGCGCTAGCAGAGATGAACGTTTCAAGTTTACTTCAAGTTCCAAGTCTGTTTCTAGCGCAAGTAAAAACAAGCCTAGCTTTTCATCTGTACAATTGGAAGTCCCAATCCGGGGGACCTACTGTTTCACAATGCATACAAGATAATCATGTAAACAGCAGCTGGATTCATTGAACAAATGATTACACACTGCCGACGGATATTTACGTAAAATCATAAACGGGGATAGCCGATATTCTAGCGGACATTAAGCGGAAGAAGTGGAGCTTGGCAGGCCATGTAATGCGTAGGATGAATAACCGGTGGACCATTAGAGTTACAGAATGAATACCAAGAGATGGGAAGCGCAGTCGGGGACGGCAGAAAACTAGGTAGTGTGATCAAGTTAGGAAATTCGCAGGCGCAAGTTGGAATCAGCTAGCGCAAGACCGGGGTAATTGGAGATCGCAGGGGGAGGCCTTTGTCCTGCAGTGGACATATACATAAAGTGTCGCAAGATAAAGTCATAAAATAAAAATTATGGGGTACGCTTAGAGCTATCTAAGGACGTGAAGGCGAAAGCCTAGTTTGACCCATAGCGATGTGGAATGAAGCTCTGAGTCCACGCGATGACGTGTAGAAGGCGCGTGAGCGTGATGCAGCCGTTTCCAGAATGTTCTACGGGCGCCGCCGCTGGCATTTCCCTCATTCTTCCAAGCGCCTTCGTTGCACTTTCCTGTCAACGCCGTGCCGAGCCACCGCTGACATTTTCCTTCTCCTTCACTCCTCCCCCCTTTTCCCCAACGCCCTCCTGCGTTGAGCGCGAGGGGCAGTATGGGAAGGCTAGCACAGAATTGCATTTGCCAACGGTAGCGCTGGCTTTTCAGATTCCACGCACCGCCTCATATTTACTGAAGCCCCAAAGTCGTCTAGCTTTAGGTGGGGCAAGAACGCAAGCACCAGGGTTGCATCTCGGCTCCTGCTCTCTTGAATGATTTCGGCAAGATTTTTACCTCGAATCTCCAAAGTGTTGGTACCACCGCACGTCAAAGTAAAAGAGGATTACCTCGATATCGTACTTTCTCCGTTGGGTGGCCTCTTTTCCATTTTTTGAACGTTTTTGTGCTCGAACCACGCCGCCGCCTTGCTGGCCCTAAGGACAAGCCTAGCCCGGAGTAGGGATGATCGGCGCCACCAAGTGCTGCAGGAGCAACGATTCCGAGATGTCAGTGGCTATGCAGATCACAGTTGAAAGGGAGGACCTTCCCCTGAAGAATGTTTGGCAGAATTTGGATAGTAGTCAGGAGTTTCGAAGCGTATGTCCGCCAAGGCGGACTCTGCCACCCGCCCTGGTGGCGTCATATGGAAGGATAGGCGCTTCAATCAGAACTCGGGAAAATGGAGATAAACTCAAGAGCAGGATCATCAGCGCGGATGCGTCCCATGCCCAAGGAACATGCTAAAATTATCATGCGCTCCCGCGGAGGGCTGAATATTGCAAAGACAGGACCCACCGTGATCGGTAAGGCAATCGTGGAAGCGGCGGGTCTTACCCCAACGCAGATGAGCTCGCAGCCTCGGACATCTGTTGTCCTAACATACAGCAAAACATTATGGTGGCCAGCACGCCTGACCGAGACAACGCTGCAATATACACGGGAATCAGTGCGATTCATTTGGATCTAAGAATGTTTGAAGTCGATGCATACGAGGCCGCCCCCACAACACGTGTAAAGGGGTAATCAGACACATCCATCTCAACGACGGTCCATCGGACCTGGAACGGAGCATCGTCAGTGAGAGAAACCCGCTGGCCTTAGCGATCAAGATAATTAAGTACACAGGCACGATCATAACAGCTTTCGACGGACTCAAGGTTCCGAACTTCGTACGCTATTACCCAGTCCTTGTGATGTGCTTTCTTTATCGCAAGCAAGTCGATATCTGCTACGCGTGCGGCAAACTCGGCCATCGTGCCGACGTTTGCACGACTCCCGAAGAATCCACCTGCAGGGGATGTGGGGCATTGAACTCGGAAGATCAACGTCAGTGTACGCCAAAGTGTGGACTGTGCGGGGCCCCACACCCTAGGGCGGACAAAACGGGCAAGCGGAGATTCCAGATACCGTACGTCGTCAGAAGGAGACGATGGGAGAGAGCGGTGGTGGAAGCTTCGAGAAATGGGGCTTCGCCACCACCACATAGCAACGAGAGCAAGAATCAGTTCCGGCAGCCTCCACCGCAAAAGCCTAGGGGTGCTTCCGATCCAGGGGACGATCTCGCTCCAGAGTGAGCTCCCGGAGTGGTCTCGACACAGAGGACGCTCTTGTTCCAGAACCAGGACCAAATCCCTACTACAGGGGTCGCTCTGGATCCCGGCGCCGAGGCAGTCAAGTCCGGTACGAGTCGACAGGATGCTCGAGGTCATCCTCCAGGGATCGCCGACCCGAGGGCCACCCCACCTGGGCCGACCGAGTTCGAGGAACGCCGGAAAAGGTAACGCGGGGCTCACTGCCACAGCATGACAGAGGTAATGATAGGCTAGCACAACCGGAGCGCGAAAACGAGACGATGAACAGAACAGCTCGATTCATGGCAGAAATTGCCTAGTTTAAAAAGGGCAGTCATAGGCAACCCGTCATGGCTGACAAGCAGCCGGCCGCTCCTCAGCCATTGGAACTTCCCATGGTTGAGAAGAGCGAGACTGAGAGGTCAGCCAAAAGTAGGGCAATTGCCAGCCAGCAAGAAGGAGCACCAGTTAGGGCCAAATCGAGGATTCGCGGAATGCTATCCGCGCTCAGTGACAGCATTAAGCAGATCAATGAAAACTTCTTGCTATTCCAAAGCAAGATGGAGGAGGGCACATTCTCGCTCTTCCATGGAGGCGCGCACTAATCAGCAGATTAGCAAAATTGAATCCTTCTTAGAAAACGTGGTAGCACCTGTGCTGGGACCTAAAGCTCCTCACATCATCAACAACATCGACTAGTCCCAGTGCGAGGGCATTTGGCCCTCCAAAGGTTAGTACTGCTGTACTCAACAGCGATACGATGGGAACACAAACTAACTCAGGATGTGGCAATGAAATTGCACGGGCTTCCTTCCCAAGAGGGCTCCCGCGCAACAATATATTCGCTCACAAGCAGAGAAGCCACATGTTATACAAGAAACACTAACCTCTAACGTCACGCTGTCGGGCTACAGACACGTGGGGAAGCACGAAAAAGGACAGGAGGTTGCCGTACTGTTTAGCAACAAGCTCACCCACATATCATTCACGAATTTAAGATGATCGCAAGAAAAGTGGAATACGTAATGACAGAAATCATCGCCAGCTCAGCGAATCGCGAAAGTATATTAATCCTAAATGTCTACAGCAGTCCCAAAGACCTAATACAAGGCTTCAATGCCCTAATGACCAAGGCGGCACAACTAGCGCACGACCCCCCTTTGATCATAGCGGGTGATTTCAACGCTCCATACCACACCTGGGGCTACCCATATAACACATCCAAGGGGGAGGACCTCTGGCGTGAGGCTATAAACCTAAACTTGATGCTAGTCACAGACCTGGCATTACCCACCAGATACGGGATATAGTCGAGCCGTGACATGACACCGGATCTCACCTTTGCCAGGAGCATCGCAGCGCTGCGACCATTATATATTGACCACGCCCCTCCAGGTTGAGCAGAAGAGACAGCGCATGTTCGAGTACACCGACTGGGACAAATTTCGCAAGATTAGGGAAGAGTGAACAAAGAGTGAGGACAAGCTAAGCCTCGAACAATGCCTTGCACAGGTTAGAGACGACATGAAAGCTACCACGAAAGAGGTTTGTACCGACCTATCGGTGAAAAAGATGGACAGTAGTCTGGCTCACATGTTGGTGGCTAAGCAGTCCCTCCTGGCCAGGTGGAAGGGACAACGGCTCAACCGCAGGCTCAGAAAAAAGCCCTCGGAAATCAACAGAACTATAGAGGAGCACTGCAGAGCCCTCTCTAAACAGCAATGGGATGAGGTGTGTAATTCGATTCACACGCAAATACACAACTGGGGAACCTGGAACCTCCTGAAGCATCTCCTCGACGAGACGAACATTAAATCCAACCAGCGCTACACACTGGCGCGCACCCTACACGCAGCCAAGCGAGAATCTTCCGGCAAAGAAATTTTACCCCGACTCTTGAAGAAGTATCTATCGGTCACCTCGGGCCCTTCACCACCTTCCCCTGAATACTAAAGCTCTGGGAACCCTGAGCTCGACGCAGAATTCGGGATTGAGGAGATCAGGCAGGCGCTCTGTATCGTTTGGACGGAATCCAAAATGAAAAGAACGTTTGTTCAGGAAACACCCCGGGTATATACAGGGTGTCCCAGCTATCACGCAGCATGATTTCAAAAATAGGAACGGCGTTACGCGAAGCAATCCTAGTGCATATTTTTTCCAGTACAGTGGAGTAGCCGCCAGTAATTTTTTCGTTACCGAGGTTTCATTAGCTAATTGTAATTAATCATCTAACTCGATAAGTACTGTCCTAATTCTCAAAGTGTCAATGAGAAAATTGTAGAGCACCATAAAGAACTCCCGATGCAGCTTTCTGTTGCTCAGTACGCACTACTAAAAGTGTTTTTTTGAGCGTGAAAGAAGCCCCTGAATACACGCAAAGTGCCTCGAGCGACCAGTCGAGTGACAATTCTGCGTGTATTCGCGGGCTCCTTTCACCTCCGGAAAAACACATTTATGTAGCACGTATTAGTAGCCACGTCCGAACCCATCTCAGTGTTTTTCAAGTGTTAATTGCTTTTTCCTGAGCCGTTGTCATGTCATGCCCATGACTACGACTTCAGCCATCACCCTTTAGTGTTTCCTTCACTTAATACCCATGTCAGGAAACCGATTTCAGTGGTTTTTCAGGTTTTTGCTCCGTCACTGTCATTTTGAGAGTTGAGAGTTCTTTAGTTGAGAGTTGAGAGTTCATTATTGTGCATAATAGTAAGGTTACAAATGGAGATTATACAAACATGCAGAGGGAGGTTCCTTAGTCAACAGACTGTAGAGGGGACCTCCCGTTAAAAGTAAGTAAGGTATGTAAATACAAAGCAGCTATATGCAAACATACAAAACACCATATTAAATAAGTCACTAGCTAACATACTAAACTATTTTAATAACACAAAGCAGTTATTAATAAAGCGGTAATCATGAAATTATTACATTGAGTGCAAAAATTTACGGAGGCTTGATTTGAATGCGTAAAAATGAAAGATTATCTTAATATGACACGGTAATGAGCTCCAAGGTTGTGTGGCTGAAAAATTTGTACTAAATTTACCATAATTAGTTCTAGCTTTTCGTAATAGATAGCTGTTGGTAACTAAGTATTAGTATTAGTATAAGTATGTGAAATAAATAAATAGTAAGTGAAGTATCACTTAGTATTTTTCCTGAGTCATGCCCATGACTATGACTTCTACCAGCTTCCTTTAGTGTTTTATTCACTTAGTACCCACGTGAGAACCCGTTTCAGTGGTTTCTAAGTGTTAATCTTTTTTCGATGAGTCATTGCCATTTTGCTGAGTCATGCTCAGGACTTTGACTTCTACCATCGTCCTTTAGTGTTTCCTTCACTTAGTACCCACGTTCGAACCCATTTGAGTGGTTCTTGAGGGTTAATCTTTTTTTGCTGCGTCAAATTTATGACTATGACTACTACCATTATCCTTTACTGTTTCCTTCACTTATTACCAACGTCAGAACCCATTTGAGTAGTTTCTGAGTGTTAATCTTTTTTTCGTTGATTCATTGTCATTTTTGCGGAGTCATGCTCATGACTATGACTTATAGCGTCATCATTTAGTGTTGCCTTCACTTAGTACCCACGTCCTAACGCATTTCAATGGTTTTTGAGTGTTAATGTTTTTTCGCTGGGTCATTGTCATTATAGGCGGCTGTTTTATGACCTACATGACAGGCATGTCGTGACATTCATGTCATGACCTATCATTTATGTTGGTCATACGTTGTTGCCATACTATGTCAATTTTGGTACCTACCAAGTTACCGGAACGACCATGAGAGCACAAAGACGTAGGCAGCTGTTTCATGACCTACATGACACGCATGTCATGATATTGTCGCGGTACAACGCCAAGAGAGGACAGGGAGACGTTCTTCAAGAACAGCCGGTCAACCTGTTCAAGCAAAACACAACAGAGACACGTCTTCTTCGTCGGCAATCAAAACCCACTGACCAGGGGCGGATCCAGGTTTTTTCTGAGGGGGGGGGGGGGGGTCAGCTTCTGTCAATCATGATGATGATGATAGTAGCCTTTCTTATTTACCGAAATTCACCGTTTCTGCTCACGCAAACCCACGTTTTGTTCGTCTAGAGCAACACCTGTAGCCCACCGTGGTGGCTCAGTCAGCTAAGGCGTTGCGCTGCTGAGCACGAGATCGCGAGATCGAATTCCGGCCGCGGCGGTCGCATTTCGCTGGAGGCGAAATGCAAAAACGCCCGTGTGCTTGCGTTGTAGTGCACGTTAAAGAACCCCAGGTGGTCAAAATTAATTCGGGGCCTTCCACTACGGCGTGCCTCATAATCAGAACTGGTTTTGGCACGTAAGACCCCAGTAAGAGGAAGAAGACCTGTAGCGAAGCCAGGTATCGGTTTCTCCAAGCTTATAGGAAAAGGACTTTACCCAATACAGTCATGTGTTTGGCGGCTGTGCCTGATAATACAGGGTGTTCAAAGCTAAGCTTTGTGCTTTTCTTAAAATTAGGCACGAGGAGGCACGAGGAGGCACACGAAGACCACCTTTGCAAATAAGTTATGTGGCCAGGGGGGCACAAAGTGAGATAATAATCACTGTGAGCCGGCCAATTAACTAAAACGGAACAATTATATTTTGTCGACTGCAGTAAGTGAGTATTTTTGTATTGAAAACTCATTAGAGGCAGTCGTGTTTCTTACTGCAGTCGACAAAAAATAATTGTTACATTTTAGTTAATTGGCCGGCTCACAGTGATTATCATCTCACTTTGTGCCCCCCTGGCCACATAACTTATTTGCGCAGGTGGTCTTCGCGTGCCTCCCAGTGCCGAATTTTATGAAAACCATAATGCTTAATTTTGAACACCCGGTATATCTAGCATGTATTGTTTATTTAATAAAATTTGGGATGATCTTTTGCAGGTTCGTCATAAATGCGTAAGCACGGCTCCGTCTTTGGAGTTCTATTGGGACACCTTGATTTCCTTAAGAAGATTATTTGTGTTAGGCTGAGGCACCTTCGTTTGCTTTGGAGGACTTACTCCGGTATTCTCAAACAGCCCTCGACTCGAAGCTCTTACTTCACTCCACCTTGTTGAGCACAGCGCCGCCTCTCGACTGATAAAGACGCGACTATTCTCAAGAATTCCCGTGAATGATCATGAAGCTCAGTGACCACTTCTGTGGAGGGATGGCGGTGCCATCTTCTCTCTTGAGTCGTGGTGGTGTGTTGACTAGAGGAACGTTCTTGAATACGGGCGTAACGCTCCGCTCCAACGCGGCAACCACTATGCTGGTTGTTTACGATATGCGAATCACCGCGTATGAAGACTCACGACGCCACCTACAAGAATAACGATGTGGCGTAGTAACCGAGAGCGCGAGCCAGCGTCTTCATGTTTTGTTTCCCACGCGACGTCATCCTTTTACACAAGGCGCGCATCTGCTCCCGTTTCTCTAACCACGCGACGCCATCCTAGGCCCGCGCGCTGGCATTGGCCGCTGACGTCACGCTCCCCCACTTCGCAGCCGCAGCTCGAGGATTCGCCCCGCTCCGCGAGAACGCCCACTCAGATAAACGGATCCGGCGGGTTTGAGCCTCCTATGCTTAATGTACGACAATAAAACTGCGAAGTTACAATGGAAAACTTGTAGCGTACGAACGGTACTGTGCTCGTACTGGATATTGTCAACGTGTAACTGTGATCACAATGAGTGCGACAGTTAAAAAACGTTGCCTATGCATAGTTCTTATAGTTTAGCTGTTAGTTGTTATTATTTATACATGAACACTTCAGCGAGAGATCTCTTTCATTAAGCAGGTTGGTCGCGGAACCGATGACAGCCAATGAGGCAACCGTTGACACCCCAAGGGGAAACTAAGTTAATCAGGTGCGAAGGCGCTCGAGCGGACCTCGGCGTGCTTGGAAAAAGGGACGTCCCCTCGTTCATTCAACGCCATCGACGGGACGAGTAAGGCACGGCAGGCGCCAGGAGGTTAAAGGTGGTCATGAGAAAAAATAACTACGGCAACTTCGCGACACCATGCACACTCCTACGGAATACAACTAATCTTGTGAGCGAGCTAGCTTTACTTCTACATGGCTGATACCACAGGTACTCGCCAAAAATACTTTTGAAGAATGCTGGTGGCCATATTTTTTTTGCGACAGGGCCATCCCCCTGTCAGCGAGGGGGCGATGCAGAAATCTGAGGGGGGGGGGGGTCAGGACATCCGGACATCCCCCCTGGATCCGCGCCTGCCACTGACCCACTAGACAGAGTCCGTTAATGCCTCCATCGTCGTTGTCGTCTGCCTAGAGCACACGTGTCATTTGTCCCTCCCTAGAAGAGCATCGTCCCGATACTATACCAGAAATGTCAATTGCGGAAGTGAGCGTCTGTCGCATAGTCATTCGCACACGTACGGCTTCATGCGTACAAGATGCACAAGTTGAGGACGGTGAGGGCGGCGCCTCGTACAGTTGGGACTATCGGGGACGACCTCGTAGGTGACATCACTGAGTCGCCGCAATACTCGATATTGGCCGAAGTATTGCCTTAACAGCTTTTCCGAGAGGCCTCGTTTCTGTATGGGTGTCCAAACCCACACTCTGTCGCCGACTTCATAGATTACGGTTCTACGGTGAGCATCATAGCGGCCTGCGTCGTAGTCTTGCTGCTGGCAGATGCGCACGCGCGCGAGCTGCCGAGCCTCTTCGGCGCGTTGCGTAAACACATCGACGTCCGTTTCAGTGTCGTCAAATTCGCGTGAAAGCATTGCATCCAACATCGTTCGCACATCCCTGCCGTGAACAAGGGTGAATGGAGTCATGCGCGTCGTCTCTTCTTTCGCCGAGTTGCACGCAAACGTGATATAAGGGAGGATGTCATCCCAATTTTTATGTTCGACATCCACGTACATTGAAAGCATGTCTTCAATTGTTTGGTTTAGGCACTCTGTCAGTCCGTTGGTTTGTGGATGGTAGGCGGTCGACTTCCGATGAGCCATGCCACTTAGCAGCCAGACGTGTTCTAAAAGTGCAACCATGAATGCGGTTCCTCTGTCTGTAATTACGACGCTTGGGGCTCCGTGTTGCAACACAACATTTTCAATGAAAAAGCGCGCCACCTCGGCTGCTGTGTCTTTCTGGATGGCCTTTGTTTCAGCGTAACGTGTCAGAGAGTCGGTGGCGACAAGAACAAAGTGATTTCGTGCAATGGAAGTAAGAAGTGGGCTCAAAATATCCATACCAATTTGATCAAATGGTGTTCGAGGAGCCTGGACAGGTTGTAGGAGGCCGGCTGGTTTCGTCGGCGGTGACTTGCGCCTCTGGCAGTCAAGACAAGTGCGAACGTGATGTTTCACGGCCGTGGTAAGTCTCGGCCAGTAGTAGCTTTGCCGCTCTCTGCCCAATGTTGGCGTGTAGCCTAAGTGACCAGAAGTCACCTTGTTGTGACAGGCTTGAAGTACTTCCGAACGAAGAGCTGCAGGAATGACGAGCAGGTAAGGGGACTCGGTAGAAGAAAGTTTTCTTTTGTAAAGGGCTTTGGCCCGTAAACAAAACGACGACAGTCCTCTTGCGAAAACTCTAGGTGCTTTCGCAGACCTTCCCTCTAAGTAGTTGATGAGTGCAAGCAACTCAGGGTCGTCCCGTTGTAGTTGAGCGATGGCGGCTGTGTCCAGAACACAAAGAAATGCTGTATCTTCTTCTTCGAGTGTAGAAGCCGACTCTATCGGCGATTGAGACAGGCAGTCAGCATCCGTATATCGCTTCCCCGACTTGTACATGACCGTCATGTCAAACTCTTGCAGCCTTAGGCTCCAACGTGACAATCGTCCAGACGGATCTTTAAGGTTTGTCAACCGACACAGTGAATGGTCGTCGCTGAGAACTTTGAAAGGGCGGCCGTACAAATATGGGCTAAATTTCATAACAGCTCATACCACGGCGGGACATTCTTTCTCAGTTGTGGAATAATTAGCCTCTGTGCGTGAGAGTGTTCTGCTTGCGTAGGCAATCACTCTTTCCGTGTCCTCCTGCCGTTGCACAAGAACAGCTCCCAAGCCAAGATTGCTGGCATCCGTGGAGCAATGTAGGAGCGGTCTCATCAAAGTGGGCAAGCTACTGGAGTTGTCTGGAGACGTTGCCGTAAGACGTTAAATGCACCTTCCTCTTCATCGCCCCATACAAAAGCAGCGTCGTCTTTCGTGAGGCGAGTTAACGGCGACGCAATGCGAGCTAAGTCTGCGATAAACCGCCGGTAACAGGCGCAGAGGCCGAGGAACCGCCGAACAGTCTTTTTTGTGCGATGGCACGGGAAACTGTGCGACAGCGGTAATTTTTGCAGCATCCGGGCGAACACCGGCGTGGCTGACGACGTGAATGAGAAACTGTAGTTCCGCAAAGCCAAAGTGGCACTTCTCCGGCTTCAGGGTGAGGCTGGCGGTTCTTATGGACTGCAGAACTACTTCAAGCCATTCGAGGTGTTCTTCAAACGTTGCGGAAAACACGATGACGTCGTCGAGGTACACTAAGCAGGTTTTCCACTTCAGACCGGAAAGCACAGTATCCATGAGGCGTTGGAACGTAGCAGGGGCAGAGCACAAGCCCAAAGACAAAACCTTCAATTCGTATAAGCCGTCTGGCGTTACAAAAGCAGTTTTTTTCACGGACTTTCGGGACTACCTCAATTTGTCAATATCCTCTCTTTAAGTCAATTAAAGAGAAGTAACGTGCGTGTCGAAGCCTGTCGAGAGAATCGTCGATACGGGGAAGCTGGTACACTTCTTTCTTCGTCACCTGATTTAGTTTTCGGTAGTCCTCCTCTTGTGGCGGCGACCAAGGAGCGGCTCTCGGAAGCTGGTTGTACGGGGGTGTGGTTGTAACGGGTGGGGAACATCGGACAGCGGCGGTGTAACTCGTGAGACGCTGGTGGTCGGGAAGATCGGCTGCCGGCAACGCCTGCCTGATTTCGTGGCGTACCACTTCGCAGCAATGTCTTCTTTATCAACGATGACAACGTCATCCTGTACAATGCGGTTGATCGACTTCTTACTTTTCGAAAGAAATTGCCAGAACTTTTGTGGTGAACCAGAAATGAAACTAGGCAGCGTGTGATTAAAGTAGTGCTGCACCGACTTCTAGGGGCAGGAAGAGTCGCACTGACAGAGCGGATATAAAAATTAAGATTGGCGAAGGCGAAATACCCGGAGTTAAAGAAATCCGGGTTTTTGGTCTGCATATTCCGGAAAAGGGCCACACCGGGAACTCATTAAGAAAATTGAAGTGAAAACGACACAAATCATAAGAATGCTTAAGATGGTGGCAAGTAAACACTGAGGCATGAAGGAGAGGAAAACATTGAGGCTGATGCAGTCTTTCGCAATCAGCCCAATAGCTTACGAAGCTCCGTACATCAAATGGCACAAAGATGAGATGAACAAGATGAATGCACTCATCCGAAAACTTTACAAGCAAGGCCTTGGCCTACCGGTAACCACCAGCACCGAAAAATTACTGGGGCTGAGATTACACAATGATTTAGAAGAGCTCATGGAAGCATATACCACAGCTCAATACACAAGACTAAAACAGTCGGACACAGATAGATACATCCTAGAGAAACTAAAGATCAACTTGCCCATAGCAGGGTGTGATGACAGACAGACAAACAGACATGAACCTTATTTGGTCCTGAGAAACTAAGTGGGGACCCCCTGTGGGAAGTCCGTAGTAGTCGCTGGCCGCGTCCACGTAGGGGCAGGAAGACCGTGGTCCTCCGCCTTTTCGCAGGCCCTCTGGACAGCCTGGAGTTGGACTGAGAGTACGCTGCTTTTAAGGACATTGTCCCAGTTCGCTTCTTTGTTTAACGGTGCGTTACGTAACGCAGGGCATTGCCAGAGCATGTGAGCCAATGTACAGAAATGCACACCACAATCTGGGCAGTGTGGCTCTATATTTGGGGCGATGCGACTTAGAAGGCCCCTCGAAGGAAAGGACCCCGTTTGGAGCATTCTGAAATTCGACGATTGAGACCTGTTCAGCTTAGGATGAGGTAGTGAAAAACGCTTTAACTGGTAGTGAGAAACTATTTCATGGAAAGTAAGCAATGGGTCGCTGTGCTTAATTTCGTCCGACCCCCCAAAAGCTTCTATACTGCCGCGGAGGGTAAGATCTCGCGCACGGTTATGAGCAAGCTCATTGAGGTTTGGGAGACTTATAAGAATATTCGGACCCATGTGGGCTGGAAACCACGTAATGGAGTGAAAACCAGTAACCACCCTATTTTTCTGAGGATGGCCACAGCCTCTCGGGAGATGGAACCCGATGCAAAGGCACGCATGACCACACGAGAGTCTGTGTATATATGCGACGCACAGGGTCCCTCATTGCCAAAGCTATGGCTATCTGTTCTGCTACATCGATGGAGATATGACGGACAGAAGTCGCGTTGATGAGTGTACCGTTCGTATCAACTACTACCGAAACAAAGTTGCTGGTCTGTCCTTATTGGGCCGCATCTACGAGTGCTGCCAAGCTTGGGCTATCTGCGACTGTCTTTAACATAGCCCGGGCGCGAGCCTTGCGTCGCCCAATGTTGTACTGTGGGTGAACATTCCTTGGAAAAGGACTAACAGCGAATGACGGCCGGATTGTTTTCGAGAGTGATTCCTCATGGTCGTTGATTAAGCTTGGAGCTAAGTTGTCTGAGTCTAGTAAACGTCTGCCGGCTTTGGATGCAGATAACGTGACAATTTGTGCTGTTCTTTGGGCCTCTGTCACCTCCGAGACGGTATTATACATGCCCAGCTGCATAAGCTTCTCTGTCCTATAATGGTGACTGGTAATCCTAGTACTATTTTAATGCTCTTGCGCATGAGCGCGTCTACGTTGTTCCTTTCTGTCTTAGTCCAATTTAGGGCAGATGCCACATAAATGATGTGACTGATCACGCACGCGTGATATATCCTGAGAAGATTGTCTTCTCCGAGTCCCCTTTTTCGATTCAAGACTCTAGAGATGAGCCGGAGCATACTCTCCGTTTCGGAGGTGATGTGGGCAATTGTCTTTGCATTACACCCTCTGGCGTCTAGTAACAGGCCCAATATCCTGATCGAGTTGACTAGAGAAATAGCCTGTCCATCCTTCGTGCGTAAGGCAATAGGTATCTGTTCAATAGAAACCAAACCCCTAATGCCCTGTCTCGCCGGCCTGTACAGCAATAACTCAGACTTGGTAGGTGAGAGATTGAGCCCTGTTTCATTAGTGGTACATATATGCAGTAGAATATATACAGAAAGAGGTCCCACAGTCAGAAACTGCAGCGGGACCTCTTGTTCTTAGTTACAGAATATTAAATAAATAAAAAGGCGTCAATTGCGGTTATGAACAAAGAACGGATTACACAATTTCTACAGTGTTAAAGCAATACAAGCAATGGCAACACATCACAACATAAAAAATGTGCATAATAAGCAACCTAAAAATACATCAAAGGAGGGATGCAGTTTAAAAGGTAGTAATATAAGCTCGCAGTGAACGTTGGTATGACGATAATGTAGGTGAGGATTTCACGTGAGCAGGTAAGTTATTCCACATTTTCAAGCTAGCAAAGCTAACAGTTAGTTGGCCATTGTTGCTGCGTGATTTTGGATGTAGAAGGTTATTTTGTAAAGAGAACCTGGTATAGTGTTAGAATTAGCAAGACTATTCCTGCCAATGATATAATGTAATTGTGGGTTTTTAAGTAGGTGGTAAATAATGGTGCTGTGGTTTTATTTATTGTGAGATTTAACTCAGTGAAAATGGGGGTAACATGAGCGTTATATGGAGCCGAAGCAATGATACGGACAGCGTTATTTTGGATGTGCTGCAAGGGAGCTATATGACAGCGATATGTGAGACCCCAAGAACTGATACAGTAATTTAAATGGCTATAAATTAACGCATAATACAAGGTCAAGACAGTGTGCTTTTGAAAGTAGTGTCTGACCTTTAAAAGCACCCTGATACCATAAGCGGCTTTATATTTTTATGAAGCTCACATGCAAATTAAACTTTAGAAAGGAGTCTAATTGAACACCTAAAAACGAGCACTCATTAGATGGTAATATTGGGTGAGAAGCTATGTAGAGTGGTGGAAGGTTAGGGCGATGTTTATTGTGTGAACTAAAAACCATAAACTTCGGTTTCTGAGGGTGCCAGCTATTAGGTATGATTTCTACGAGGAGTGCCTCAGCCTTGGATCTGCCTAGTTGCATTCTATGCTCCTGGAAAGAGCATTTCTTACTAACTAGTGTGGCTATCCCTCGTTTGTTTTCATCCCGCCCCGCAACGGCTCGATAGCCCGCCAAAGACAGAGACTCACACAAAGTTTCCTGTAAAAATAATACTTGCGGTTTGACCGCCTGTGATTTAATATGCTGTTGTAGTGGAGCCTTGCGCCTTTGGAAACTGGCGCAATTCCACTGCCAAACTACCAATTCATTAGTATTCCCCGCCATGGTGCCTGTATTACATTAGGAGCTCCCTAGGGAAGCTACTACCATCCGTGCCCGACATAGTCCGTACTGAACCCTGGTTCGTGGCGATTGGTGTACCCACGATCGCTAGCTTTGTTTCGACCACCCTCATTCTCAGGTTGAGCACGCTAATTAGAGCACTGCACGGGCTCGGGCTTACCCGAAAGCCCGGGCCCGCTAGAGCAGTTTTTTCACGGGCTTGGGCCGGGCTCGGGCACGGCGTGTGCTTTTTGACCCGGGCCCGGGCCGGGATCGGGTTTTTTGACGCGGGCCCGGGCCGGGCTCGGGCTTTCTGCGAGTTATTCTCGGGCTTCTCAACTCTGAAAAACATGTAATTTTCGGTCTCGAGCCGGGCTCGGGCCGGGCTCGGGCTTAAGGTAAAGGGGTGGCGGGCCGGGCCGGGCGGGTAACGTAGATTATTTCCGGGCCCGGGCCGGGCCCGGGTCACGCCATAAAAGTTTTGATCGGGCTCGGGCGGGCCGCCCAATGTAAAGACGGGCCCGGGCCGGGCCCGGGCCGCAAAAATCGGCCCGTGCAGTGCTCTAACGCTAATACTCTCCATCATCTGCTTCATTGACTTCTGTATATTCTCAAGAATTTCGTGACTAGATTAGGTGCGAATAGAATCCGACTCGTCCGCGGAGGAGGGGCCTTGCGTTTGGTCTTGTTAGCCTGTGACCCTTGCTCCTGGGTGGAAGGTTTCTGAACGCTAACATTTTGTTGGGCGTTCGCCTTTCGAAAAGCATCGAAGTCGGCCCTCATTTGCGGCATTTCCACCTTTAGACGAGCATTTTCTTGTAAGAGAAAAGCGGGTCCTCCCTTTGCTCTGGCACTGCTACGTGCGTTACCTTTTTCTGTGTCGTCTGGACTCGATCCGCCCAGATAGGCTCCTCTTGGATCCGCACCTGGGAGCACCCCCTGGAGCGCCTCCTGGAGAGACTGCGTCGACGAGCAGCTGGTGTGACGGAGCGCCCCTGTCTTAGCACGCTTGACACGCTGGAATTACGTGATGCGCTCTCCGGAGCCACCTGTGTCTTCTTGGCGCGCCTTCGGCGTCGCCACCTCCTTTGTCTGACAATGTAGGGCACTTGGAAAGCTCCTTACATTTTTGGCCCGCTGTAGGATGCTGTTCACCGCACAATGAACATTTTTGGATGCATTGATGTCCCTCCACGGGAGATGTTGTTCCGCAGCTTCGGCACGCCCTCTTGTTTGGGTCTGGGCAAACATCCGCTCGATGTCTGAGGCCTCCACACCCGTAACAAACATCCGTTTGCCGTCTGTATAACATGCAGCGTATAGCGAAACATGCCGGCGCCACACAACACATAGTTTGGCACTTTCATGCCATCGAACAGCACGACAACCGTGGTAGTGGTCTTGATTGTTCGAGCCTACAGGGCCCCAGGGTTTCCGTGATTAACGATCATCGTTTGGAGTTGGGCGTCGTTGATATCGGCGTCGACTCCTCGTATGGCTGCCTTGACTGCTATGACTGCTATATGACTGCTCTCCAATTCTTTTGTGTCGGCTATGTAAGCCGACACCTTGTACGTTTCTTCGCTCAGCCGAACTTGTTGAATCCCTGCGTAGGCATTTGCGTTCTTCTTGTGCGGCGTGCAAATCACAAAGATATTCTGAGCTGTGTCGGGGCAGATGATATCGCCCTCCGTTTCCGCCAGAGCCAAGGCTGCCGCCATAGCCAGGGCTTGCGCGAAACGTATTTGACTGACCTTTGTTACATTCAGGCCATCCCTCGGTCTGATGATGATGCGTATAGTGTCCCTCGGGAGTGGAGGAAGCCTTGAAGCGGCCGCGAGGCGTTTCGCTACGTCCTGCGGAGCGGTGGTGCGGCTGTTGCCCCTCCCGCCAACACGTGCTGCGCTGCCCGACGAGGTGGAGGCCTCAAGTCTAGTCTTCGAGTTGTTTCTTCTTAACGCCGTGGTCCATCCTGGCCGATTCGCTTCTTCATGGGTGATGTCCACCTCTTCAACCATCTCTACTTCGGGCATCCCGCACCACTTCACCGGGGTTAGGCCTAGGCCTAACCGCGTTGCCTCGCCGTGGTCGAAAGATCACAAACTCACAAAATGATGAAAAGTCTTCCTACCAATAAAATTCCGATATCGGTAGGTTCCTTGCGACCTGCTGCGCCGATAAATACACAGTTGTCGTGGTTCCTATTCGGAAATCCGGTCGAAAACATTGATGAAACCACGAGCCAATGAATCCACGTTCGCACTACTCGGCGCCTTCTTCGTCGTGTGATGACAGGTTCTTTTTTTAATGATTCTGGCGCTTCACTTAGGCGGAGCCTCGGAGAACCCAATTAAGGAAAAAGCAGTTTGTTGGAAAACACACACAAACTTTAATACGACTAGAACGAGGGAAAAAAAACCATAAACTAAACACTCAAAAAGACGTTGCGGCAAGAAATACACTTACGGTTTGGAGTGCATTAACAGTACACGAGTCCGGGCTGATCGACCACGACTGTAAGGGCGCGTAATGGTCTCGACGGGGAGAAGCAGAGACAAGATGACGAGATAATTGGTGTCGGTCTCACCAAGGGTCGGGATTGTTGGACCGTTGACCGAGCAACCAGAGCTGCCGCGCTCTGGCCTGGAGAGAGAAGGCAAGTGGCTCGGCGGCATGGGCAGACGGCAGCGGCGTTCTGGCCAGGCAGCTGGGCGTAGAACTCGGGCCCGTAGCCCGACTGCTCACGTTCTGCCCACGGGCACAGAAGTTCGCTGGCCTCGTGCAGCAGTTGACGATCGGACAGAGTGGCGACGCCCAAGAATGCAGGCGGCTTGGCAGCACGGACAGACGGCGGTGGCGTTCCGGCCAGGTCGTGAAACTCAGGCCCATAGCCCGATAGCTCACGTTCTGCCCACTGGCGCAGACGCTCGCCGGCCTCGGGCAGCAGTTCATGAACGGATGGAGTGGCGACGCCCAGGCATGGGTTGGCAGGAGGCCCCGGTCGGGTGAAGTCCTGGTGGCTCGGGTCTGGAACCCGACGGCCCGTCTTCAACCCCCGCTCCGGTGGCCGACCTTCTCTTTGCGTCGCTTCCTGGAACTCTCCCCCTCTTCTGCAAGCGCGCCTCGCTTTTCTGGCGCTTTGGCCGATTTGTCGTTTGCTCATTGGCTGCTTGAAGCTCCGTGTTCCTTTGCGATTGGATGTCTTTTTCCTTTGTTATTTTTCTTCTTGCGCCGCATGTTCACGTGCAGTTCTTCGACGTTGTCGTCTTTCAATCCAGCACGAAATTCACCTCGGCGCACGTACTACATGTCATCCGCTTTTGGTCGTCTCCAACAACCGCACGGTGTCGCACACCCGCACACCCCAAAATCCGCTTTTTGGAACAAGTTTTGCCACGCCAAAAAGCTGTCGCTCGTGCGCGGCGCAATTCACACATATGTTCTAAACACCACACACATCGTGCTGCGTTCACGATATTGCACTGTCAGTTACAGGCAAACCTCATTGAGCAAACGCCGCACAACGCTTACGAATTCACAAAACACAAGCTGCAGCACTTACAAGTTCAAATGAAGTGAGCTATTAACAATGAGGAGTTTCTTCTCTCTGAGGTCAAAATCCTGAGGTGGCAAGCGGCTGTTCATCAGCTTCTTAGGTTATTTCATCCCAGATTAGACGAACGGGTTTCACCTCGTTATCAGAAGAAAACACCGACATTACCCCGCTGTGACCTGGCAGGCGCCAACGTTCTTGCCTCCGTAATGCTGCACTCATGTTCCTACATAATTTGCAGCCTCCAGCTAGAGAGCATCTACCATTGAATATATGACGCTGCCACCATTTACACTGAAACACACGTCTCCAGACGTCCACTTCGGGCATGCTGACGCGTCGCCTGGACCGGTCGCGCGAACGTTCAGCCAGCATTTCAGCGGAAATGCTCTTCGTCTCCCCCGACACGAAAACAGAACCATCATTCACCAATGAATGCAGAGCCGGCGAACCACCTTTGCATATGAGCCTCTGAGACCTCAGCAATGTGCTCTTTAGAGGGGATATTTGGTTTACCGACGTCCTTTGCCGGCAGGCTCTCATGTACACCTCGAGTACAGAAGTCGACATCAAGTGCTCACATGCAACGTGAATTGATTGTGAGTCACGGGCCTCTTCTTTCGAGCTTGCTCTTGTCTGTTTATCGAGTACCTCTGTACTCATCCTTACATCCTGGCTTATCTGACCTTCATGGACGCAAGCAGGCAAGATCACCTCTTCAGGTGAGCCATCTGCACTCGTCTCATTGGTGAGTATACCTTGGTACTGAAGTTCACTGCAATTGGACCTGTCGGGTCTTCAGGTACGTGGGCAGGCAAGCTCACCTTCTCTTGAGGTGCGCCATCTGGGTGGTCCTCACACCTAAGGAGGCCACTTATTACCATTACAAAGGGTAAACCGGAAGAGTGGGTGAGTGTCTCATCACTCGCCTCGCACTCTTCTAGGTCATTGGCTCCGCGAACGTTTGCCCAATCTGTCGGGCTTTATAGAGGTACTTGCGCCTCTTTATGCGATGTGCTTTCAACTGCACTGGTTCGCAAGCGTGCCTCCTTGCTGGTCTTGCCGTCATCCAGGACACTGCTCATGCGCACCGTTGCCCAGTTCGTCGGGCTTTCTGAAGGCATCTCAATCTCTATACCTGATGTGCTTTCACTAGCACAGGTGCGCAGGCGTGCCCCGATTTCAGTGGCATTTGCCTGTTCCTTGCCCACCGATATATCCTCGGCGTCCCTGAGGTTCATGCCAGGACCTACACTGGTCCGTCTTCTTGTCATTTCTCTGCTGCCCTCTGAATGCGTGCCTATTTCTAACAAAAGCCCGCGGCGGTGTTCGGGGCACTCACTAGACAAAGATTTCGAACTGCTGAGTCTGGAGCCCGCGTCAAACGCTTGCTCACTAGATCTTCTACACGACTCCAGCTCGCGAATCTCTATCAGTGAGCGTGCCCTTTCCGCCTAAAACCACCCACCATCCTGAAGTGCCGCTCACCCGAGCAGTCGCTTCCTCTGATTTTTCGAGGCAGCGCCTGAAAAAACTGCTCGCAACCCTTCACCCGGATGCCAGAGTGGCTAACGGCAAGGGTCCCAGGCTACTTCCAGAAGGTGGCCTTACCAGGAGGGAACGTGCAACGTTGCTTCGACTGCGCACGGGCTGTGTCTGGACGGCGGTGCCGCTGCACGCCAAGGGGCGCTCCAGCTCACTGGCCTGCGAACGTTGCGGCGACCCCGGGCCCCTGGAGCACCTTCTCTGTGCTTGCCCAGCGCTGGCACAGGACAGCTCAAAAGTCATCACTGCCTACAGACAACAGGGTCTACCTGCTGCAACAACCAACGACCTCCTGTTCCTGTCGCCTCCCCACCTCCGAGCTCTCCACAGCCTCTTGGAGTTTGTGGAGCCGAACGAGATCACTGGCCATCGCTAAACGCTCGCCCCCAGCACTCCATCGCCTTCATCACCGGCCTCCTCCATGATCGGATGAGACTGCTGCTGCTTCTCCTTCTTTTTCCTTCCTCACATAATAATCTCCTACTTCCCCTTCCCCTGACGCTGCGCCGTGCTCTCTATTGGGCAGCAGTAATAGGCGTCATTTTCATTAATAAATCACAACTACTACTTTCCAGCTCCGCGACCTTGAGACGCAACTGCAAAACACGTGCCTCGCCCTCAAGCTGATATTTTTTGCTTATCGTTCCGCAGCCCGTTCTTCTCGCTCCGCAGCGCGTTTTTCTCGCGCTCGCGCCTCTCGCTCGTCTAATCACGCCTTTAACTCGGCTCCTTCCAGCCCCGTGTGCTCAGCTAAAGCTAACATTTCTCGCGCGCTAGCCATGACTATAAACTGTTATAATTAGCAAGAGAATCCAAATAAACGGCTTTGTACTGTCACTGTGGCCGCCAATTTGTCATGACAGGTTCTTTTCTTTAATGACTCAGGCGATTCCCTGAGGTGGAGCCTCCGAGAACCCAATTGAGGACAAAGCCGTTTGTTGGAAAACACACACAAAGTTTTAATACAACTAGAACGAGGGAAAAAAACCATAAACTAAACACTCAAAAAGACGTTGCGGCAAGAAATACACTTACGGTTTGGAGTGCATTAACAGTACACGAGTTCGGGCTGATCGACCACGACTGTAAGGGCGCGTAATGGTCTCGACGGGGAGAAGCAGAGACAAGATGACGAGATAATTGGTGTCGGTCTCACCAAGGGTCGGGGTGTTGGACCGTTGACGGGGCAACCAGAGCTGCCGCGCTCTGGAGTGGAGAGAGAAGGCAAGTGGCTTGGCAGCACAGGCAGACGGCAGCGGCGTTCTGGCCAGGCAGCTGGTCGTGGAACTCGGGCCCGTAGCCCAACAGCTCACGTTCTGGCCACGGGCGAAGACTCTCGCCAGCCTCGGGCAGCAGTTCACGAACGGATGGAGTGGCGGCGCCCAGGCATGGGTTGGCAGGATGCCCCGGTCGGGCGAAGTCCTGGTGGCTCGTGTCTGGCTGCTTGAAGCTCCGTGTTCTCTTGCGATTGGATGTCTTTTTCTTTTGCTATTTTTCTTCTTGCGCCGCGTGTTCACGTGCTGTTCTTCGACGTTGTCGTCTTTCAATCCAGCACGAAATTCACCTCGGCGCGCATACTACAAGTCGTGTGCTTTTTGTCTCGAACCACCACGCGGTGTCGCGCACTCCACACACCACACAGGGAAAGGCGAATGTGACATCATCCCGAATTATATCAAGGACAGACTCATCATTCCCCCGCTCCCTAAAAACATATATCCGACATTTCACCCGGAAAGAAGAAGAGAAAGAGCAAGGGCCCGTCACAGAACACACAAAGACGATACACAGACACACAAAGATGATACACGGGTATCGAACGGGGACGCTGCCTGGTACAATGTCAGAAAAGCCGCAGTGACGGTGGGCACCAATTGGCCCGACGACACCCAAATCACAGCCACGATTCCGTGGGACTAATAGAAGAGGCGGAGGAATGCGGAATATAACTCTAGCCCTCAACATAGATGGTATGGTATGGTTTGAAGAACTTTATTGAGTCCTGAAGGTCAACCCTGGGTTGACGCGAGCCGCTCCCACGTTGGGACTGTGAGGCCGAGCCCTTCAGCCACATCGCGGGCTCAACATAGATGGTGACATAGATGGGGACAGAACGATTATCAGCGATTCAAAGACAGCGATTACTAAATACGCGACAGGCATAATATCCAAAAAGGCACTTAGACTCCTAAATTCGATACCGAAAATGTTAGAAAGGTTCTGAAATGGGCTCCCGCACATTCAGATCTCCCCGGGAACGAATCTGCCGACGCCCTCGCCCGAGGACTCAAATACCGGGTTAGAGGACTAAGCGGAGACGAAGATGAAGTGGGCGAAAACCCGGCAGAACGGCTACTCACTACAACGAAATCACCGAGCACAACAACCTCGGTAGACAGATATCCCCAAGAACATTCAGAATTAGATAAAAAGCAGGTATGGGTATGGAGGAGATTGCAAACGCGCACGCTTCCAACGCCAGCCTCTATGCACAGAATACGATCCCCACTGCAACCTTTGCGGTGGCATCGCAGACCTCTTCCGCATAATTTGGCCTCGCCCCGAAAAAAGGTATTCATTAAATATTTGTGCACGAACGAAGGATTATGCACTGCAGACTATTTACAATGCATATTTCCAAAAGGCAACCGCAGCTAAGTTCAGCCGACAGCTCGAGAGCAAGGAGCAATTCGTCTTCTTCGTCGGGGCGCCCGCGCGCATCGTCCACCAGAAACACGCAATAAGCATGTAGCAATATAACTACTGTGAGACCACCATGGCTAGCTCAGAGCTAGAAATCCAGTTGGATATCATCAACGCTGCACTGAAGGCCGCTTCCATCCACGGGACCGAGTGCACCTCCACCGCATGAGCGAAGGAGGTGACCCCCGCTAATCTTTCCAAATGTTGAAAATAAAAGTTGTACTCTCTCTCGCAATGAACGCGCTTCTTATAGAGCTCGCGCTAGCAACGGTCCTAAACACTCCGGCGCCACAGTGACGCGCCCGGTGAAAGCCTTATATGTATCATCGGTCAGTCGACCTTCACTTACTACACCGACCCGGCATCGTGTCTTACCTATGTCCAAATGCTCACGCAACAATTCTGATAGTGTGCAGGTCACGCAATCAACGCTCACGCAATAATTTTGATGGTGCACGGGTCGCCGTCATCGCGTTAGTTTAGGGTTAATTCAGGCACTCGAACCCATGATCTTCGGTGGCAGTCGAACCCAACACCTTTGTTCTTAAGGCGAAGTTAATTAGGGCACAGTTGGTTATCATAGAGGTAATTTAAGCAAATGAACGCACGACCTTTGGTGGGAGTCGCACCCTCGACCTTTTGTGTTAATTATGGCGAGGTTAATTAACGTAGCCTCAATTAAGGCAACCGAGTCCGCGACCTTTGGTCAGAAAAACAAGTAATAGCAAGTAAAATGCATTCGAATGAGAACGTCAAGTAATTTAATAAATGTCTCTTGAGCGCGCAGGATTTCACCTTCACCCTCTTAGGCGTATGCTAAAGTAACTGTAAATTTTTGGACAGCAGAGCAGTGGCCAGAAAAACTGAAAGAAATCAAAAACATACCAACGGTATAGCAGTCTCAAGTGACTCCAAGGATATGGTCCGGAAAGTCTTCACGGGATTGGGCATTGAACTTGGCACAGCCTGCAAGACGTGGTTAGATGGTCAATATTGTTCCTGATAACAACATCAGAAGCAACAATCAGTCCAACGCAGTAAGCTCCGGATAAAGATTGCTTCCAGTTAGCGGCATGACTAAGCCTAGATATACATTTGTACATGTCCGCAAAAGCAAGAAAAAGCATCGGTGTAGAAAAAAAAAACGTTTTGTAAATCACTTGTAAAAAATTACTTGTAAATCATGTGATAAAACAGAGTATTAAATAGAGAAATCAGAAGGAGTGGTTCACGTCTTAACATGTCAAATTTCACAATTTTGCACATCGAAGGAAAGCATAAAAAAGGGACGCCTTGCAGTCAAAACGCAGCATTGATAGGGCAAAATGTACTCCAAATGCAGGCTGCTTGGGCTGGTTGGAGAAACACTATTTAAATAAGTAAAGAACATTTTTCAAGCGTAGCTTGTATTGGCTCGCAAGTTTTGGTGGCGTTGTAGTCGCGCAAGAACTCACGTGTGGCGCATACCCGCATTGTATATGCGGGTATAAGCCAGGGACAAGAAAGAAAGAAAGAAAATAACAAAAAAACTGTCAGCCCTTCCACTGGGGTGGAGATGGAGGACGAGCGAAGCTCTACTATGGTGGGAAATATGTATTTCCAATTATGACTATTATGATGTGATTCTCTAATTGGTTATTTCGACTATTAAAGAATGTGAAATATATATGATCCTGTGGTTTTCATTTATTTAGTGACTACAGGGACCATGGCCTTATGGTCGCTACGGTACACCGCCATAGGGTGTAAGGCAAAGGTTGGCACGTTCTTCATAAACACGTCGCCACGTTCACGCCGCGCGCGTTCGGCGTGAACGCGGGCAAAACGCCACCGCCGTCGACAACAGTTCTGCGGGTTGTTTGTGCAACCACACACAACCGCTGTCAAAACGCTGGCGTGAGCAAGCGCGCCAGCAGAAGCGAGCGATGGTTCATGCGGTCTATCGCTTCATCGGAAACTGAGCGGCGAAATCACAGCGCATGCAAAAGTAGGAGCCGTGTTGCAGACCGCTTTCAAGATCGCTTTCAACGCGCGACGTGTGACGTGATGACGTTATAGCGTTGCGTCACCACTTAGTCTCATGGGTTTTGTAAACCCGGGTTTTTCGCTTCGTGGGCCATACAAAGCTGTCGAATTTATAAAGAATACCCTCCTCAGCAGTGGTGGTTTTCCACAACTCCGCTGGACATCCACTTTGGCAGAGCCGGGATGGATTTTGTTGCATAATGAATGTCCCTTCAGATGAATACTACTCTAGCCCATGGACCATTTCACCCCCTACTTTTGCCACGTTTTCCCACTCCAGTGGTAGTAATTTATTCCAGCTATCTGCGCAATAAAATTATACTCCACAACCTGGCTGCTTCACTGTGGCCGCTGCATGAATCTAAAAAAGAAATTTTATTTGAACCCACTTTCAGCCCTTTACAGGGCCAAGATAGGAATGAGTACAATAACGTATTACATGCTATTCAACAATAAACAATAAACACGCAGCAGTGCACATGATCAGGTATACACAAACAATGTTAAGAACAATGCACTACACTTAGTGCATCAGCTTGTGGCACTAAAAAGAGTATCGTTGAAGGTGGGTCCGAAACTGCTCGCAGTCAATCGCGCTTACCACTCTCTCCGGCAGTTTATTCCATTCTCTCGCAGTTTGCAAAAAGAAAGACTATTTAAAACAATCCTTAGCAAATCTTCCCTTTAACGTACTTTGAATGTTTATTCCTTACTACCCGCGACGTTGTCTCGGTTATGTAGCGTTCCTTCTTTACCAGCACCATGTGATTCATAATGCTGTAAAAAAGGCTGTCTTTTCTGTTTCCTTCGCATTTTTAGTAAAGGAAACTTTGCCTTTTCATAAAACGGTGACACCGAGTCCTGTCTTCGATAGTTAAAAAAATGAAGCGCGAGGCACGCCGTTGCACACTTTCTAATTTTAGTGTGTTCTTTTAGTCGTATGGATCCCAGACTTCGCACGCATATTGCGTTATAGGACGAACTCGCATTTTGTATACGGTAAGTTTGGACTCTGCGGGTGCTTGTTTGAATGTCCGTCGAATAAATACTAATCTTTTATTTGCCTCGCCTACTATATTGTCAATGTGCGTCGGTGAACTCATATTTGCAGTCAGTGTTACGGCCAAGTACTTGTATCCGGTCACTCGAGTAAGTGGGATACCCGATAGGCAGTAGTTGAACGGTAAAGGGGCGTGTTTGTGCGATATTGTCATGCATGCAGTTTTTTTTCAAGTTCAGTGACATTTGCCATTTCCTACACCGTTCATGCATTTCATCTAAGTAAGAATTATGTTTAAGTTGGTCAGCTGCGGAGGTTACTTCAGTAAAAATAAAGCAATCATCTGCAATAATTTGGCTCGAATTGATGGGTCTGCTATCAGGTCATTAATGTATATTAGGAAGAGCAGGGGTCCTAGCAAAAAGCCCTGCGGCACTCCGGCGACAACTTCACTTATTGTAGACTGGCTTTCTTTAACACTAACGAACTGCCTGCGATTTATTAGAAAAGATTCGATCCATTGGACAACTTTGCAGTTACCTAACACGACTCTTCAATAATAGTTTCATGTGACTAACCATATCGAATAAATTTTTAACATCTAGATAACATATCTACTTGGCCTCTTCTATCTAGCACTTCACAGATGAAATGCACGGTTTCCGCAAGTTGCGTCACTGTCGAGAGGTCGCTACGAAAACCATGCTGAGACTCACTGAAGAAATTTTTACTCGTCAGAAATTATCTGATATGTTTTGAGACAACCTGTTCAAGAATCTTGCATATGATGTTAACGTTAGTGCAATAACCCTGTAGTTGGAAACACATTTAAGATCTCCGCTTTTTGCTATTAGGATTATTTTGCTTAATTTTCAATCGTCAGGTTATGTTTGAACGACAGTTATGTTTGAACGATAACTAAGAGGTATTTAGCCATCCGCTCTGCATACCTAATTAAAAATGCGTTAGGAATTTCATCAGGTCCAGACGACACACCTTGTTTTAGATTGAGCAATAGTTTGTATGTAGCTCGCTCAGAAAGCTCGAGTACACCAGACGACGGAAGCAACGAGAAGTGCAAAAGTCGCCATTATCTGTAGTACAGACACTGGAGAAGAAAGTGTTAAGCTCCTTTGCAATATCCTCTTCATTAGTAATAAAGCCTCAGAGATTGCCTTTTTATCTTTTAAAAAGTGCCATCAGAACGTCTGGGGGGAGTGTTTAAGGAACTTTGGCATTGTAACACTAAAATACTTCTGTATGGACTCTCTTCAACTCTTTTTTGAGCGCAAGGGCGTCCATTTTGACAGGAATTCAACGACTGTACTCAAGTTTCCTTCCTATCAGACTGTACTGAACTTTGACTGTGCTTATAACAACCTCATGCAGGAGTTTTCGCACCCTAATGTGGTACGTTTTTTGTATTTTTTGGTAAGCCAATGGGAAGGCCGAATGCCTCTCGAGATGTGCTCATCCGCGCCACGTCGTCTGCTCAGCGTCTGCTTGCCATCCTGTTACATGCTTCATGGTTGGTGGATTGACGAAATAAATATTTTGACGCCGTAACCATAAGCTGCGTTTACATGCATGCGACAGCAGGGCTTCCCTTTACCTGTATGCTTTCCCTGCAGTTACCTTGCAGCCTCCTTAGCAAGTAGTACGGGCGAACGCCCTCACAAATGTTCCCCGGCGCCACAGCGTCTACTAGGCGTGTACTTGGCGTTTGCTCGCTACCGTCATCGCGTACCATGCTAGAGCGCGGTAGTAAATTAATGATGCAGTGACCGATTAGGCTTTTGTAGCGTTCCGCATCGTCAACGCATAACCAATGCTAATGCTAAGGCGCCATCTGCTAAGTCAAACCAGTTTTACGGCTCGGAGCCGCGTCTGGATTCCTAACAGTGGGAAAACAAATAGCTGATCTCAATAATTGCGACAACCCATACCTAATGTTTTGACCTCAGCTTGAGATGAGGCTTAGCGATGACGAATTTTGCCCCTTGTTACTTGCTGACAGGGCAGAGAGCCAGTAAAAAGCACGAATTCGTATCGAAGCGGGTGGTCGGCACTGCATGGCTGCTGCCATTTTTCTATAAGTGATCGCAGTTAGGGTGACTATTACGGTTACCAGCGGTAACTGCCACAGTAATTCTCGGCATACGACATGCATGCGCAAAGGTCTTAACATGTCACGCGCGCCGCCTTCCGACAGCGCCGATCTTTGTCGCTACAAGGTTTAATCAAAGAGAAAGTAATTCAACTCCATGGTCTAATGCACAAGAGAACATCAAGAAATGATGTGTATAGAAAGCGCGGAAGCATTTGCGCAGAGCGGGCAGATAAACCACCGGTAGGCCCGCAGTGCTTATCCGATACGCGTGCTGACGCGCGTAAACTTGCCGAGTTCGGAGATTTCTATCTGCATGCAAGCTTTCAGCACAAACGCGAACACGGTGTCACGCTGTACGGCGCAGCCGAAGGAAGAGGAAGTAGAAGTGTGCGTCAGGAGCTAGCCGCTGCCTGTTGCGTTTGAATCCTCTCCCTTGCGCCACGATAACCACCCATCATTCTTGTAAATAAATCCAACCCATCCGTTACAATATGGTGGAAGGTGCGGGGTACATCACACTGGACGACCGAGCTCTACTACGCCTTGGACGCAGCAAACGCTTGGCGGGGCTACCACCGGGAGACGCCGACATGAGCGATTCGGACGGAGGCGACGTTCGCGAGGAAATCGCGGCAGAAAGCATTCGCCCGAGGCAAGCCAGTTACTGGACACCTCATCGAGAAGCACGCACATTCTCAGGCAAAGCGAATGAGGACGTCGAGCACTAGTTGAAACACTACGAGTGGGTGAGCCGCCACAATGAATGGAGCGCGGCTGCGCAGCTCTCCAACGTTGCCTTTTTCCTTGCGGGAACTGCCCTCATAGGGTTCGACAATAATGAGGGCTCGCTCACAACTTGGGACATCTTCGTCGAAGAGATAAAGAAATGCTTTGGCGATTCGCTTTCGAAAAAGAAAAAGGCTGCGCAGACACATTCCCGACGAGCGCAGTTACCGGGAGAGACATGTACCACCTATATTGAAGAAATCCTGAAGCTTTGCGGAATTGTGAATGCAAACATGTCGGACGCGGACAAGGTCGGACACCTACTCAATGGAATTACCGAAGATGTGTACAATTTCTTGATCTCTAAGGAAGACCTCACTACCCCGTCCGACTTAAGGCGTCACTGCCGTACGTTCGAGGCTCTGAAGAAACGCCCCATTCTTCCGAAGTTTGGTTGGCTGGACAACGTGACCAATATAGCAAGTGTGGACGTATCTGCCTCTAACGACCTGGCTACTTTGGTACGGAAAGTTATTAGAGATGAACTGGCTCATTTTTAAGCCCCAGATGCCAACCGCGTGTGCCACCAATGTTGATGAGCGCTACATGGAGGCGCCGGCGGCCTGGCCGCGACCTGCCTGCGGTGACCGCCCAGTTTCCGACAACGCCCGTGCCCAGAGCTCCATGATCCAGCCACAAGCAACGAGTTTTGAACGTCGACATGACAGACAGCCTCGACGCGGGTCGTCTCCCGTCTACAATACGCCTTGGAGGTTTGTACCCAACATCAATGAAAATCGCAGCCCACCTGTGTGCTACAGCTGCGGGGCTCAGGGACACATCGCGAGGAATTGCCACCGTCGCCCACAGCGTGCTCCACAAGATCGCGCATATCCGCCTACATCCTGGCAACCATTTGTCCCTTGCCATCCGCCACATCAAGACTACGCGTACATGCCAAGGAATGACTCCCCCGTGTCCGACTGCAGCCTGAATCCACCGCCGACGAGGACACGTCGATCGCCATCTCCACGTCGCCGCTCACCTAGGCCGTCCCAGCTGGGAAACCAGCTGGTGCGACCGATAGAGTTGAGGTCGCGGGACGGTCACTTTTTCAAATACTTCCTTATGTCGTCATGGTAAAGAACAAAGTGTGTGTTTGTGTCGATGGTGTTAATATTGTGGCTCTAGTAGATACTGGTGCTGCTGCGTCTGTGATGTCTCTTGCGTTCAACAATCGCCTCGGACCGAAATTGCTGTTTGCTTGAGATGTAAATACCACGTTTCGCGGAGTTGGCGGTGAACTGTTACGTCCTGTGGGAGTATGTGCCGTCGTGATAACCGTTAATGGAAAGGCATTTCTAATCGAATTTATTGTACTAGCACACTCCACGCATGACATAATTCTTGGTATTTACTTTTTACGGGAGTGTGGAGCAATATTAAACTGCCGGGCTGGTGAAATTTCACTCAGCAGCGATACCAGACCACCAGCGCTAGACGACATTTCATCCGATCGTCAGGAAGTACTTTCGTGTCCACTGATTTACTTTTGCCTGCGCAGACGGCGATGTTCATCCCTGTGACCTCGTCGCGCGTCCGTAATGGTTCCTGTTGTGGATTAATTGAAGCCGAATACGTCAACACTCTAAAGAAGAATGTACTTGTCCCTCGGGCACTGATCGAAGTCATAGAAGGTTGTGCTCATGTTTGGACGGTGAATGTGTCCTCCGAGTTAGTTGTTTTGCCTGCCAGACTGAAGGTAGTATGCTTTGAAGAAGATAGTGTTGCGAGCATTCGTGCGGTTGCCACTTCTATGGACTCAAGCTCGCCACTCAGTGACCGCGCTTCAAAATTTAGGAGTATGATTAATAAATCGCTCCCCTCTTCCCACCAACAAGCGCTCTAAGAGCTCCTTGCCCGCTATGCGTCAGTGTTTCACTTTGCTCAAGAGTGTCTGCAGTCACCATCGCACTGCCGCGTACACCACCGCATCAATACTGGAACAGCGTCGCCAATAAGACAGAAACCGTCCCGCGTCTCTCCTGCCGAGCGTAGAGTGATCGCCGAACAAGTTACAGACATGCTACAGAAAGGCGTCATCCAATAGTCCCTGTGCGGCCATACTTCTTCAGTCATATTGATCAAGAAGAAAGACAATTCGTGGCAATTCTGCGTCGACTACAGACGCCTAAACGCAGTAACGAAGAAGGATGCGTATCCTCTGCCACGTATAGATGACGCCATTGAGTGTTTACATTCTGCCTCGTACTTTTCCTCTGTCGATCTGCGCTCAGGCTACTGGCCAATACCGATGCACCCGCCACACAAGGAGACGACTGCCTTCGTAACGCCGGACGGACTCTTCGAGTTTAACGTAATGTATTTCGATTTCTGTAATAATCCGGCGACATTCGAGCGATTAAGTGACACCATCCTGTGGGGACTTCGATGGGAAATCTGTATGTGTTGCCTCGACGGCGTTATCATTTTCGGCAAGACACTTCACGAGCACAACCAACGACTCGAAGTTGTTCTTGACTGCATACCATGAGCTTGACTGATATTAAACTCCAAAAAGTGCCACTTTGGCGAACGTCAAACGCTTGTTTTGGGTTTCCTCGTCGACAAAGAAGGCATCCGCCCAGACCCCTCGGAGGTTGCAGCCGTTCATGGCTTCAACCAGCCGAAGACAGTGAAAGACCTCCGCAGTTTCCTGGGACTATGTTCGTACTTTCGCCGTTTCACTAAGGACTTTTCACGCCTAGCTCATCCGCTCACATCACTCCTTCACAAGGACTCACCGTTTACATGGGCTACTGAATGTGAGTCTGCATTCTGTCAACTAAAATTTCTGCTCACCTCAGCTGCAATTTTGCGCCGCTTTGATCCAGAGGCCCCAATTGAGCTTCGCACCGATGCTAGTGGTTTGGGTGTTGGAGCTGTACTCGTACAGATACATAGCGGACGCCAACAAGTCATCGCCTACGCAAGCCGTACTCTTACCAAGGCTGAGCGGAATTACACTGTGACAGAAAGGGAATGCCTCACGGGAGTCTTCGTCACCTACAAGTTTCGACCATACTTGCACGGCCACCACTTCACGATAGTGACAGACCACCATTCTCTTTCCTGGTTGGTTGGACTACGCGATCCATCTAGCCGATTAGCTCGGTGGTCATTACGGCTTCAAGAATACGACTTTTCTATACTTACAAGAGTAGTCGCTGTCACACCGATGCTGACTGTTTATCTCGCCTTCCGTCAGCAAGCACGCGAGATACAGACGATGACTTAGATGAATACCTCCTTGCCATCTCTGCAGAGTTTCCAGGTACCATCGCCTTCAAGCGTGAGCAACAGCATGACCCTTCTATTCGAGCTATTCTTGACGCCATTCGGTCACCTGCACGCGGCTCACCTTTCATTATTTTAGAAGATTTATTGTATAAGAAGAATTATTGTGCTGAAGGCGCTCCACTTCTGCTCGTGGTACCCCAGACGTTGAGGCCTATGATACTTCACGCCATGCACGATGACATCACGTCAGGACACCTTGGCTTTGCTCGGGCACTTGACCGACTGCGCCAGCGTTTCTATTGGCCCAAGCTCTGGAAGACGGTGAATCAGTATGTTTCCAGCTGTGCCATTTTCCAACGCCATAAGCATTTATGGCGTTGGCGTAGGTCAACGACACCTCCTGCGGGTGCCTTGCAGCCAGTTAAACCGCCGACCGTGCCAGTTGAAAAAGTTGGTGTCGACTTGCTAGGTCCCTTCCCCAAGTCTACTTCCAGTCGTCACTGGATTATTATGTGTGGACTATTTGACCCGGTAGACTGAGACGGCGGTGCTCGCTTCTGCTACAGCAGCAGACGTTTCATCGTTCCTGCTGTACTCCGTCATTCTCCTCCATGGTGCTCCACGCGTTGTTATTAGTGATCGTGGACGGCAGTGTGCTGCAGACGGTTGTTGAAGAACCACTACGTCTTTGTGAATCTGATTACGAGCAATCGATCCCTTACCACCCGCACACAAACGGACTCACTGAGCGCACCAATCGTACACTGACCAACATGCTTGCCATCTTTGTCTACACCAATCACAACAACTGGGATTCTATCTTACCATTTGTTACGTACGCTTACAATACTGCCAAGCACGAAGTCACCGGCTATGCGTTTTTCTTTCTTCTCTATGCTCGCAACCCCCAAAGCTTTATCGACACGATGCTTCACTGGTCCCCACATACTGACTACTCATTTGGCCAGACTTTATGTCGTGCCGAAGAAGCACGTCGACTGGTCCACCTCAGGACTCTCTCCTCTCAAGATCGTGCCAAGCTTCGTTATGACGCTCGACATATGCTCGTCACATATGCTCCTGGGAACTTTGTTTGGCTTTGGACACCTGTGCGGAAAAGGGGGCTGTGCACGAAGTTTCTGTCTCGATACACTGGCCCATACGTCATACTAAAACGACTGAGTGACGTGACCTACGTCATCGCAAGAGTGACTTCGCACAACCGGCGGTCACGTAACACGCAAGTCGTGCACGTCGCCCGACTCTAATTGTACCACCATCGGACTATGTAACTCGCTCGGCGAGCTTCGTCTGCCCCCGGAGAAAGTGTCACGCTGCACGGCCCAGCCGAAGGAACAGGAAGTAAACGTGTGCGTGAGGAGCTGGCCGCTAGCTGTCTACTAAATACATCCAAGATTACAACAAAGCAAACGTTCCCGAAATTAACAATAAGGTTGAATCATTCTTTGTAGACTTCCATCAATTAGCCTCTTCCAGAACATTTGAGCAAAACTGGTTACTTTATAAACACAATCTTTTGTCACTTATTGATGCTTATGTTCCTCTTGTGCGTATTTGCGGTAATGTCAGCAGGCCCTGGTATTCGAACAGACTTGGAAAGCTATCTAGAAAAAAAAAAGCGCATTTTCCGCGAACTCAAACGACGTAACAATCCGCAAAAATGGGAAAAATACATTACGGTACTGCGGGAGTACACAAGTTTGCTGAGGCAATCTAAACGAAAATATTTCCACCAGGATCTGCTGGGCATTCTGCGCGATAACCCTCGCAAATTCTGGTACTCATTATCACTTAAACGTACTTCATGTCATAGTATCGCGTTGATCAACTCGGATGTGTCACCTGTCCCAGGGGATCACAGTCCCGATAGCATGAACTCTTATTTTTGCTCGTTTCTCATTAATAAACCTCTTACCAATATTCCTAAGTTGCCAGCTACTCATTATTCATAAATATCGGCTGTTATTGTAACTACTCAAGGTATCTCCAATTTACTCGATAACCTTAAACTTTCCTGTGCTGCAGGCCCAGACGGCTAACGGCTAAAGCCTTAAAGGGCACGAAATCTCAATCTAGCCGCTTCGCTTCCTATAATTGATTTTTACTCAATGCATTGCCTATTCCACTACTCCGAGTGAATATAAGCCATGTCGTACCTTCACACAAAACTGGTAGCCGCTCCAACCCATGTAACTATCGCCCTATATCCTTAACCTGCATACCTTGTAAACTTCTAGAGCATATATTGTATTCCAACATTTCATCTCATTTAGACAAGCATTCATTTGTCTTTTCCAATCAGCATGGATTTAGACGAGGTCACTCATGTGAAACAAAACTGTTCGAATTCACCACAGATCTTCATCCTCACCTCGACTCCCGTTTTCAAACTGATGTTATCTATCTTGACTTTGCAAAGGCGTTTGATCGTGTCGCCCATCGTCGTCTAACCGCGAAACTTGCTTGCCTTAATCTTGACTGCCTTTATTGCCCTGGATTGAATGCATTCTTACAAACCGCTCACAGTTCACTGTCATCGATAACTTTAAGTCAAGTAGTCCAGCTTTATCAGGTGTTCCACAGGGCTCCGTGCTTGGTCCACTTCTGTTTCTAATTTTTATAAATGACCTCCCTAGCAGCATTCTTTCGGCAATCCGGTTATACGCTGATGACTGTGTCCTGTATCGGCGCATATTCTCTCAGAATGACTAACTAATAGTCCAGGAAGACTTAAACAAAATAGTAAATTGGTGCTCGCTTTGGCTTATGTCCCTGAACGTTTCTGAATGCAAGTACATGTGTGTAACTCGGCAGCGGCAAATCATTAACCACTAGTACTCCATTAATTTTACAGCCCTCACTCAAGTTCACTCTTACCGTTATCTCAGCGTTACAGTCACTAATCAACTTACGTGGTTGTACGACTGTTCCAATGCACTTGGCCTCCTTAAAGATCGATTTTTCTATCTCATGTTCCCGTACGCAAGCTCGCCTACGAAACGTTTATTCGGACAAAACTTTAGTATGTCTCCTCAATTTGGAATCCCCACCAGTCTTACCTGACTAACTCGCGTCAAGCAGTGCAGAATCGTGCGGCACGGTTTATTGCTTCAAACTATGACTGGCATGTAAGTATTAGGGCCGGAGTGGCCCTTACACCGGCTGTGATCTCAACGTGGAACGGGTCGCATTTACCACTAGGTGTTACGTGTCCATACTGCTCCGTCCCTATGATGGAAGCAGATGCATACCATCTAATATAGGACATGTACTGATTTACAATCGGAAACGGTCGCGTCTCCTACTACAAGCCGTCCTCCGCTACAATGTGACAACCAGCTATGACCGCTGGATACATGATAACAGATTCCACAAAACACTGCTTCAATTCATACACAACACAGGCCTCACAGCACACATATAATACACATATACATATGAAGAATTATGCCTTAACGACAAGCCTTTATCGCAATAAAAAAAGTATAAGTGGCATTAAATCATCCCTCACCATCCCTAGTCTAATACTTCGTAGGAAGATTTCACAACTTTCCCTTTTCCACAAACTGTATTATAACTTCCTAGAATTTAGGAACACATTTCTACTTCTACCAAACCGCACTTCTCACCGTCTCTTCAACAACCTGAGTCTACAACGCTTGCACGGGACCTCTAATGCATTCAACAAATCTTTCTTACCTACCGCTATTGAACTATGGAACGCTCTACCCGATGATATAGTACATGAACGTGATTCAGATAAATTTACGCACCTATTGTCATGTTTCTCAAACCCTCAACTTACCCCCACTGCGCTGTTACCCTAACATCTCCCTTTTTGTACTGTTCTGTTATACTGCCGGTTGTACGGCCCCATTTACTGCTGATCGTGCTACCAGTTTTGTTTGTTTTCGATTGTTTGGGTGACTAGTTATTTATACCATTGTATACCCTGAACCAGTGTATAATAATGACTGTAGTGTTTATTGATGCCTTTTGACCCCCCCCCCCCCTTTATGTAATACTCTGAAAGGGGTCTTTAAGGGACAATAAAAGATCATGATACCTACCCTGGATAGCTTCTGAGTCGAGCGCTAGTGCTGTTGTTTCTGTGTAAAAAATAGAGCAAGCTTTAACATGCCATGGTGTCTCAATTACTCACCTGATCTGTCGCTTTTCTTGCACGTCTGTCAGCTATCTCGTGCATGCTTTTATTGCTTGTGACTGGTTAGACAGCTCTGGTAGCACCTCTCGGAATTCCAGCAGCCAGCTAGTCTGTCTAGCAAGTGTAGTAAGATCGTGTCAACTCTTTTTGTTCATGATTTACTAGAAAGTGGGAACAGTTCCACCAGAAGACAACAGCCATAGAATCAACGCATAATGACGTGATTTTTGTCCAAATATCACATTTCGAGAAATGTGGGGTACAAGCGGCTGCCCTCCTTCTGATTATAAAGAAAATTCAGTGTAAAAAGGCATAAACAATATTTACAGCACTTAGCAATTACAACCCCTTTCTCAACACCAGCTGAACACACAGGAAAGGTTTAAAAAGCAGAAAAACTGAAGGCGAGGGCTCAAAGTACAGTGAATTGTCAAGTGGCTGGTGCACCCAAATACTTTGGTATGAAGCATGTTCCTTGCTGCTAGCTAAACACGCCAATCATATGCTGCTGTAGATTTGCATGATTTGCAGGCTCAAGAAGCTTGTTGGCTGCACGCGAATGAGCAAGCTATTTACTGTTAGTATGTTCAAATTATTTTTTTTATTCTTGTCACTTAGTGTTCTAGTGGCGAAGGCAACTGGAGTAGTGCGGGAAGCGCGCAGAACCTGTCCAGACCATGATATATTGCACCTTGCATCTCATACTTTCATGGGTGTGTGTGAGTAAGCCCACACAGTGGTTAGCACATAGAAGAGTTCCGGATCTTGCACTTGCTCAATTACCATGCATTATCCACGTCATCTGTGTAATAACTCTATCATGAAAAAGCAAGTGCCGTCTGTGGATACATGGCTTTCCACATGCGGGTCTCTTTATTGCTGGCATACCTGCCCATATGCCCACTTTTACATATTAGGCAAGGACATCGATGTCTGTTTTGGCCGTTGTGATATATAGCAATGCACCATACACTTCACCGGCGGAAAAGGACAGTGCTTTCTCAGAGCAGTCACTGCGATTCCGACAGCAGGCTGGTGAAAGTTTAGCTTATGGACAGGCACATGAGGATTCTGTCACTTGTTCGGCAAGCGGGAAGCTGTATTCGCAGCTGCCACAGCTGAGTCATGAGTGTGATTTTATGCATGTAAAATTAAAGTTAACATGAACCGGAAAGTGTCGCAATGCTATGGTGTCGCAACGGAGTCTATATAATATGTTTTTTTTATTTAGAAAAAGCAGAACCAGCTTAGCAACTTTATCTGTCAATGCAGTCTGTGGCGGCAAAGGTTCTTGGACATGGCCCTCAAGAAACTGAGGTCACAGGCTTTCAGTGTTCCTGTTTCAGCAAAGATAGTCCAGCCTTGACTGGCTGGGTTTTCCAAAGTGCGCTATCACAGCTTTGGCTATCCCGTGCCACAAGCAGTTCCTACACTGATCGCGAAGAGATGCCACACAAACCCAATTCGTCACCATCACCTTTCCCCTGCAGTTCTACCAAGTGAGCTAACTAGGTGAGTCGATGATAGCAAAGAAATAGAGAATCAAGAGCTTTATATAGATTAGTCAAGCTCTAATGTAGTTTGAGCATAATAGTTTAGCAAATAATCAATAAATAGGTGTTTTGGTGTTCATACAAACACATTGTTCACATAGAGATTTGGCAGTAATGGAAACCACTTGAGTAATGGTGAGAGGCATTTGGCAGAGATATGATAATTCTTCTTGCTTCTGGTGAAGGCATTCGTTCTTGGCTGAATATCCAAAGCTTTTAAATGTAGATTAGAAGTCTGATTTCACTCCACTGCCACAACTTTGACATGACTAGTTGTTGGGGGGCTTATAAGGTTCATACTTTATTGCAGAGAAAAATGACGCGAAAGCAATGAAATAAACCATTGGATAAGAAAGAGTTCCTTCCTATCCGTTTCCTTCATTGCTTTCGCATTTTTCCACCGCAAGAAGTATTGACCTCATCCAAGTAATTCCTGTCTTTTGTGTCGTATGCATGTTCACCAGTCGCATATCCTAGCATGTGTGTCTTGTTGACATCGCTCCTATGCCGCCTAACTAAACTGTTTAGATTTTCCCAGTAAAAGCAAATTTACAGCCACCATAACAAACTTTGTACTTGATTCCAGGAAACTTGCCGCAGAGCAGCAATGACGCTTGCTTCATATGGGGGAAAAACAGAGATGTCCTCTGCGTTCGTCCTCAAATCGAGTAATATTACTTGCTCATGCATGGGAACGGTTCCACGTTCCCCAAAACCAACATGGAGCGGTACGAGTTTACGTAAAGTACACTTTTCACCTCTCCTTTCATCGGGACAGGTGGCTATTCACATTTTCCGAAGGTGTTTCACTATACGGTATGCCTTTCATATAGTGAAATTGTGTTCTTGACTGTCACGTGGTAGTGATGATGAAGAAAACAGAAGCAATAGTGTGAATGATGAAACTAGCTTTTTATTGGGGAACCTGTGCCCAGAAAAGCAGGCTACACTCAAAGCACGACGATATCGGTGAACACAGTCGGTGATTGTTGAACATCTGATCGGCGGGTCAAGCGGGTCGGCTTTTATACATCGAAAGTTCCACAGTCGTCGCTGGTGCATATACACAGATTACACAAACTTCGTTGACAACAGATAACGAATGGAACCATCGACAACAATCGAGAAACTTCCAGTGCTTGTAGGTGCGTCCTGCGCTGAGCCATAAGGTTTAACGTTTCTTAAGCCTGTTTCACATGCAAGCGATATAGCGAATGGTGCGAACAGCGGCGCGGTGCTGCGAAGCTTTTCGCGAGGTTTCGTTTAATATGCATTGCTATCGCGCACCCCTGCAAATATCGTCCTATGCGCAGGCCCTCCCGCACTAGTCCTCCACTGTTCACGTGGTGAGGCGGGCCTTCATTGATGCGGTAGTGGTGCTGCCGCCCCTGCCGCCGCGATGAAATTCCAACTTGCTCGAATCTCGCCGCTCCAGCCGCTAGTGCCGCCACCGCTTGAAACCACGGCGGCAGCAATCGCTAGCGTTATCGCTTGCATGTGGAACAGGCTTTAGCCGGTACAAAGTGGTCACCCGAGAAATCAATAATTATACGTGTCCATGCCCCCCTCTTAAAAAGCATCGTCCCGATGCTAAATACGCAACAAGCAGGAGAGCGAAAAAAATAAATCGTGAGCCATTCCACTCTGTGAAGGTGGATGACCCGCGAAGCTGTTCGGCACACGACGGAAAGCACACGACTTGCGTCGTCTTCCGTGGCCTTTGGGATCGATCTTCATCGGTGGTTATCGCATTCTCGCATCGCCGTCGTTATTCGTAGGCGCGCTGCTCCTCGGGAGTGTGGCCTCTCCATTGCGACTAGAGAAGTGAAATTCAAAATGGAGAACGGCAGCTTGTTTTCCTTCCTCCAGGCCGACAACGCAGAGTGTGCCGCCGCCCCAGGAGAGCGGAAGGAAACTAGGCACGCACGAGCTTGGAACGACAAAGAGGGTGGTGTGAACGTAAACATGGCTTACGCGGGCCGCACAGCCGTAAATCATTGAAAAACGCTTATCTACCGGAGAGCATACTGATGCTGAAAGTGGTGCCTATTTATATATAATTTCATCAAAATGCATATCCAAGTGATGAGACGTATAAGGTTTTGCTTATAATGAAGCGATTTTGCATCAAATTTGGGAGCTCAGTTGTTGAACACCCAGATCTGTTTACAGACACGAAAAATGCATGAACCCTAACCATAGGCCACTTCGCTGTAAAACAAACGCACGCCGAGTAAAGAAGTAACAATGCAACAAAGTCCAAAAGTTCATTAGTGCTGGTAGAACGGCTTAAGGCGCACAAGATGGACTATTTCAGAGCGGTAGCGGCGCCGCTGTGATTGCGAAATGCCGTCCGGCACGACCTCATAGTCCAGTGCGCCATTGTTTCGGATGATCTTGTAGGGTCCGAAACAGCGACGTAAAAGCTTCTCACTGGAGTCCTCGTCGGCGTACCGGGGTACAAACGGAAACACGGTCGCCAAGCTGGTTCTGGCACTGGAGATAGGCCGTGACATCGAGGTTTTCTTCCTCGGTGACGTGTGGTAGCATGTCGTCGAGCATGGGCAGTTGTCCTCCTGTAGCTTGTCTGGCTGTATTGCAGAATCTCTTGGGTAAGCTGTATCCCTTGAAACCCCATACCTCCACCAGATGCTACGTGGTTGTGACGGTCAAGAACACAGTAAGGAAACTGTGAATGACGAAACGAACCCTTTATTATTGAGCCCAGAAACAGTTTACACACAAAGCCCAACGCTAGCAGTCCGCGATCGTCGAAAATGTGCGGGTCAAGCATGTCGGCTTTTATACATCGACTGATCGATCAGGCCTGCGTGTATTCCGGAAAGTACATCACCATTCGCGTCGCGCGTGCAATCAGAATACACAAAGTTCTGTGACGACGGATAAAACTATCGACAACTTCTGATGCATGCAGGTGTGTACTGCGCTGAGCGATAACGTTTAGCATTCGTTAGCCGGTGGAAAGCGGTCACCTGGCAATGAAACGTGTGTCAGTATTTCCTAGTGTGGTGTTTAGGTTCTTTATAGTGTGATAGGAAACGCATCCAAGGTGTTGCGCCTTGGTGCTTCCAATAAAAGACAAGGCTGGCTGCAAGCCACACGCAAGGGAAAAATCTATCAATAGAAAATAACACTCTCTTATATACACGGACTAGTAATAACAATGGCGAAAAGATTACGACAGTTATAGCACGCAATACACAAAGCTAGAGTTCACTAAGATACCTAAGGGTAACAAAGAAGCGGAGGTCGCGTGCAAGTAAAGTGTGCGTTCAACAGTTATAGGCGGGGTTGGTAGTCCAGAAGTGCATGTTGAGATGGCACCAGCAAAGTGAAGCCTGTGGTCGGACGAAGGGAGCAAGTCTCGAACGCTCGACGTGTCGCTGGCTCAACCAAGGTCTTGCCGTTGAGAGGAGGTCAGATACAGTTGTCTCGAGCTTCTCCAGAAGGTCCGCTGTGATCGAGTGGAAGGCCTGTAGGCATCCAGGCCCAGTCGCCTGGCAGCCCACTCTTCCGCGCGTCGTCGTCCAGCTTCCGGAGAGCGCTCACTCTTGAGCAAACCGCAGCCTGCGGTGGGAAGACGCCGGTTCGTCGGCACGTGCAGAGCCGGCCAGGTAGAGGCCTCGTGAGCCCGGGTCCAAGCACCCGTCAAGCTCATACCTCTGCACCCTAGCCGCCTTCACTTCTTCCAACCGCCGACGTGTCTTCTTCCTCTTTCACGATCATGATGATGATCTTGAACCATGGCACGTACCCGCTCTTCCGTTCTTCTCTTCCTCTTCTTTTCTCCTAGTCTCTCGTGGACGTTTCTTTAGATGTTGCTTTTTTTTCTTGCTACGCTCGGCGCGCTTCAGTCAAACTCATGCAGCACTTCATCTTTGTCATCGTCTTTTGCTCCCGGCCATCCTACGCACCATGTTGGCATCAGCTCGCGCACTTGACATATCACACCTAGGTATACTTGACTGTGGCGCGAAATGCATTTTGTTAAAAGGGGGCAGAAGAGAGGAGACAGTGAAGCGCCAAACTACCAACTGTTTAATGACAGCGTCAGAAAATACAGAAAAAAATCAACTTCCGCGCGTGAGCAGAGAGCCAAGGTATGACATGGAACTACATGGTCATGATAACATTTTTTCAAGAAAGCACATTTGTGCAGTATACAATGTGATGAATGTGTCGCCAGCACAATCAGATCCTTTCTTTCTAATCAAGAAAGCTTCCAACAACTCCCTCCAAGTATTGTCGCTACTTTTGCCCAGAATCGATACTTGCTTAAAGCGTGGCTCACAAGGACAGGTCTTACAGTGCGCAGGAAGATGCGCATTGTCACACTTACCAATGCCCCCTCAGACTGTCATTATTGCAACGTCCCGTTTGTCCAATGTAGGACCTTCATAAACCACCCTTCCTGACAGGGTTGGTGCGCTGCTTCTGGCAGCCCCGCGGCAATCACTGAGGGTGACTGGCTCAGTGAGCCGTCGATTGCATTGACGAATAAGGAACTTGCTTTCTTGGGATCACACATGCGCTCTCGTTCTTCCCAAGAGGGCGGTTGAGGTTAGATTGAATTTTGAGTGCTTGCTCATATTGGGGAGGAGGAGGAAACAACTTTATTGAGTACTGAGGAACCCCTTCTCACCCACTCTGGGTTTAGTGGTCGGCAGGGGTCGCGGGCCGCACCCACGTTGGGGCAAGAAGCCCGTGAGCCTCCGCCCTTTCGTGAGCCCTCTGCACGAATAGGAGCTGGGTCTGGTGGTCATGGCTTCGCAGGGCGTCCTCCTAGTCTTATTCTTTAGTGAAAATGGTGCCGCGTAACGCGGAGCATTGCCAGAGCATGTGCGCTAGTGAGCAGAATGATTCGCCACAATCTGGACATTGCAGCTCTACCTCTGGTGAATAAAGGCTCAGTCTGCCTCTCGAGGGGAACGACCCTGTCTGAAGCATTATGAATATCGATGACTGTGGTCTATTGAGTTTAGCGTGGGGGAGCGGGAAGACCCTCCTCGACAGCTGATAGTGCGTTGTTATTTCGTTGAAGGTGAGCAGTGGGTCTCGGTGCTCCCCCCCCCCCCCCCCCCCCCCCGCCACTTCGCTCGCCACGATCGCCGCGGTGCGTGAGTCCTCGCGCGCGGTCATGTGCCAGCTCCTTGGAGTTGGGAAAGGCGGGGTGCACGTCGGCCCCCATGTGGGCCGGAAACCAGTTGACGGTGTGATGACCCGCGGCTCCCTTGTTGCCGAGGACGGCCGCCGCTACCCGCGATATCGCGCCCGAGGCGAATCATGTTGGGGGACTTTTTTTTTGGGGGGGGGGGGGGGGGAGGGGGGGGGGCGCTTTTGTCGAGGTGTCTTGGCTACATATGCATGTTATTCAAAATAAAATTTCAGTTGGAAGTCGGCGCTTGTCTTTCGTCATGCTTGCTCTCCCTTTGTATGCGCTGTAAGTGAAGCTCTTGCTTACGACCGAATACCAAGTTTTGTTATCAAAGGTTGTTCTTCTATTTTTGTTCCTCTCCTTACGCACATTTTTAATCTTGCATTGCGTACGAGTGCGTTTCCTTTTTGTTGGAAGAATGCAATAGTTGTGCCAATTCATAAATGTGGCAGCGTGAGCAACATAAAAAATTATCGCCCCATGTCCCTCTTGTCTCTGTTCGTAAAAGTGTTGGAAATATCGATGTTTACACATCTGTCGTTTTTCTTTAAGCTTAAGATGACAATATGACAATATGGCTTTGACAATATGGCTTTGTTCCAGGCAGATCTATGGAAACAAAGCTTGTTTCTTTTCTTGATGCTGCGGGACCCGCTGTTGCTAACCGGAGGCAGTTAGACACAGTATACTTCGACTTGTCAAAAGCATTTCATGTTGTTTCTCATGACCTTCTTATCCATAACATAAACTCCTGAGTTACTGCGTGAGTACCAGCCTGTGCGCACTGATTAAAGACTACCTGTCCACTCTGTTAAATTATGTTCGAGTTTATGCTAAATACTTTTGCCTTATGAATCAACTTCTTGTGTTCCGCAAGGGTCAATCTTAGGCCAATTATTTTTCAATATTTTTGTTAATAATCTTGAAGAATGTTCGCGTCATTCGCGTCTCCTTTTGTACGCTGATTATATTAAGCTTTACCGTGACATAGAAACAGCGCAGGATTGTGAATTATTAGAAGAAGATGTGAATTGTGTTGCGAAGTGGTGTGCTTCTAACTTTTTGCGTATTAACCCAACTAAGACACTTGTTGCCTTTAGTCAAAAATTGAGTACTTTATCATCGAATACTCACCTGATAACATTCCTTTGAAAAGAGCGAGTTTTACACGCGACTTAGGAATATTGGTTGACTCCCGAATAACTTTCCAACAACATGTTTCAAGCATTGTTAATACATCCTACAGAAAGTTAGGTCCGATTTCAAGAATGACAAAAAAGTTTGCGAATGTCAACCGCGTTGTTCTCTTGTATTTTTCTTTTGTCCGCACCATGTTAGAGTTTAGTTCCGTTGTATGGAACTGTATTAATTTGACCAATGTGGTTAAATTGAATGTGTTCCGCGACGTTTCATTCGTATCCTGTACGATCGATTTCTGGGACTCCGCGTATTTTATGCCTATGAGCGTGTACTGCGCATGTTTAATATTACACCCCTAGGAAACAGGCAAAAATATCGCTATTACTTATTCTTGTATGAACTAATTCATAACCACTTTTCCTGTCCGTGATTAGTGTCGGCTGTAACGTTCTGCGTGCCTCGCCCAAACTTGCGTAATGCAACCATTTTCTACGTTAACTCCTCTTGCACCTCTAACGCTATAACACGTGTTGTGACACAACAAAATACCTTACGTTACGATGTTGATATTTTCAGCTCTTGCATTTGCTCACTATCTGATTTCTGTCATTAATTTATTTTAATTTTTTGTTGCATTTTACCACTGTACTTTCAGGTTTTCTGTTTTGTTTGTTGTTTTTATTTTCTGTTCTTTTGTGCAACACTAGTGCACCAATGCTAAGGCCTAGAGCTGTTCTTGGGCACTTACAGAAATAAATGAAATGAAATCAAATTAAATGAAATCAAATGAAATAATTCTGGCAAGTGTCTGTATACATGCGTTTCCGCGACGATATCGGCTAAACCGATCATGCTACAGAAGTTAAAATTGAAATGGCGCAATCTATAGGCACCCAAAACCGCCTAAGTAGTGTTGCATCCCGAATCGGCCGGGCGCATTCTTTCATTTTTTCCCATCGAGACAGGCCCTTTCATGAGCGTCACCCATACGGCGACATTGCCAGACACCGACGAGACGGGCAAACAGGCGCCCCAACTCGGCAGTGCCCATTCTTTGGGTGCTTCCCCCGATGCCACCCCTTTCTTCAGCGTCGTTCAGGCGGCGACAGTGCCCGACAGCGGCAGTGACGCCATGACAAAGAAGCTCACTTAGAAGCGACCGACCACAACCGCCACCCTTCGTTCGACGCGGGGATTAGTGGGAAGGCCATTCTCCCGACCCTGGCAAGATGATCGTCGGAGGGCAAGAAACAAGTCGCCGACTTTCGTGGAAGTGTCAACCCCCTGTTTCCGGATTGCCTCGTCCTTGCTTCGAAGGTGCAACATTAGAGGCGGAGTTCAGCGAACAAGACGGCCCGTCTGATTGGCCGCATCAAGGTGATCTGATTCCCTAGTCGGGTGAACTAGGGAAGACCGATGTTTTATAAGGAGACACCTTGAGTGCAGTGGTGTGTCCTGACGTGTTCTGATATGAAGTCAGACATGTAGTGAACTGAGACTTTCAAAGGGCTCTTCCATGGAGTGGGCTTCCATATTTGGAGCCACTGTAATTATGTAGAATAAACCCTTTTTCTCTCGCTCTTGCTCCCGGACGTACTCATCCCTCTGGCTGAAGGATCACAGGCCTAAACGCTACCCGAGTCCCAACGAACTAGCAGCAAGCGGCGGGACAAATGCAAATCTCTGAACCAACCCGCAACAAACTGGATGGCAGCTATGGGATGAATCCTAACCCCGAGCCGCGAGCAACTGGATGGCCATGGTGAGATCGACCCTTCAGCCAACGCCAGTCGCCGGCATCTCGTTCGCGACCAATTGGATGGCCGCAGTCAGATGGACCCTGCAGCCAACGCCAGTCGCCGGCATCTCGTTCGCGACCAATTGGATGGCCGCAGTCAGATGTACCCTGCAGCCAACGCCAATCGCCAACTGGCTCGCGAGCGGCTGGATGCACGCAGCGCATCATGACTGCACGGTACAGGGTGAGTGCCTGGCTTTGCGCTTGAGTCATCGGATCTTTTAGCCTAGACTATCTAAAAACCGATGAAGCGTGTACAACTGCCCATTTGATACTGTGGTTGTTGCGCATCGAAGCAGAAAGCAGCTTTCAGCATAGATCTGAACCAGCTACTAAAGCCAGACCTCATACTTTTGTGGGAGTAATTGGGACGTAGAGACCTACCGGAATTGTAATCAGTTAAAGGCGACCCAGGATTTACGTTGTCTTGCAATCGATTCGATGCGGTGAAGCAGTACTTGGGGATTTGGTGCTACTTCTGTGCATAGGCGTTTGGTTTATGCTATATTTTCCAGGCTTCAAATTCTCTTGGGAAAACAGAATTGAACCGCTGGTAGTTTTTTTTTACTTGCATTGTGGTTTTTGCGGGTTTCGTAGCAAGTATTGTGGAATAGCTGAGCCAAAGCCTAAAGTAGTGACCATGGACCTCATGAGTTTGACGAGAGCTAGCTTGTTGCGTTTGTGTGAAGAGCTCGACGTAGAAATACAGGATGATAAATCAGAAGCCGAAATTAGAGCAATTTTATAAAGCAACAGTAATCAGGAATACTTTGAATACTTCGGCAACTCAATTCTAAAAAAGCAGTAACAGGAAGCAATTGAGAATGAGGAGGAGTTGAAAAGACAGGATTGGATTAGGCAACAACACGAAGAGATAGAAGCTCTCAGTCAAGAGGTTGAAAGATTGGAACAGGGTTTTGAAGTGGAGGAACAGAAATGTGAGGCACCCGTAGAAGTAGAGCAGGGAAAGTGCAAACAAGTAGCACGCACGGTTCTACCGATGGTAGAAAGAGAGGCTGATCCCCGTGAGCCGAATGGTACGTTCACAGGTGAGGCCAGATTCGTAGACCGTGACGTAGTTCTGGAGAAGCCCGTTAATGGAGACCGTATTGAGCGCGACGAGATACTGTGCAATGGAATACTAGAGAAGCAGCTAGGCCAGCTATGGACGATTTGGCACAATTATCCAAGGAGCACGTCGCGAAGGTTGCTTTTGCAAAAGCCCGAAGTGGCCCCGAGTCGTCTGACAAGAGCACCAGTGCAGAGTCCAATCGGTCGTCAGAAAAGTGCTCGAAAGCACAATGTAGGCAGGGCAGTGCAGTTGTGGTCAGCTCCCATGTATACGAGCTACTTTGCGCAAATGAAAATAGCTGCATTGTCCCTATGTGTTTGAAGCTCTCCGCCAGTCGAGGTAGCATTGAGAGGAATGGTTTACCCGCAAATCATTCGGACTGTGGCTGTGCGGTTGAGACGGAAATCATGACCGATGATATAAGTGCCGGTCAGCAGGAGACGCGAGCGAAAGGCTCGAAAATGAGCACTAGTAAACGTGCTAGGATTAAATGGCGTCGCAAAGTCGGGAATGCGGCAGACAGGGCAACGCGGCCGAACAAAGGCGCTAAACCCAGTGGGGAGCGCAGTCAAAGAGTTCGAGCGGCGCGTTTGTTTCTTGGAATGTTTTCAGAGAGCTCGCGTCCGAACCGCCGAAGGACGAAGAAGGAAAAGGGCCGTTCGGTGCGAAAGTTGACAAAAGCGAAGGTGGCGCGAAGGGGGCAATTATGTTCCCCCTCGTTCGGTTCTTTTTGAAATGTGTTAGGCGTGACACAGGAGAGCGAGCCGGTACGGCGACGCGAATCGGTCACGCGCGTCAGCGAAGTCGTCGCACGGCGCTCCGAAGGCATGATGCCTGCTTGTACAGTGTCGAGGGTGGGCAGTGAGGAGATTAACCTACGTGCTCTTTGTACAACCTCGTTAACACGAAGAGCCCTCAGACCGCGCCCGCCTCGAGTACGGCTTAAAGATATGGCGCCACCATAGGCTACTCGGACTGAAAAGCGACGCAGGTTTTGCGGAAACATAATTTTGTTTGTTTATTTCTTTTTTTGTGTGTGTTTGGTTAAATCTGTTGAGATCCTGAGACTAGAGATCATTTCGATATGCAAGTTTCGTACTTTGTTTAAATTGTGTTTTAGAAGCTCACTGATGTATGTGTGAAACTTTGTGTTTTCGACGTGTCTTCTTTTTTTAAGCAGACAGACTTCTTTTTGTAGGAGATACGCTCGCAGTGTCAAGTCTAGGCTATTTGTTAAAGCCTGTAGTGGCACGCTTGATGATCACTTCACTTTTTAGAAATGTTCGCCAGTCTTGTAGTGTTAGCGTGTAATTTACGCAAGATTTTTTTCTGTGTTGTTGTTTCTTTAGTGTGTGTCCTATATGGACAAGAAAAATAAATTTTTAGTGCGTGAGTCGCACGTTTTACATGTGAGTTTTCCGCGAAGTTGAAGCGACTCTGACAGAGCATCCGTGATGCTAATGTGGCTGTGAGTGGCACTAGTACGTGTGATGCTAGCGGATGTAAGGCTGTTCATGGCGTTTGTGCTGCGTATATTTCATTTATCATTTATTTAGAGCATTTTCAAGTATTCTACCTTTGCTCCCTGCAGCACAACGATCTGGTTTTGGTGAACTCAGAGGTTCATGAGAGCTGGCTTTGGCGGCACAAAATTTTGGGTCCAAATTATTGGGTCAAGCGAAGCCTGGTGGATTGAATGGATTTCGGGCGCTTGCACACCGTGCGGCACTTGGTCACTGGGAATGACTCTTCCGTATCGGATATTGCGAGAAGGTTGCACAATCCTGATCTAATTTCAAAATTGTGGGCTTCAGCGAAGGTTTAGTAATTTGATGGCTGCTTTGGTGGTATTATTACATAACGGCAGGTGTGTTGATTTGCTCGTTAGACCCGATGGCTCTTGGAGCGAGCATGGCGCTTTCCTGTGCCCTGTGGTTCGTGTGTGTGCTTGCGTATTCCCAGGGAGAAGGCCACAACGAGGTTAATGCTGGGACCTCATGCTCAAGTGTGTCATCGGCCATCATTTCAAGAGGAAACCCCGAGCTCTTGACCAACCACCGACGCTTCGGGCAACCTGACAGCTGGTCACCCTCAGGTTGGACCTTCCGGCGGGGGAGGAGTCTGTTGCGTCCCGAATCGGCCGGGCGCATTCTTTCATTGTTTCCCATCGAGACAGGCCCTTTCATGAGCGTCACCCATACGGCGACATTGCCAGACACCGACGAGACGGGCAAACAGGCGCCCCCCAACTCGGCAGTGCCCATTCTTTGGGTGCTTCCCCCGATGCCACTCCTTTCTTCAGCGTCGTTCAGACGGCGACAGTGCCCGACAGCGGCAGTGACGCTATGACAAAGAAGCTCACTTAGAAGCGACCGACCACAACCGCCACCTTCGTTCGACGCGGGGATTAGTGCGAAGGCCATTCTCCCGACCCTGGCAAGATGACCGTCGGAGGGCAAGAAACAGGTCACCGACTTTCGTGGAGGGAGTGTCTACCCCCTGTTTCCGGATTGCCTCGTCCTTGCTTCGAAGGTGCAACATTGGAGCCGGAGTTCAGCGAACAAGACGGCCCGTCCGATTGGCCGCATCAAGGTCATCTGATTCCCTAGTCGGGTCAACTAGGGAAGACCGAGGTTTTATAAGGAGACACCTTGAGTGCAGTGGTGTGTCCTGACGTGTTCTGATATAAACTCAGACATGTAGTGAGCTGAGACTTTCAAAGTGCTCTCCCATGGAGTGGGCTTCCATATTTGGAGCCACTGTAAATATGTAAATAAATCCTTTTTTCTCTTGCTCCCGGACGTACTCATCCCTCTGGCTGAAGGATCACTGGCCTAAACGCTACCCGAGTCCCAACGAACTGGCAGCAGCGGCGGGATAAATGCAAATCTCCGAACCGACCGCAACAGTAGTCTCATTCCATACTCTGCCAAAGCAGTTATATTTTTCTCGTTTTCTCTCACATCTCACTTAATGCAACTTACTATGGACCACATGTAATATAACCGATACGCATCAGCTCACAGCTATGCAACAAAAACTAATAAAATTCTTAATCAGAAGTCCTTGTAGCCAAATAAATCTATTCTCGTTTGCACGTGACGTGTTTTCTTCAGTGCTGCAAGCTGAACCTGTGAGTTATCGCCGTATTAAGCAAGACTTTTCTTCATTCAGTAGCCGCAGTGCGCTTATGTGCGAACTCATTCGGCGAGAACAAATTATGGCGCTAAATGACCAGACCATCAAATAGTGGCTCTATGCAATAATTATCCTAGTTTAGTGGATATTGCACAGGTGAGTAGACCCGTTCGCACTGTTTTTCTGCAGTGTGTGTACTTCCTCGTATGTCCTCGTAACCTGCATTGTTCCAAGTGTTTTCGTTTTCCTTGTTGCATCTGCTGTGTGTTGGTTATGCAACCCTTCTTTACCCCTTTTTCGAGGACGCTAGATACGCTGTCCGTTTCTTTGGTCTAATTCATGTAGTGATTTGTATGTTGGTCCATTTATGACCACTTGTATTGTTCGCATTTGTTCCTACTTGCGTTCGCCTACCCCACTACTGTCTCCTTTCATGACGCCGAGTGTAGGCCTCATCAAACAACACGCTTTGTTCGGTTTTTTTCGCCTTGCCTGGTTGGCATGATACTGTTACGAGACATTGTGTATGAGCCTGTCATAGAAGGACCACTGTGCTAGGCGAAGAGGAAGAAGACAGGACAAGCCTCTTGAGATGCTGTCAACCATGCTCTGGTAGCAGCAGCCTGTATATATTGTCTCTCCAGTGTACTTGTGAATCCCCGTGACAATTTGGTGGAGGTGCGGGGTACCAGAAGAAGCGCTGTACAACGGAGCTCCGCAGTGGTCGTCGAGTCGGGGTCATAATTATGACAGACGAGACCACGACCACGCCGCCTGCGCCGGCCAGTGCGACGCCTGCACCAGCGCCGACCACACCGTCAACGATCGTCGTTACGCACCCTAATGACCCGGGAACGTTCTGCAGTACGGATGAAGTTGACGTCGACGATTGGATTCCCAATTATGAACGCATCAGTGAGGTCAATTGTTGGGACCCGACGATCATGCTGGCGAACGTGATGTTTTACCTCAAAGGAACGGCAAAGGTGTGGTTCGATAACCATGAGGCAGAGATTGGAAGTTGGGACACCTTCAAAACAAAACTTAGTGCCTTGTTGGGGAATACCATGGGTCGAAAGGCGGCCGCTACGCAAGACCTATCCATCCGCGCTCAGACGTCCACGGAACCATACATCTCCTACATTCAGGACGTCTTGGCCCTTTGCCGTAAAGTGGACATGAACATAACGGAGTCGGACAAGGTTGGTCACGTACTAAAGGGAATCGCAGACGATGCGTTCAACCTATTACTGTGCCGAAATTGTGCGACCGTCGACGCAATTATTGAAGAATGCCGGCGTTTTGAGCAGGCCAAACGTCGGCGTATTGCGAGGTCATTCTCTCGGCTACCGAACATCACCCCGACATGCGAAGATGGACAGCCCTCTCGTCGGCAGTCGTCGCCACCATCGTAAATTACACGAATCGTTCGTCGGGAAATCGAAGCAATTGCTCCTGCTCTCCCCAACAACGGCCACGGCGATTTTCACGTGCCGGCCGTTTCCCTGGTCCAGTCCATTGTGCGGGAGGAACTTGGTAACTTGGGTTTCGCCGTCTGCACCGTTGCTCAGTCTCGGACAACTGACTTTCGCCCTAGGTCGACGCCTCGGCCGAGATCACCGCCCCAGGAACAGTGGTTTTATACGCGCTCTCGTAATCCGGCTAAATGGCGGACGGCAGATGATTGGCCGATTTGCTTCCACTGCCGCCGTATCGGTCACGTTAGCAGGGAAGAAGTTTGGGCGTGTTGGTGGGTCATTGTAATCTTAACTGGGATTCATAGCGCTAAAACGACACAAGGACGAGGAAGAACACGGGACGAGCGCTAACTTTCAACAAAGTTAGCGCTCGTTGTTGAAAGTTAGCGCTCGTCCCGTGTTCTTCCTCGTCCTTGTGTCGTTTTAGCGCTATGAATCCCAGTTAAGTATCGGTCACGTCGTGCGCCAATGCAACAACCGTTGGGTGTCGCCGTTAACCCGGGATGACACTGCTAGCCGCACCGACAACTACCGCCGTTTTCAGCCCGCTCAGCCATACTAGCCATACAACACTGACAGCTACCGCCGCTTCCAGCCTTTTGAGCCGTACAACGTCGATGCCTCCCCTACGCCGCACAGCCGTTCCCCGTCGGCCCGAGGTCACCAGTCCCGTTCGCCGCCAGCGCGTCGGCCGTCGTCTCCTTCGCCTCTACGACGGCGTCCGACATCGCCGCTCAACCTTCAACAGGGAAACTAGGGGATGCAGCTCTTAGAGGTGACGCTGCATCGTCGACTTCCACCTCAAATCCTCTCCTCGCATTGCCGACGCGACGAAACTTGATCGACGTTGACGTTGACGGCTTAACTGTTCCCGCACTCGTCGATACTGGGGCACAAATAACCGTGATGAGTAATCACCTTTGTCGCCGCCTCAAGAAAGTACTTACCGCCACCGCTACTGGTATTATTCGCGTCGCTGATGGAAGCAGTCCCGCAGTCATCGGGATGTGTACAGCTCGCATCACCATCGCCGGTCACCATATATCTGTTTTGTTTAGTGTTCTCGATCAGTGTCCCAACGACGTCATTCTCGGACTCGATTTCTTGTCGGCCCATGCAGCTCTCATTGACAGTGCAGCCGGCGTCCTTCAACTTGAGCTCCCTCAGCTGGCAGATGTTCCGGATTTACCGTCACACCGCTTATGCTCTGTCGATTATGTTCGGTTGTCACCGAAAGCCGCCACGTGCATTGCCTTGACGACGGCACTTCCTCAGGCTGGCCTGCTTCTACCTGTCAACATTCCACCGGAGCCCTTCTTCCGCATCGGCATTGACTTGCTCGGACCTTTCCCTACGTCCGTATCTGGCAACAAATGGATTGCCGTCGCAACTGACTACGCCACCAGATATGTCATCACGCGCGCCATGCCCAGTAGCTGCGCTACCGACGTTGCCGACTTTCTGCTCAATGACGTCATTCTTCGACACGGGGCTCCGCGTCAGCTTCTTACGGATCGTGGCCGCTGTTTCCTTGCGAAGGTAATTGACGAAATTCTGCGTAGCTGCTCTACTGAACATCACCTTACGACAGCCTACCATCCACAGACCAACGGTCTTACCGAGCGGCTCAACCGAACTCTCACGCATATGCTGTCCATGTACGTCTCTACTAATCACCGCGATTGGGACGCCGCCCTACCCTACGTTATTTTTGCCTACAACTCGTCCCGACATGACACTGCCGGCTATTCGCCGTTCTTTCTCCTGTACGGCCGGAGCCCTGCGTTGCCCTTCGAGACGCTTCTTCCTGCTGATCCATCCGTACCAACAGCATATGCTCAGGCCGTCCTCTCTCGAGCCAGAATGGCTCGCCAGGTTGCGCACACTAGGCTATATACGTCACAGGCCTCCCAAAAAGAGCGCTATGATAGCCGGCACCGCGAAGTGGAGTACCCTCCTTAATCTCTGGTCCTGCTGTGGAGGCCGTCTCGACGCCAAGGCCTGTGCGAGAAGCTCCTCCCTCGCTACACAGCACCCTACAAAGTTCTCTGCAAGCTCAACGACGTTGACTACCTCATCACTCCGCTCCAACATCGCCCGTCTTCTTATTTTACGTCTGCTGCTGATGTTGTCCATGTGTCGCGGCTAAAACCCTACTACACCAACAGTGCTGACTACCTTTAGAAGGCGCCGTGACGGCGCTCAGTCCGCCGAGGGTGATGTTACGAGGCATTGTGTATGAGCCTGTCATTTAAGGACCACTGTGCTAGGCGAAGAGGAAGAAGACGGGACAAGCCTTGTGAGATGCTGTCAGCCATTCTCTGGTAGCAGCAGCCTGTATATATTGTCTCTCCAGTGTACATGTGAATCCCCATGACAATACGTTGCATATATGTATACATGTGCGGATAAAGGCAAAGTCAACTGAACATTTATTAATTTTGCTCACGTATTCGACTTCGTTTGACCTGACTTGGGTTAGCTAGCTCAATATCAATCCCAGCATGCTTGCGTGAAAAAAAATATTTGTTTAACCACTGTTTGTATCGGAAGGCTAAGGATTTTCGTTGTGAAATTGCTCTAACATCCGATGAATCGCAAGAGTCTGTTCTCAGCCTTGCGTTAACCTACGCTACTGACCTTCTTACTTGCCTTTCTTCTTTAAATATGTGGGTTTTTGCAAACGATGTGTAATGTGCAAAAAGATTTCTGATCATACGGATTCCCTTAACATTCAACTTTATCTAGAGAATGTATATCTGACTGGTGCAGTAAATGTCTCATGACACCTAATTCAACTCAATTGAAAAGCATGCTTGTGTCTGGTCACTCTTCCTACCAATGCACGCGTTTTTAGTTACTCGACAATATTGCATTAGCGCCGGTCATCTATTCTAAGTACCTAAGAATTCAGTCTCCTCTATTTCTCCTTGAATAAGCCGGTCGAACACGTGACTGAGAACGGAAACCGCATGCTCGGTTACCTGTGTCAAACTTTTTCGACTGTTCCCGCTGCATCCCAGAATTAACACTGTACAAAAGCTTATTGAGCTTTGAAATAGCGAACGCGCACACGATATAATATCTAAGGCAGAACAGCTACATTCCAACCCTTGAAACCGTCCAGGATCAAGCAGCACATCTGATCAAATTTTCACGTGATTCCAGTCTCACATCAATGCAAAAAGCCTGTATCTTATCTGATGTTCACCTCAACCATAAATCCTCTCGGGTGAATCTTTTTCATAAAATCTAACATTGCATCAATGCTTTAAAAGACAGGCTATGTCACCCCTTTGCCACATGCATGCTAGAATCGATCACAGTTACAAGGCGGGTAAGTCATCTTTTTATAAAGATTTCTTTATGATTTTTTGCCCCTAGAATAAGCATCGCATGGAACCACCTTCCCACCACCATTGCTGCCATAACTGATGCTAAAGAATGAAGCCACCTTGCAAAATACCTTGTAATCTTTTTATTTGCTATTGATAGCTGCACGTATATTTTATTTACATTTCCCTCTCACTTACGTAGGGCCTTCGGTTTGTCAAATCATTTAAATAAACAAATATTCTTTTATAGCATTGGGCCTTGACGTGGTGACACTAATTCATATAATAGATGTGATTCAGAACAGATGGCCACGTTTTGTGAAAAAAGGCGTTCTGTTTCGTTACTAGTTTCAAAGCTCTAAAAAAACGCTTACATGGAACTCTATTCAACTTTATAGATTTTCTACACTCATCATCCTTGCTCAAATTCACCGCACTCGCACTGTAATCTACTGGCTCATGTATTGAGCCAACATCATGCATACCACAGAGGAAGGACACGCTAAGCGTTTTATAATACAGAAGTTTTTGTGCCACAGCAAAGTTCTTCAATCTTTTCGTTTTGTTGTTGTTTTACGATTCTCGAATGGAACCCAAGCGAGGCTTGCTAAAGAAATCCAGTTTATTTACCCGAGTACGTTGACTGCATTGAACATGTTTGATATAGGTCTCATTTGAGCTGCGACAAATAACTACCTGGCGTGTGTGCAAGATGATTTAGTGATTGCTTCAGATAACACAGCAGTAACATGGACAAATGAAAGGCTTTCTTTTTCCTCTTTCTTGCAGCATGTGCGGATGTCCGCCACAGTCTCAAGAAGCTGATGAAAAGCTTGCATGAGAATTATTTCAGGCTGAAGTGATTGACTGGCTGTGCACCCGATGCGTCACCTAACGATCAGTCAGCCTATCGTGAAAAGAACACAACTACGGTGACGTCAGGAACACTTCCCGTCGCTTACTTTCAAACCCCGAGCATGTCAAAGCGTTAAGCACTTATGCGCTTCAAGCCACCCTGGAGGGCTACGAAACGCCGTGTTCTTAAAAAGAAATTTTGGTTGGAATTGTTTTTTTTTTGCACATTTAACTCCAGTGCATGAAAGGTGTATTGTTAGACATGTAAATGAAACACAGTGAATTTTTATGGCTAGCTTGAGCGCGCTTATCTCAGAATTGGTGCTAGATTCGAAACTCATTCCAAGTGGAAATGTCTTGTGAAATCACTGGCTTCAGTTCGTGTGTTGCAATATATGGGTATTTACTTTAAAAGTGAATGAGCGAAAATCTGCTCATTAGTCAAATATACGAATTGATTTCCTGCGCAAATAATGTATTCAACTACTCAAGTTCAATAAGTAGATTTGTGCTATATATGGCACATGAGTTGTAAAAATTTCATTAGAGTAAAACACCCGGTCCGTGCGACCTTGTTGCGTAGGGAGCTTTTATCATTGCTGGTTGTCGCTGTTGTTGGCCACTTTTGATGCCACCCCGCAGTGTTAGTCATAAGTCCTCCTGTTGTACGATATATCCTTGCGGTAACCATTTCATATATGTTGAACGCGCGTCCCCTAAAACAGTTACCTTCAGGAGAATTTAGTGATGTGAACACACAAATATATAAATGGGTAAATCAGTAATATTTGCATACAGCCCTTGGCTGTAAGTGGCGTTACAGTTCACGGCCGTTACAATTCACGGCCGCACGTTTAGTTACAATTCGCGGCCGCACGTTTAGTATTCAGCTGCCCCTCTCTCGGACGGGTGTTAACCATGAGGACAAGTGTTCACGGACAATAAGGTAAAATAAGGGAAATAATTCGTGGTACAATTTCAGATTTCATTCCTACTACGTAGTCGCTCCTGACAGCATAGTTTTTATTCATCAGCTTGTCAACAAAAGGAGAAAAAAACGTGGTATGCCCTTGGCCAAACAAATCACCGCCCAAGCACTCCATCATCATCATCATCATCACGCTATATTTATGTCCACTGCAGGACGAAGGCCTCTCCATGCGATCTCCAATTACTTCTGTCTTGCGCTAGATGATTCCAACCTTGCGCTTGCAAATTTCCTAACTTCATCACCCCACCTAGTTTTCTGCCGTCCTCGACTGTGCTTCCCTTCTCTTGGTATCGATTCTGTAACCCTAATGGTCCCCCGGTTATTCATCCTACGCATTACATGGCCTGCCCAGCTCCACTTTTTTCCCTTAATGTCAAGTACAATATCGGCGATGCCCTTTTGCTCTCTGATCCACACCGCTCTCTTCCTGTCTCTTAACGTTAGGCCTAAGAATTTCGTTCCATCGTTCTTTGTGCGTTCCCTAATTTGTTCCCGAGCTTCTTTGTTAACCTCCAAGTTTCTGCCGCTTATGTTACAACCAGTAGAATGCAATGATTGTGCACTTTCCTTTTCGTCGCGAGTGGTAAGCTCCCAGTCAGGACTTTACAATGCCTGCCGTACGCACCCCAACCCAATTTTATTCTTCTGTAAACTTCCTTTTCATGATCAGGGTCCCCTGTGAGTAATTGACCTAGATAAACGTACTCCTTTACAGACTCTAGAGGCTGACTGGCGATCCTGAATTCTTGTTCCCTTGCCAGGCTATTGAACATTATTTTTGTCCTCTGCATATAAATCTTCAAGCCAACTCTTACACTTTCTTGGTTAAGGTCCTCAATCATTTGATGTAATTCGTCCTCATTGTTGCTGACTAGGACAACTTCATCTGCAAACCGAAGGTCGCTGAGATATTCGCCGTTGGTCCTCATTCCTAAGCCTTCCCAGTCTAAGAGCTTGAATACTTCTTCTAAGCATGCAGTGAATAGCGTTAAAGAGATTGTGTCTCCTTGCTGGACCCCATTCTTGATAGGTAACGTTCAACTTTTCTTGTGGAGAAACAAGGTAGCTGTGCAATCTTTGTAGATATTTGCCAAGATATTCCCGTAAGCCTCCTGTACTCCTTGATTACGCAATGCCTCATGATTCTGTGCTCTATACAGATGGTTAACCAGCGAAGCTGAAATGTGCGGCATCGGTGTCTAATACTGCATTAATTCCGATAGTACATTAAAGTCTCTCAATTATTGGTTACCAGCCTTTGTGTTTCTCAATGAGGTTACACACAAGTTCGGCTGCGACGGAGAAAACGACGTCACTGACGGTATGCGCGCAGTCCGCCGTTGTTGCATTGCCGCTTTAGATTCTTCAAAATTAAATTTGTCCGTCACGTAAGAGAATGAATGGCTCATGCCCCTTTAAGCAATGAATCATGCCCCCATAAACGCAGCCTCCCCATTACGACGACAGAAGAGAAGTGAAATTGTTGGCTAGAATGATTTGCGGCAACGGAGCCAGCTGAGGAAGAATACGATAACGCTCGAGACATAGCTAATGATGATAGTTTCTGCGTACAGGCTACGGACGAACAAATCGGCTAGCCATAGACAGCTTCGATATGATTGGCGTCAGCACGCATAAGAATAATGCAGCTCCGAGCCGAAAGAGTCTTCGCAGACATAACCGGTGCCTTGAACCGAAAGGCATGTGACCAGTACCGAACCTCTAACAGGGGAGCTAATCACCACTAAGAAAGCAAGTTGCAACAAGGCTGCCTATTTGAGCAGCCAGCCAGCGGGGACGTACAGCGGCAAGACGTCCCTCGAAGGCGGCAATTTCGTTGACGAGGTCAGCTGCCGCTACCGTGGCCCCAAGGATGAGCGCTGAGCGGTACATGTACACCTTGTAGCGGTGCAGAATCCGGAAGTAGGGGCTCCTGTACTGGCCCCTGAGCACACTGCGCTCCACGCCGAACTCGGGTTGGCCAATCTGCGAATAGACCAACCACCACATACGTTGCAGGTCCGCTGATAATTTCATACATTTTTATCATCATCAGCGTTGTCCACTGCGTGACGAAGGCACCTGGCTGCGATCTCCAATTGACCTTGTCTTGCACTACCAGATTTCAATTTGTGCCTGCAAATAGTCCAACTTCCATCAGCCCACCTATTTTTGTGGCGTCCTCGACGGCGCTTCGCTTCCCTTGGCGCCCATTCTGTAACTCTTATGGTCCATCGGGTATCTACGCATTAGATTGTCTGCCCAGCTCTCTCCTAACGTTACGCCTGACATTTTTGCGTCGTTCTTCTTCCTGAGCTCCAAGTTTCTGCCCTATATGTTAGCACCGGAAGTATGCAATGATTGTACACTACACTTTTTTATTTTCAACAACAGCGGTAAGCTCCCAGTCAGGATTTCTTAATGTCTATCCTTTGCACTCCCACCCATTTACAAATGCGAAACATTTCTCAGAAATAATTTCCCATCTGGGAGTACCTAGCTATCTAGCCGCCTACGTCTTGTTGCTGTCATGGTCGTTTCGTTAACTTCGTATATACCAAAATCAACATAATATGAAAAGAGTGTAGGGAGAATATAAGTGATAGCTCACGACATGAATGTCCTAACATTCGTTTCATGTAGGTCATGAAACAGCCGCCTACGTCTTGGTGCTCTCATGGGTAAAAAAAAAAAAAAAACGTGGTAAATAATGGAAAATTAACACTGGTAATGGGTGCAAGTGCGGTTGTGATAGTAACGATAGTGATACTAGAATACAATAATCATCAACAGCCTATAATTATGTCCACTGCAGGATCAAGGCCTCTCCTTGCGATCTTGAATTGCCCTTGTCTTGCACAAGCTGATTCAAACTTGTGCCTGCAAATTTACTAACTTCATCACATCACCTAGTTTTCTGCCGTCCTCGACTGAGGTTTCCTTCTCTTGGTATCTATTCTGCAACTCTAATGGTCCACCAGTTATCTACCCTACGCATTACATGGCCTGCCCAGCTCCATTTCTTCGTCTTAATGTCAGGTAGAATACCGGTTACCCCTGTTTTCTCTCTGATTCACACCGCTCTCTTCCTGTCTCTTAACGTTAGGCCTAACATGTTTGCTTCCATCGCTCTTTGTGCGGTCCTTAACTTGGTCTCGAGCTTCTTAACTTCCAAGTTTCTGCCCCTATCTTAGAACCGGTAGAATGCAATGATTATACACTTTTCTTTTCGACGACAGTGGTAAGATCCACGTCAGAATTTGACTATGCCTGCTGTATGCAGTCCAACCCAATTTTATTCTTCTGTAAGTTGCCTTCTCATGATCAGGGTCCCCTGTGAATAAGTGACCTAGATAAACGTACTCCTTTACAGACTCTAGAGGCTGTCTGGCGATCCTGAATTCTTGTTTGCTTGCCAGGCCATTGAACATTATCTTTGTCTTCTGCATATTAACCTTCAACTCCACTCTTACACTTTCTAGATTAAGGTCCTCAATCATTTGCTGTAATCCGTCTCCATTGTTGCTGAATAGGACAATGTCATCCGCAAACCGAAGGTTGCTGTGATATTCGCCGTTGATCCTCACTCCTAACCTAAGCCTACCCAATATCATAGCTTGAATACTTAATCTAAGCATGCAGTGAATAGCATTGGAGAGATTGTTGTCTCGCAATGCGTCTCTTACTGCTGGTATATCTAATGAATCAAACGCCTTTTCATCATCTATGAAATCCACAAAGAGAGGTTGATTTTACTCGGCAGATTTCCAGATTATACCTGGTTGATGAGATGAATATGATCCATCTGATCCATCGTATAATATCCCTTCTTGTAGCCAGTCTGTTCTTTTGGTCAACTGAAGTAAAGTGTGGCCATGATTCTATTGGAAATTGACTTGGTGAATATTTTATACAATACTGAAAGCAACCTAATGGGGCTATTATTAATGAATTCCTTAATGTCTCCCTTATTATGGATTAGTATAATGTTGGCGTTCTTCCAACTCTCTGGTACACTTGAAGTCGTGAGGCATTCCCTGCCCTGGAGGGCCGCAAGCTTTTCAAGCATAATTTGTCCTCCATCTTCGAATAAGGTAGTGGTCCCACTCCGGCGGAACGAGCCCCTCGTTTTCAGAACTTTTGGGGCCACTCTGGCGGTTGTTCTTCTTAGCATAGAAATTTGTCATTTTTACCATAAAAAAGCTTAATTCTTGTAGATTCCAACTATGCATATTGTAAAAATATTGATTAATGTGATTTAGAAATTAATGTTCCAGATTAGGAAATAGATACATTGTTTTGTGAACTGTGTCACAGTTGTGACCATATTTAGAAGAAACTACTGCACTGACTGCATTGCAGCTTGCTCTGTAGCTTTAGGACATATTTATCTTTTCCTAGACGCAGGAAAATAATGTTGCATTTTTACTTTTTGGATAATTTGCTTTTGAAGAATGGCAAATATCGCAATTTTGTTGTAAAAAACCCGGCGACTACGCGCTGAAGGAAGCAAAATTTTGGATAAATTAGAATGCAAGGAATTTTTATTTCGGACGCAAAATTTCATTCATGTACCTATATTAATTTTCTTAATAATGCGACCGCAATTAAGCAATATTTAGAATTCTGGTCCCACTTTTGTCCATCTTTGCGGGAAGGTACTAAAGCTACGAAGCTGTGGTTTAAAACTAATAAAGGTACATGAATGAAATTTTGAGTCTTAAATGGAAATTTTTAAAGTCTAACTTGTTGCCAGGCGGTTTACAACAGAATTTGCGATATTTGGCAATCGTCAAAAGCAAATTATCCCAAAAGTACAAATTCAACATTTATTTCCTGCGTCTACGAAATATATAAATATGTGCTAAAGCTACAGAGCAAGCCGCATTGCAGTAAATGCGGTAGTTTCTTCTAAATATGCTCACAATTGAGAGACAGTTCGCAAAAACCATGTATCTCATGCTTGTTCTTGAACATATATTTCTAAATCAAATCAGTCAATTTCTTGATATTATATATAGTTGGAATCTGCAAGAGTTAAACATTTTATGGTATATACGACAACTTTATATCTGAACTAGAAGAGCCGCCACGGTTGCTACAAAAGTACTGAAAACGGGGGGCTCGTGCCGCCAGAGTGGGACCGCCACCTTAAATCGACTGATATTCCATCTTCTCCAGAAGGTTGGCTCCTGGCCATGTCCTTCTAACATCATCGCTAGTTATAGAAGGAGCGTCTGTACCCTGTTGATCACTACTTCGAATAATAATAATAATAATAATAATAATAATAATAATAATAATAATAATAATAATAATAATAATAATAATAATAATAATAATAACTTTATTCAGATCAATATACAATACTGATATGCGACAACGTCTGGATCCTTAGCCACAGGCTAGTTATGGAATCATGCAGTTATACAAAAAAAATCTACGATTCAGGCACTGGCACAATAATTTTTTGTTTAGATTAACAGTGACAAACTTTGTGCAGGGAAAAAAGAAAAAAAAAACAAAGAAATGCAACCAAACAAAAGCGAATAAACAATGGTGCATAAGGCTGAAGGGAGCGAAAGGCCACGGCACTGCCCGGCTCGGGCGCCGCGCCAGACCCCGCATGCTGACAACACAGCCATCAGCACCCAAAAGCACAAAGTCTTAATTGCTGTCCATACTGCTAAGTATAGCCCACGACGGGAGCCTCCGAACTGTCAGTGAGGTAGCACGCATCCGAGACAAGACCTGTTTATGACGACACTGTTTATGACGAAACTGGTTGTTTATTGGGCGAACCTGTGCCCACAAAAGCAAGCTACACTCAAAGCACAACGATAGTGGCGAACACAGTCGGCGATCGTCGAAAATCTCATCAGCGGCGAGACGCGTCGGCTTTTATACCTGAGTCATCGAAGGTTCCAGATTAATCCCTGATGCCCGCGTGTCTTCCAGAAAGTTCTAGACAATTCGCGTCGGTCACACAAGTAAGTAGAAGTAATTTCCCCTATGCTGTCCTTGCTGTCATTTTTGTTAGCTACATATGATATGATTAATAAAAATCGGGCCCCTCAGTTCCCTTTCTTATCGATCATTATATAACGAGGGCTCGAATCTGGCAACATTGTTGCCTTCAGGTAGCATATGCGGGTTTATTGACCAGTTGCCATCACCCAAAACGATCACGTGCTCGTGACGCCTGCGGCAGAAAGGATGTTCCACATCCGCGCATAGGTTTGTGAGTGGTGGCGCTGGCTAAGTTGCAGAAACATAACAACCCCAGAAAGTGGATGGGAAAACGGCTCCGCGGTAACTCAATGCTCAGAGCATCGCATTCGTAATGCGAAGACGTGGGTTTGTTCCCCACCTGCGGACAGTTGTTTTTTTGATCCGTTTTCATTTCCATTAATTTATCATTTCTTTAATTCAATTAGTAAGTAGAAGTAATTTCCCCTACGTTGTCCTTGATGTCATTATTTGTTGGCTTCTTATGATATGATTAATAAAAATCGGGCCCCTCGGTTCCCTTTCTTATCGATCATTACATAACGAGGGCTCGAATCTGGCAACATTGTTGCCTTCAGGTAGCATATGCGGGTTTATTGACCAGTTGCCATCACCCAAAACGATCACGTGCTCGTGACGCCTGCGGCAGAAAGGATATTCCACATCCGCCCATAGGTTTGTGAGTGGTGGCGCTGGCTAAGTTGCAAAAACATAAAAACCCCAGAAAGTGGATGGGAAAACGGCTCCGCGGTAACTCAATGCTGAGAGCATCGCATTCGTAATGCGAAGACGTGGGTTTGTTCCCCACCTGCGGACAGTTGTTCATTTCCATTAATTTATCATTTCTTTAATTCAATTAGTAAGTAGAAGTAATTTCCCCTACGTTGTCCTTGGTGTCATTATTTGTTGGCTTCTTATGATATTGCTACACGCGTGTGGTATTTGATTGTTTGACCGATGCGCGCGGGCGCCATCACTCGAGAAAAGAAGAGGAAGAACGAGCTGGGCTCGCGCTGTGAACCTAACCGGTCAGCGCTGCAACTGCTGTTGTATATACATCCTGTAAATAGTTGCCCGTCTTACTGACTCGTTCTTCGCGTAACATCGTGGTGGAGGTGGAACGTTCCCCGTCCTCGCCACGGAGCTCCGAAGCGGCCGCACCGTCGTCTTCTCAGCCATGGCTTCCGATGGAAACACCCCGTCGCCACCTACACCTGCGGCGCCTACCACAACGCACGTTACGGTTCCTAGTCTCCGTGATCCTGGGACATTCTCCGCCCAAAATGGCGTTGACGTCGACGACTGGCTCAGCATGTATGAGCGTGTTAGCCGCAGCCACCACTGGGACCCTACCATCATGCTTGCCAATGTGATATATTATCTGGACGGCACACCGCTTGTCTGGTTTTGCACCAATGAGGTTGAGATATCCAGCTGGGACACTTTCAAAGAGAGGCTTCGCGACCTCTTTGGCAACCCGTCAGGTCGCCAACAGGCTGCGCGAAAGGAGCTTGCTATCCGTGTCCAGTCGTCGACAGAATCGTATGTCGCCTATATACAGGAAGTGCTCGCGCTTTGCCGGAAAGCCGACGAGAACATGACTGAGGTTGACAAGGTGGGCCATATCCTAAAAGGCATCGCGGACGACGCCTTCAACTTGCTCGTCTATAACGACGTCTCTACTGTCGACGCCATCGTCAAAGAATGCCGCCGCTTCGAGGTAGCCAAAAGCCGCCGCGTCGTCCCACCGTTTTCCCGGCTCCCAAACACCCCTGCCACGTCCTCTTGCTCCGCTCTTCCTGCCACACGACCTTTTCAAGAGAACGTCACTCGTATCGTTCGCCGTGAGATTGAAGCGGCGAGTCCGGCCCCCCTTCACCCACGACCCCTTGACGGTACCTTTGACCCAGCGGCCCCTACTATTTCCGTCATACAGGCAGTTGTGCGGCAAGAAATTGCCAACCTTGGCATCCCTACCGCCTGCTCTGTCTCCCGACCTGATTCGGCATCCATTCCCATGGCCCCATCCTTCCACGACCAGTATTTCGCTCCCCGACCACGCAATCCTGCTGAATGGCGTACCCCCGACGACAAACCGATCTGCTTCCGCTGCCACCGAGTTGGTCACGTATCCCGCCACTGCCGCAGCACCTGGATGCCGCCGTACTGGAGCTCATTCCCTGCTCCTCGCCCATACGCCGACGCTCGCCGTTACTCACCTCGCCGTCCGTACTCTACTTCTGATGCCCCTGACAGCCGCTCCTCCGGGCGATCGCCGTCGCCTCAACGCCGTCGCTCCCCGTCACCCCAACCTCGCCGCTTTTCCTCGCCAAACCGCCGGACGGAAAACTAGGCCATGCAGCTCTTGGAGGTAGTGCTGCATCCCGTCCGTCCTGTACAAATCCTCCGCTGACGCTCCTCACGAACGCGAACCTAATTGACGTAGACGTGGATGGTGTTCCATTCAAGGCATTGGTTGATACTGGAGCCCAAGTATCCATAATGAGCGCTAATCTTTGTCGTCGCCTCAAAAAAGTTCTTACGCCTGCCATCACTCGGGCCGTACGCGTCGCCATTGGCGCCACTGTTGCCGTCAGTGGTATGTGCACTGCGCGCGTAGGAATTGCTGGCCGCCACGTTCCAGTCCTGTTCACCGTGCTGACCAGTTGCCCTAACGACCTCATCTTCGGGCTCGACTTTCTGACGACGCATTCTGCCCTCATCGACTGTTCCACCGGTACGCTGTGCCTCGAGCTTCCTCTTGTTTCCGACGTTCGCCCCGAACCACCGAACACCCTCTGCACTACAGCGTTTGTTCGGTTACCTACAAAAGCCCTAACCTTCGTCGAATTGGCCTCAACGGCACCCGTGCCTGATGGCGACTATGTCGTTGCACCTATTCGTGACGTCCTCCTGGCGCGCGACGTCTCTGTGCCTCACTCCGTCGTTACCCTTGCCGCTAATCGGATGTGTCTCCCCGTCATCAATTTTGGCTTGACGAAGCAAGTGTTACCTGAAGGCATAGTGGTGGCCACGCTCCGGTCTGTGACAGACGACCACGTCACTGCTTTTGCAGCCGACGCGTCTCCCGATCCTCCTGATTACCCACAGGATGCCTTGAACCTCGACGGCCCATTACGCCTCATGGTTGCTCCGGACCTCGCCCCTGACCAAGCAGCCGCCCTATATCGCCTTTTGTTGTCCTACCGCGACATATTTGACACTGAAAATCGCCCACTTGGTCAGACGTCCCTTGTTCAGCATCGGATAAACACTGGTGATGCTGTTCCCATTCACCGCCGACCGTATCGTGTGTCCACGGCAGAGCGGCAAGTTATTCAGCAGGAAGTAAACAAGATGCTCGCCAAAGGCATTGTTGAGCCATCGTCGAGTCCTTGGGCGTCGCCGGTCGTGCTCGTCAAAAAGAAAGATGGCACGTGGCGTTTCTGCGTTGATTACCGCCACCTAAACCGAATCACTAAGAAGGACGTTTACCCTTCACCACGAATTGACGACGCTCTTGATTGTCTTCACGGTGCCAAATACTTTTCGTCTATTGACCTTCGATCTGGTTATTGGCAGATTTCCGTCGATGAGCAAGATCAAGAAAAGACCGCTTTCATCACTCCAGATGGCCTCTACCAATTTAAGGTTATGCCGTTCGGTTTATGCAATGCCCCCGCCACGTTCGAACGGATGATGGACTCTCTGCTTCAAGGTTTCAAATGGTCAACTTGCCTTTGTTACCTCGACGACGTCCTTGTGTTTTCTCCTACATTTGAGACGCACCTTGAGCGCGTTGCAGCCATCCTTGACGTCTGCCGCAAGGCTGGGCTCCAATTAAACTCATCGAAGTGCCACTTCGGGCGCCGAGAGATTACAGTGCTCGGCCATCTCGTCGATGCTTCCGGAGTACAACCCGACCCCGAGAAGGTTCGAGCAGTAACGGCTTTCCCTGTACCTCAGTCTGTCAAAGACGTCCGGAGTTTTGTGGGGCTCTGCTCTTATTTCAGACGGTTTGTGAAAGATTTCGCAGCAATCGCTAGACCACTCACAGAACTTATGAAGAAAGACGTGCCTTTTACGTGGGGTTCCGCTCAGGCTGCCGTATTTTCACGCCTTATCACGATTCTGACTAATCCACCGATCTTGGCCCACTTTGACCCGTCCGCACCAACCGAGGTCCGAACCGATGCCAGTGGTTATGGGATCGGCGCCGTCTTAGCGCAACGCCAACACGGACACGACCGCGTTATAGCCTACGCTAGCCGACTCCTGACAACTGCAGAGCGCAACTATTCGATTACCGAGCGCGAATGTCTTGCTCTCGTCTGGGCTGTTTCAAAGTTCCGCCCATATTTATATGGAAAGCCCTTCACAGTAATCACAGACCACCATGCGCTGTGTTGGCTTTCGTCGCTCAAGGATCCTACTGGCCGGCTCGGTCGTTGGGCTCTCCGACTACAAGAATATCCCTACACAGTGACGTACAAGTCGGGACGCCAACACCAGATCGCAGATTGCCTCTCTCGCTACCCAGTCGAAGACCCGACCTCTACGTCTGAGCCTGACACCGACGCCTGCGTTCTCTGTTTTTCCTCTGGTCCATGTCGCCGACGAGCAGCGCCGTGATCCGTCCTTGCGTGTCATCATTGACCGCCTGGAATCTCCACTTGCCGACAGTTCCCTTCGCTTATTCACACTTCAAGATGGCGTACTCTACCGCCACAACGTTCACCCCGACGGCCCAGCATTACTCCTTGTGATCCCTAAACACCTTCGCTCGGCTGTTCTCCACAAACTTCACGACCTCCCCACTGCCGGTCACCTCGGTGTGTCACGTACCTACGACCGGATCCGCCGACGCTTCTTTTGGCCTGGGCTTGCTCGCTCCGTTCGAAGATACGTAGCTGCGTGTGATAAATGCCAGCGACGCAAGACACCATCGACGCTACCTGCTGGGTACCTACAACCAATCGACATTCCCGCGGAGCCATTCTTTCGGGTTGGTTTAGATTTACTCGGTCCCTTTCCTCTTTCTACCTCTGGGAATAGGTGGATCGCTGTGGCCACAGATTACGCCACGCGCTACGCCATCACCCGAGTGCTCCCTACAAGCTGCGCCACAGATGTTGCCGATTTTCTTTTACGCGACGTGATTTTATTACATGGAGCTCCGCGACAACTTCTCACAGACCGTGGCCGGACATTCCTGTCAAAAGTTATCGCGGACATCCTGCAGTCCTGTGCCACGAGGCACAAGCTATCCACGTCATACCATCCGCAAACTAATGGCCTCACGGAGCGTCTTAATCGCACTCTCACAGACATGCTCGCGAAGTATGTCTCTTCAGACCACACAGACTGGGACCTCACTCTGCCGTTTGTCACCTTTGCCTATAATTACTCGCGCCACGACACAGCCGGCTATTTCCCATTTTTCCTCCTGTTCGGCCGAGAACCAGCACTGCCCCTCGACACAACTCTCCCTGTTCACGCGGCACCCACCAGTGAATATGCACTTGATGCCGTCGCCCGCGGTGCTCACGCAAGGGAAATTGCCCGTGACCGCCTTTTGAACTCCCAAGAGAGTCAAAGGCGTTTGTACGACCAGCGACACCAAGACGTGCACTTCCCGCCTGGTTCTTTGGTGCTTCTATGGTCTCCGTCGCGTCAGGTCGGCCTGTCAGAAAAACTGCTGTCGCGTTACACAGGCCCCTACGGAGTGCTTCGTGCCGTGACTCCCGTAACATACGAGATCGCCCCTGACGCCCCATCTGCTTCCCAGTTCAGCGATATCGTGCACGTTACACGACTGAAGCAGTATCACCCTCCCAGTGATGACATATAGACGCTCCGGGACGTCGCTTCTGCCGCCGGGGGATTATGCTACACGCGTGTGGTATTTGATTGTTTGACCGAGGCGCGCAAGCGCCATCACTCGAGAAAAGAAGAGGAAGAACGAGCTGGGCTCGCGCTGTGAACCTAACCGGTCAGCGCTGCAACCGCTGTTGTAAATACATCCTGTAAATAGTTGCCCGTGTTACTGACTCGTTCTTCGCGTAACAATATGATTAATAAAAATCGGGCCCCTCAGTTCCCTTTCTTATCGATCATTACATAACGAGGGCTCGAATCTGGCAACATTGTTGCCTTCAGGTAGCATATGCGGGTTTATTGACCAGTTGCCATCACACAAAACGATCACGTGCTCGTGACGCCTGCGGCAGAAAGGATGTTCCACATCCGCCCATAGGTTTGTGAGTGGTGGCGCTGGCTAAGTTGCAAAAACATAAGAACCCCAGAAAGTGGATGGGAAAACGGCTCCGCGGTAACTCAATGCTCAGAGCATCGCATTCGTAATGCGAAGACGTGGGTTTGTTCCCCACCTGCGGACAGTTGTTGTTTTTTCATCCGTTTTCATTTCCATTAATTTATCATTTCTTCAATTCAATTAGTAAGTAGAAGTAATTTCCCCTATGCTGTCCTTGCTGTAATTTTTTGTTAGCTACTTATGATATGATTAATAAAAATCGGGCCCCTCGGTTCCCTTTCTTATCGATCATTACATAACGAGGGCTCGAATCTGGCAACATTGTTGCCTTCAGGTAGCATATGCGGGTTTATTGACCAGTTGCCATCACCCAAAAACGATCACGTGCTCGTGACGCCTGCGGCAGAAAGGATATTCCACATCCGCCCATAGGTTTGTGAGTGGTGGCGCTGGCTAAGTTGCAAAAACATAAAAACCCCATAAAGTGGATGGGAAAACGGCTCCGCGGTAACTCAATGCTGAGAGCATCGCATTCGTAATGCGAAGACGTGGGTTTGTTCCCCACCTGCGGACAGTTGTTTTTTTCATCCGTTTTCATTTCCATTAATTTATCATTTCTTTAATTCAATTAGTAAGTAGAAGTTATTTCCCCTATGTTGTCCTTGGTGTCATTGTTTGTTGGCTTCTTATGGTAAGTTTAATAAAAATCGGGGCCCTCGGTTCCCTTTCTTATCGATCATTACATAACGAGGGCTCGAATCTGGCAACATTGTTACCTTCTGGTAGCATATGCGGGTTTATTGACCAGTTGCCATCACCCAAAACGATCACGTGCTCGTGACGCCTGCGGCAGAAAGGATATTCCACATCCGCCCATAGGTTTGTGAGTGGTGGCGCTGGCTAAGTTGCAAAAACATAAAAACCCCAGAAAGTGGATGGGAAACGGGCTCCGCGGTAACTCAATGCTCAGAGCATCGCATTCGTAATGCGAAGACGTGGGTTTGTTCCCCACCTGCGGACAGTTGTTTTTTCATCCGTTTTCATTTCCATTAATTTATTTATTTCTTCAATTCAATTAGTAAGTAGAAGTAATTTCCCCTACGTTGTCCTTGGGGTGATTGTTTGTTGGCTTCTTGTGATATGATTAATAAAAATCGGGCCCCTCGGTTCCCTTTCTTATCGATCATTACATAACGAGGGCTCGAATCTGACAACATTGTTGCCTTCAGGTAACATATGCGGGTTTATTGACCAGTTGCCATCACCCAAAAGGATCACGTGCTCGTGACGCCTGCGGCAGAAAGGATGTTCCACATCCGCCCATAGGTTTGTGAGTGGTGGCGCTGGCTAAGTTGCAAAAACATAAAAACCCCAGAAAGTGGATGGGAAAACGGCTCCGCGGTAACTCAATGCTGAGAGCATCGCATTCGTAATGCGAAGACGTGGGTTTGTTCCCCACCTGCGGACAGTTGTTTTTTTCATCCGTTTTCACTTCCATTAATTTATCATTTCTTTAATTCAATTAGTAAGTAGAAGTAATTTCCCCTACGTTGTCCTTGGTGTCATTGTTTGTTGGCTTCTTGTGATATGATTAATAAAAATAGGGCCCCTCAGTTCCCTTTCTTCTCGTATATATATATCAGTGAAGGAAAGAATCACAGGAGCCGGCACAGAAGTAGTGCAAAAAATAGAAGCACGTAGGAAAAACATCATCATCATCAGCCTAGTTTATGTCTACTGGAGGACGAAGGCCTCTCCCTGTGATCTCCAATTACTCCGGTCTTGCGCTAGCGTATTCCAACTTGTGCCTGCAAATTTCCAAACTTCATCATCCCACTTGGTTTTCTGCCGTCCTCGACTGCGCTTCCGTTCTCTTGGTATCCATTCTGTAACCCTAATGGTCCACCGGTTATCCATCCTACGCATTACATGGCCGGCCCATCTCCATTTCTTCAGCTTAATGTCAACTTCAGAGTGGGCACGGCGGACCATCCAGCGGCATGTGGCTTTACAAGCCCTTCTTCTGCTTCGTGCAGGTTTTCTTGCTGAGTCTGCCCGGTTCAACGGATCAGCCAGATATCACTTTGAACAACACGTGCCACCAGAGACTTGCGACGCCACATCTACGTCATCTGGTTCCTTCGCGGCATGACTTTCTACTGACGGCGCTGCCTTCGGGACATGTGACCGTCTCCGACTTGCCTATAAGAAGCACACGCCAGGAATTCAACTTCAGTGGGCACGGCGGACCATCCAGCGGCATGTGGCTTTACAAGCCCTTCTTCTGCTTCGTGCAGGTTTTCTTGCTGAGTCTGCCCGGTTCAACGGATCAGCCAGATATCACTTTGAACAACACGTGCCACCAGAGACTTGCGACGCCACATCTACGTCATCTGGTTCCTTCGCGGCATGACTTTCTACTGACGGCGCTGCCTTCGGGACATGTGACCGTCTCCGACTTGCCTATAAGAAGCACACGCCAGGAATTCAACTTCAGTGGGCACGGCGGACCATCCAGCGGCATGTGGCTTTACAAGCCCTTCTTCTGCTTCGTGCAGGTTTTCTTGCTGAGTCTGCCCGGTTCAACGGATCAGCCAGATATCACTTTGAACAACACGTGCCACCAGAGACTTGCGACGCCACATCTACGTCATCTGGTTCCTTCGCGGCATGACTTTCTACTGACGGCGCTGCCTTCGGGACATGTGACCGTCTCCGACTTGCCTATAAGAAGCACACGCCAGGAATTCAACTTCAGTGGGCACGGCGGACCATCCAGCGGCATGTGGCTTTACAAGCCCTTCTTCTGCTTCGTGCAGGTTTTCTTGCTGAGTCTGCCCGGTTCAACGGATCAGCCAGATATCACTTTGAACAACACGTGCCACCAGAGACTTGCGACGCCACATCTACGTCATCTGGTTCCTTCGCGGCATGACTTTCTACTGACGGCGCTGCCTTCGGGACATGTGACCGTCTCCGACTTGCCTATAAGAAGCACACGCCAGGAATTCAACTTCAGTGGGCACGGCGGACCATCCAGCGGCATGTGGCTTTACAAGCCCTTCTTCTGCTTCGTGCAGGTCTGTAATTGTTCCGGCACTATTAGGAGTGATTGCCGCGGTTTACTGGTCCTGCCGTGCCCCCAGCAGTGTGTTCTAATTGCGTATGATGCATTCTGCGCATGTAAATTACTCATGTGTGGCGATGTCGAGATGAACCCCGGACCTGATACGCCTGAAACGACTACCGTAGATTTGTTGAATAAATTACTTGAAGGCCAAAACAAGTTATCATCCGAGATTGCTGCTTTAAGAACCCAACACGCCAGTGTTGAAAAACTGATATCAGACCTAACTTTACGCTTTGCTGACTTAGAAAAGCAAACTGCCCGCATTGATACCATCGAGCAAACCATGCATTCTCTGCAGGCTAAAGTAGTGGATTTAGAAGACCGTAGCAGGCGCTCCAACCTGATAGTGTTCGGGCTATCCGAGGAGCCAAAAGAAACAGATACTATCCTAAAACGGAAAGTTATCGGCGAGCTCTTTAACGATAAACTTGGTGTTCCCTGCAGTTCTGTGGGAAGAATTCATCGCCTCGGCAAACAGAGTAGAAATATAAGGCCAGTGATAGTATTTTTTCAGAATTACAATGAAAAACAAGATGTCCTTCAGAATGCGCACAAACTTAAAGGAACGAAAATATCGGTGCAAAATGACTACTCCAAACCCACACTTCAGAAAAGAAAGCTTCTCTGGGACAGCGCCAAAGATGAAAAACTAAACGGTAAGAAAGTAACGTTAGTACACGATAAGCTTAGCATTGACAACGAACTGTATGCATGGGACGAGAGCACGAACACGAGAGTTAAACTTCCGAAAACCTATTTGCGGCCGCAAAATGGCAGGAAAGACACAGGTGCGACGTCCGTTCAGTCTGGTGCGGCCGGGACCGCCTGACTTCGCTCTTCCAACGTAAAAGAGTTTCGTCTTTTAAACATAAATGCCCGCAGTGTTGTCAATAAAAGTGAACAGTTGGAGGCTGTTATCCTGGGTCATGATCCGCATGTTTTAGTGGTTACTGAAACCTGGCTGCACGACGAGGTTGATGATAACGACGTTTTCCCTACCGATTATCAGGTTTTTCGGCGTGACAGATCAACTAGAGGAGGAGGAATTGCTGTTTTAGTTAAACATAATATTCAAGCTTTTCTCTCGCGACAAATTGACGATCATGAGAGTATAACGCTGAAGCTTTATTATCGAGGCCGATCCATTCTTTTGTTTGCTGTTTATCGCCCTCCAGATTCCCCACCTCATTTTTTGGCCGCCTTGTCTGAACACATGGCAACATTTAGTCATGAAAAAATATTTCTGGTTGGGGATTTTAACCTGCCCGGTATTGATTGGGAGGGTTTCCTTCCCATGCCCGTGTCTGGCACGCATGTAAGCTTTTTGTTTGATGTTATGTTAACCCTCAATTTGCAACAAGTTGTCAATCAGCCCACGCGTGTTCAGGGTTCATCGAGTTCCATACTTGATCTTGTGTTTGTAAGCCGGTCTTTAGATAATTTTGTTGTTACAGTTCAACATGGACTGTCTGATCACAAAATGGTATCTTTTTCTTGCTTGATTGATGTTGTCGATTGTATCACTGTTGCTGAAACTGTATCTGTAAAAGATTACTCGCGCGCCAGGGATGAAAGCATTCTAGACTATTTGGAACTTTGTCTTGACAAATTTACTGGATCTGATACTTGTGAGCTTTGGTCTGAGTTCAAAAAGATATGCACGTACTGTCTCGATCATTTCATTCCTAATCGAATAAAAAAAACTTCGAAGCAAAATCCCTGGCTTACGCGAGAAATCTTGCACTTGAAAAGAAAAATCAAACGGTTAAAGCGAGCACGTGCCGGAGTAGGGGCGATTCAGGCAACTCAATCAGCGTTAAGCCTGGCCGTGGGCTCTGCTAAACGGCAATATTTTCAACATACTCTTCCGAATTTCATTTCTACCGCCCCTGACAAATTTTGGCGCTTTCTAAGCAAAAAGAAGCAATCTTTAAGCCGCATGATACAGGACGGCACTGTTCTCACCGATAAAAAACAGATTGCTCAACAGTTTAACCGCTACTTTGCCAGTGTTTTTTCACAAAAAAATACAACTGCTCCATCATACACTTCCTGTTCCCAAACCCAGACTGATATTGTGTCACAACCTGGCGTATTTGCAATGTTGTTGAATTTAAAGACCAAAGCCACACCAGGTCCTGATAACATATCAAACATTTTCTTGCGTCGATACGCTGAGATGCTTTCTCACTTCCTTGTCGTCATTTTTCGCTCTTCACTAAATGCCGGAGTTCTACCATTTGAATGGAAAATAGGGCGTGTAGTACCAGTCTTGAAGAAAGGTGACAGTGCGTTCTTCTGTAATTATCGCCCCATATCACTAACTTCATCATGCTGCAAAATGCTAGAGCACATTATAGCTACTTATATTACAACGTTCCTGAATGATAATAGTGTACTTTCCGCCTTCCAGCATGGATTTCGGAAAGGCTTGTCTACAGTCACTCAGTTAACTTCAGTCGTTCACAGCTTTGCGCAGGTTCTTGATAAGTCGGGGCAAATTGATGTTATTTTTATTGATTTTTGTAAAGCATTTGACCTTGTTCCACACTGCAAACTACTGTATAAGCTCGAATCTATAGGCCTTCCCCCTTTTCTTATTAACTGGATTTGCGCGTATTTAACTAACCGTGTTCAATTTGTCAGCATTGATGGGCATAATTCTGATGAACTTCCTGTTACCTCTGGCGTTCCTCAGGGAAGCGTCTTAGGTCCCCTACTCTTTTTAATTTATGTAAACGATCTTCCTGACATCATTCCAGACAGTGTGCAAATTAGACTATTTGCTGATGATTGTGTTTTGTTTAAGGAAATTGCTAACCATGATGACCAACGACTTCTTAACTCCTCCTTGCATAGCGTTATTGAATGGTGTAATCAATGGGGAATGCAACTTAATCCAGACAAAACTGTTTATATGAAAATTACCAACAAAAGAAATAGCCTTTCCTTCCCATACCACCTTCCTGCCCGCCCTCTATCTGAAGTTAACGAATGCAAATACCTAGGCGTAACTATAACCAATAACCTTAGTTGGAACAAGCACGTTAAAAATGTTTGCTCGTCCGCCTTCCGTAAACTCTGTTTCTTGAGACATAAACTGCGACATGCTCCTTCTAACGTTAGGCTCCTTGCATATACTTCATTAATAAGGCCAAAACTAGAGTACGCGTGTTCCGTATGGGACCCATACACAAAAACTAATATCGATGCCCTTGAGATGATCCAACGTAAGGCTGTCCGGTTTATATATTCCAAGTATCGTGCAACTGACTCTCCTACTCGTCTGATGAAAAAACACGGTATTTCAACGCTGCAAATCCGAAGGAAAATGCTCAGGCTAAAATTCCTCTTTTTACTCAAAAACAACAAGCTATCCCTTAAACCTGACTCCTACCTCAAGCCTTCCACAGCACGGCTGTCAAGAAATAGGCACCACGAATCACTTACACCCTACTACGCGAGAACTAACATCTTCAAGTACTCTTTCTTTCCTCGAACCATAACAGACTGGAACCAGTTACCTTCATCACACATTGCAAGCCTTGATGCCATTCAACAAACTGTTTGCTGATATGTATTTCTGTGTACATCTCTATGTTATGCCCCTCCTGCCTGGGCCCTTCAATGGGCCTGCAGTATGTTATAAATAAAATAAATAAATAAATAAATAAAATAAAAATAACTAGAATATCGGATATCCCCGTTTGTTCTCTGATCTACACCGCTCCCTTCCTGTCTCTTAACGTTAGTCCTAAGATTTTTCGTTCCATCGCTCTTTGTGCGGTCCTTAACTTGCTCTCGAGCTTCTTTGTTAACCTCCAAGTTTCTGCCCCATTTGTTAGCACCGGTAGAATGCAATGATTGTACACTTTTCTTTTCAACGACAGTGGTAAGCTCCTAGTCAGGATTTGGCAATGCCTGCCGTATGCACTCCACCGCAATTTTATTCTTCTGTAAATTTCTTTGTCGTGATCAGGGTCCCCTGTGAGTAAGTGACCTAGATAAACGTACTCCTTTACAGACTCTAGAGGCTGACTGGCGATCCTGAATTCTTGTTCCCTTGCCAGGCTATTGAACATTATCTTTGTCTTCTGCATATTAATCTTCAACCCCACTCTTACACTTTCTCGGTTAAGGTCCTCAATCATTTGCTGTAATTCGTCTCCATGGTTGCTGAATAGGACAATGTCATCAGCAAATCGGAGGTAGCTGAGATATTCGCCGTTGATCCTCGCTCCTAAGCTTTCCCAGTCTAAGAGGTCGAAACTTCTTCTAGGCATGCAGTGAATAGCATTGGGGAGATTGTGTCTCCTTGCCTGACCCCTATCTTCACAGGTAACTTTCTACTTTTCTTGTGGAGAATCAAGGTAGCCGTGGAATCCTCGTAGATGTTTGCTAAGATAATCACGTATGCCTCTTGTACTCCTTGATTACAGAATGCCTCTATGACTGCTGGTATCTCTACTGAATCAAATGCCTTTTCATAATTAGAGGTCGGATCTTTAGGCCTTAAAAAGCGCGTTTTAGGGGCCAAAAATAGGAAGGCAAAACAACGTTTTAGGCCTCCAACTCCATAAATATAGGCACAATAAATTTTTATATAAATGCAAATAATTTCAAATGAAGACGTGCGCGGCCTATATCTACCATAGGAAAACAAGAAATGTTATTGCCTACGATGGCACAAAGGCGCCAACAGTTGAACATAGCCGTGCAATTGTACCATAGAACTGCTGAACTATTGACGATCAAATGGCTTAATTAAATAAGCACACTGCTCATATTTATGTTCAATTGCCACTGTACTCGAGCCTCGCATATATTAAACAGGCATGAAGAAGAATATTTGAAAGCTGGGACTACTGGTTAAAAAACCATTACTTTATGTCTGGCTGACGCAATTAAATTAAGACACAACAAAAACAGACAAATAACAAATGCAAGAGAGACTAGCAGTATTTCTTAAATTTGCATGTTCTTACATAAGGACTGCTAGGTACAACTCTTAGCAATTTTTTCATATACAATGACATTATCCGAATTCTGCAGGCAAGACATCCCAACACTGCCCAATACACTTCCGCACATTTGAAGTGCACATGTTTGAAGAAATCTGTTTGGAGAGCACGCGGAATGGTCTAAAATCACTGTGAATACTGCGGAAACAATAGCAAACTACCACCATCTCTAGATTTTTGGATTCTAAATTGTGCCTCTTGTCACTGAGAATGATCTCATACGCTGAGAAGGAACGCGCGACGGCGGTAAACACCTTAAAAAGTAAATAACAAACAAAAAAAAGCCATGTGCACATCACATTTTCCTTTCTTTTTTTGCTCTTCACTCTCCTTTCCCCTGACTGCTTTCCGCGGTTTCGCATTCGCCAGCCGCTCGCGCAATCTCAGCGCGGCGGCGTATGCTGGCCGGCGCGTCCCATTTCAATGCTGCTCGTAGTTGTTTTCCGGCAGTTGGTTGAACTAGATGACTAGGTTGAACCCCATAGAGCTCCGAACAGTCAATGTTGGCCGGTAACATGAATAAATCTCTAACTGCACTCGAAGGCGAAACTTGAGTCAAACAGTGTTCATATAGGCGCTGATATTGAAAATAGGCATTTATAGGCATTTAGGCACAAACGCCAAAATAGGCATTTATGGGCACTATAAAAACATTATAAAAACCCTTCTTAACCTCTAATTCATGCTCATATGTCAAATTGGGGCGATAGGAACGCAAGGAACAAAAAAGGCATTTGCCTAAATTCCGGTCTCTATTCATAATCTATGAAAGCCATATAGAGAGGTTGATTAGATTCCGCAGATTTCTCTATTACATGATTTATGACCTGGATATGATCCATCGTAGAATATCCCTTCCTGAAGCCAGCCTGTTCTCTTGGTTGGCTGAAGTGTTGCCCTGATTCTATCGGAAATTATCTTGGTGAATATTTTATACAATACTGAAAGCAAGCTAATGGGTCTATAATTCTTCAATTCTTTGACGTCTCCCTTCTTATGGATTAGTATAATGTTGGCGTTCTTCCAGCTCTCTGCTACACTTGAAGTTGTGAGGCATTGCGTATAAAGGGCCGCAAGCTTTTGAAGCATGATATCTCCTCCGTCTTTGATTAAATCTACTGTTATTCCATCTTCTCCAGCAGCTTTTCCCCTGGACATATCTTTCATGGCCCTTCTAACTTCATCGCTAGTTATAGAAGGAGCGTCTGTATCCGGTTCATCACTATTTCGAATGAAAGTAGTTTGGCTGTTTTGGGCACTGTACAGATCAGTATATAATTCTTCCATTGATTTTACTATGTCATCGAAATTGCTGATGATATTACCATGCTTATCTTTCAGTACATACATCTTGCCTTGTCCTAGGCCAAGCTTTCTTCTTACTGATTTAATGCTGCGCCCATATTTTACGGATTCCTCAATCTTCCGTGCTTTATAATTTCGAATATCCCTTACTTTCTTCTTTTTGATCAGTTTGGACAGTTCAGCGAATTCTATCTGATCTCTTCAGTTGGACGTTTTAATATTTTGTAGTTTCTTGGGAGAGCTGACCTACTGGTTGCCTTGGTGCCTTACCTCCCACTTCAAATGCTGCTTCTGAGATCAACCTAGTTACGGTTTCATTCATTATCTCTATGTTGTCTTTATCTTCCTGTTATAAAGCTGCATATTTGTTTGCGAGCACCAGCCTGAAATGGTCTGCTTTTACCCTTACTGCCTCTAGGTTGGCCTGTTTCCTCATTACTAATTTTATCCTTTCTCTCTTCAAATTGAGAGAAATCCTAGACCTAACTAACCTATGGTCACTGCACTTTACCTTACCTAACACTTCTACATCCTGCGCTATACTTGCATCGGCAGAGAGTATGAAATCTATTTCATTCCTTGTTTCTCCATAAGGGCTTTTCCAGGTCCACTTCCTGTTGCTGCGCTTCCTGAAGAAGGTATTCATTATGCGGAGCCTATTCCTTTCCGCGAATTCTACTAACATCTCTCCTCTTGCATTCCTAGAATCGATGCCGTAGTTGCCAATTGCTTGCTCACCAACCTGCTTTTTTCCCACTTTTGCATTGAAGTCACCCATGACTACAGTATACTGAGTTTGCACCTTTCTCATTGCTAATTACACATCTTCATAAAACTGTTCTATTTCTTCATCATCGTGACTAGAGGTTTGGGCGTTGGCTTGTACTACCTTCATTTTGTACCTCCGATTCAGCTTTATTACGACGACTGCTACCCTCTCATCAATGCTGTAGAATTCATCAACGTTGCCCGCTATGTTGTTATGGACTAGAAATCCTACCCCGTATTCTCTCTTATCTGGAAGACCTCTGTAGCAGAGGACGTGGCCGTTAGTCAGCACTGTGTAAACCTCAGCAGTTCTTCTAAGCACACTAAGGCCAATAATATGCCAGGCAATACCTGATAATTCTTCAAATAGTCCTGCCAAGCTAGCCTCACTCGAATCCTACTCCAGTCCGAATCCTACTCGAATCCTACTCCAGTCCACTACATTTTCAGGCATAGAGTGGTGCCTGACACCGGCAAGAAAAAAAAATATTGCCGAGAGCTAGTGGGGCTATACTAGTTCAGGTAGAACTAAACTAGGAAGGTCCACTAAGCTTCATCAAAGTCACTCCCTCACCAGAAGAGGAATTGGCCTCCCTGGTGCAGAATTCGGCCACTACCTCCCTCATGACTCCGACAATTAACCCATGGCCCTCAGTTCCCAGTGGCTGCGCAGCACCGGACCAAGGCGGCGGTCAGACGGCTACGCGGCAGAGGGTGCTAAGGAGCTCTGGGTCCGGACAGGCCGCCAATGGAAACTGAACCTGGCAACGTTCAACACGCGCACCCTATCGAGTGAGGAAAAACATAACAGGAATTTACTGACGTTTCGGCCGAGGCCCGGCCTTCGTCAAGATGTTTCGGCCCTCTTGATGGAGGCCGGACCCCGGCCGAAACGTCAGTAAAGTCCTGTTATGTATTTCCTGCCTGCTTCTATTTTTAACTATATATATATATATATATATATATATATATATATATATATATATATATATATATATTGTACCGGAGCACATCGGCACCAGCTCTGTGCCAGCCAGTGTGTGGAAGAAGACGTTGACGCTCGTGTGGTTCGCGCTAGGTCGGTTTTCAACGATCCGGCTTGTTAAACCGCTTTATCAAGTCTACCTGCAAAATACTCTTGTTGCATTTGGTGGAGGTGCTGGGTAGTCCCCTTCAGCGTCCTGGAACTCCGCAGCCGTACGCTACCATCTGCCTTCACAATGACCGAGGACGCCGGACCCTCGCGAGCTTCTCCCGCTCCCACACCTGTCGTGTGCTCTGGGGTGCTTCATCTGCGCGATCCTCCAGTCTTCAGTGGCACTGACGATCATGACGTGGAAGACTGGCTGGCCGAGTATGAACGTGTTAGTGCACACAACAAGTGAGATGACCGCGACAAGTTGACTCATGCCATCTTTTATCTTACCGGCGTGGCCCATCTGTGGTTCAAGAACCACGAGGCTGATTTTACCACCTGATCAGCTTTCAAAGAGACCCTCGTTTCGTTTTTCGGTCGGCCAGCGGTGCGCAAGCTTCGCGCTGAACACAGCCTCCGCGGACGATCTCAACCAATTGGTGAGACCTTCACAAGCTACATTGAGGATGTCATCGGCCTCTGTAGGCGAGTGAATGCGTCCATGTCGGAAACTGACCGAATCAAACACATCATAAAAGGCATCGACGATGACGCTTTTCATATGCTCGTGGCCAAAAACCCACAGAGCGTTACTGAAGTCATTGAACTTTGCCAAAGTTTTGACGAGCCGCGTAAACAGCGCATCTCCACACGTCGCTCTGGAATGCAAACAGCTGACCTTTCAGCTTTGGCTCCCAGTGGCGCTGGTTTTGATTACACCTCGTTGCTGCCTCAAATTCAGCAATACGTACGTGAGGAAGTTGCACGTCAGCTCTCTCTTGTGGCATCGGTCACTGAGCCTCTCCCCCCACTGGACCAGTCGCTTCGTCGGGTTATCCAGACGCAAGTTGCTGAGGCCCTCCCGTCCCCCGCTTCGCCGCCGCACGTTACGGCGCCGCCGCAAGTAACGGCGCCGCTAACTTATGCTGAGGCCCTTACACGATCTCATGCCCAACCGACGCCAGTCCCATCCAGCCCAGCGACCAACTTCTACACTCCGCCAAGTCCGGTACGGCCGGTTTACGTACCGTTCTCGCATCCGAGACCACCTCTAAACCCCTGGCGCACTCCGGACAACCGGCCAGTGTGCTACGCTTGCGGTATTCCGGGACATGTTGCGCGCTTCTGTCGCCGCCGCGGACTCTATTTTCGCGATGGCGCTCCCAACCTTAGCCATGTCCCTCAGCAAGCTACACACCATCTTACATCTGACGCCACGGACTCGTATTCACGTCGCCCCGCCTTCAGTTCACGCCGATCTCCTTCTCCACGCCGCCGCTCCCTTTCCCCCATGCTTCGCCGTTCCAACCATGACCAGCAGGAAAACTGACAGCCGCAGTTCCTGAGGCAAGAGCTGCGCCGTCGTCGAAATTTGCAAGGCCTCTTCTTTCGCCGCCTAACGAGATTGTAGTGTTTATAGACGGTGTCGCGACGAACGCTCTTGTCGACACAGGAGCAGCTGTTTGTGTGATTAGTGAGATTCTTTGCCGCAAACTGAACAAAGTGACGACTCCGCTTTTTGATATTTCGCTACGCACAGCGAGCTCGCAGCACGTCAGGCCTTCGGCTACCTGCACCGCTCGTGTTTTAATTCAAGATGCGCTCTACATTGTCGAATTTGTCGTCCTTTCTCATGCATCGCACGCCGTTATCCTGGGCTGGGACTTCCTTTCCGCGCATCATGCAGTGGTCGACTGCGCACGTGCACAACTCGCCTTGTCTCCGTTCTGTACCGCAACCGACGATGACCCTCGCACGTCTGCTAAAGTGGTTGTCGCTGCTGACGTCATCATCCCTGCCTTCTCTGTCGCCTTAGTGTCCGTCAGCTGTGACGCTGTCCCCAATTCAACTGCACTTTTTGTACCGTCTGAGGAATGTGCGCGTCGCCGGAACGTTGTCCTACCGTTCGCAGTCGTCTCACTTGATGATGATTCCAGTGCAGTTTATGCGTGTAATCCGTTTCCCGGCCCTTCAACTCTATTACATGGCGAATCTGTTGGGCGTCTCGACACTTTTGATGCCATCTTTCCGTTTGATGCGCCTTGCGATACGACACCACTGCCTATCGATGCCGTCACTTCTGCCGCCGCTCCCGCCTCATCAGACCACGACGTCTTGTTGCGCAGCATCGATAACGCGCTCCCGCAAGCTCAGCGCAATCAGCTCGTTCAACTCCTTGACCGTTTTCGGACCTCTTTCGACCTCGGCCAACCTTGTTTGGGGCGCACGTCAGCGGTTGTTCACCATATTGACACCGGTCACCATGCTCCACTGCGTCAGCGTCCCTACCGAGTGTCACAATCCGAACGCAGTGTCATCAGTGAACAAGTCGATGACATGCTGCAACGCGGCGTGATCCAGCAGTCACACAGTCCTTGGGCTTCTCCGGTCGTACTGGTGCGGAAAAAGGACGGCTCAATCAGATTTTGCGTGGATTACCGCCGACTAAACAAGATCACACGTAAGGATGTTTATCCTCTACCACGAATAGACGATGCTATCGATTGTCTACAAGGTGCCGAATTTTTTTCTTCCCCGGATCTTCGCTCTGGATACTGGCAAGTGCCGATGGCTGCAGCGGACCATCCAAAAACGGCTTTTGTGACCCCTGACGGGTTGTACGAATTTAATGTGATGCCCTTCGGCCTGTGTAACGCGCCTGCGACTTTCGAGAGGATGATGGATTCTATCCTCCGAGGACTTAAGTGGCGTACCTGTCTTTGCTACTTAGACGACATAGTTGTCTTTTCTCCCAATTTTGCATCTCATCTCGATCGCCTCGAGCAAGTTCTTGAGTGTCTCACGGCCGCTGGTTTGCAATTAAACTTGAAGAAATGCCATTTTGGTGCCAGACAGCTTACGATGCTAGGCCACGTCGTTTCACAAGAGGGAATCCTACCAGACCCCGCCAAACTGCGAGCCGTTGCCGAGTTTCCCAAGCCAGCCACTCTTAAAGAGCTCCGTAGCTTCATCGGCTTGTGCTCTTATTTTCGGCGTTTCATCCGTAATTTCGCCTCTATTATCGCCCCCTTGACTCAGCTACTTGCCAGCAGCGATGAGCTCTCGGCATGGAATCCCGATTGTGACGAGTCATTTACGACGCTCCGCCGGCTCCTTACGTCCCCTCCAGTACTGCGCCACTTCGACCCCAATGCGCCTACTGAAATTCACACGGACGCTAGCGGTGTCGGTCTTGGTGCCATCCTCGCCCAACGCAAAGACGGCTATGACGAGTATGTCGTTGCATATGCCAGCCGTACCCTAACAAAGGCAGAGTCGAACAATTCTGTAATGGAAAAGGAATGTTTGGCAATAATTTGGGCAATCAGCAAATTCCGTACTTACCTTTACGGACGCCAATTTTACGTTGTGACTGACCACCATGCCTTATGCTGGTTGTCATCTATGAAAGACCCCACTGGCCGCCTCGCTCGTTGGGCTTTACGCCTTCAAGAGTATGACATAAGTGTTATTTATCGCTCGGGACGCAAACATTCAGACGCCGATGCCCTATCCCGTTCTCCGCTTCCGTCTGACTTACTTTGTTTACAAACTTCCACCTGCGATTCGTCGTCCCTCAGCATCACCGACATGCCGGCCGAGCAACGCAAGGATCTCTGGATCGCTTCTCTGCTTGACGTTCTCTCTCAGCGTTCGCTTGAATCTGTTTCACGCACCATTCGTCGTCAAGCGCATCACTTTGTCGTTCGTGAAGGCTTGTTGTACCACCGCAATTACCTAACCGATGGCCGCAGGTGGCTGCTTGTTATCCCCCGTCATCTGCGCTCGGACATATACACCGCCTTCCACGATGTTCCTCAATGCGGCCACGCTGGCGTATTCAAGACCTACTCCCGCCTACGCCTGAGGTATTAATGGCGCGGCATGTATCGATACATTCGCCAGTACGTGCGATCATGCCTTTCGTGCCAACGCCGCAAGACTCCCCCTCATAGCACCGCTGGTCCTCTACAACCTTTACCGTGCCCTACAAGACCATTTGACCGTGTTGGCATTGATCTTTACGGTCCCCTCCCCAACACTCCTGCGGGCAACCGGTGGATCATTGTCGCCGTCGACCATCTCACACGGTACGCTGAAACATCTGCGCTGCCAGCTGCCACCGCGATAGACGTCGCTCGCTTCCTTCTTCGCCGCCTCATTTTGCGACACGGTGCGCCCCGTGAATTATTAAGCGATCGTGGCCGCGTCTTTCTCTCAAACGCTATCGAGGCACTGCTCCAAGAATGCCGCATTGTTCACCGCACCACCTCTGCGTACCATCCGCAAACAAACGGCATGACGGAGCGTTTCAACCGCACCCTTGGAGATATGCTTGCGATGTACGTGTCCGATGATCACTCCAATTGGGACCGGGTGCTCCCCTTCGTCACGTACGCCTATAACTCTGCGCCACAAGCTACCACCGGCTTCTCTCCTTTTTTTCTTCTATATGGACGTGAATTATCCTGTTCCATGGACACCATTCTCCCCTACCGACCCGATGTCTCTGAAGCCTCGCCCGTTTCCGAAGCGGCTGCTTATGCTAAAGAGTGTCGTCAACTGGCTCGCTCGTTTACCGCGCAAGACCAATGTCGCCAAAAATCTCGCCATGACGAATCCGCATCTAGCGCCCACTATTCCCCGGGAATGCTAGTTTGGCTCTGGGTCCCATCCACTACTCCCGGCCTTTCGACCAAGCTTCTCTCGAATTACCACGGTCCCTACCGAGTAGTCGAGCAAACATCTCCGGTCAACTACATCATCGAGCCGCTCGAGCCATCTTCCGACCACCGCTGCCGAGGGCGTGAAACAGTTCACGTCACTCGGCTGAAACCGTGCTACGACCCTCCTGTGCTGTCAATCCCCTAAGTCGCCAGGTTGGCTCCTTTCTGCGTGGGGAGTGATTGTACCGGAGCACATCGGCACCAGCTCTGTGCCAGCCAGTGTGTGGAAGAAGACGTTGACGATCGTGTGGTTCGCGCTAGGTCGGTTTTCAACGATCCGGCTTGTTAAACCGCTTTATCAAGTCTACCTGCAAAATACTCTGGTTGCAATATATATACATATATGCATGCAAGATGAAAGATTTCGCGCCAGACCCGGAGGTATATTCAAAAAAAGGAAAAAATGACGAACGTTTGCCATAAACGTTCGTCTTTTTTTTCCTTTTTTGAATATATATATATATATATATATATATATATATATGCATTGTAGCGAAGAATACGAAAGCCATAGCGGGTCATGCTCTCCAGCTCTTTCTAGTGCGTCGGTCCCTCCTGCGCTTTCCTCGAGAAACGCCGCTCGTGCTGACAGCTCGGACCTTCAAACAACGGACGGCCCAAACGGCCGGTGTCTAATGCACGCCTTTACACTATATATATATATATATATATATATATATATATATATATATATATATATTGTGAAGACAAAGATGCGCACTGGAGCTTGAGCGCTCGGACCGCGAGCGAAGAGGAAGACGCAGACGTAAACAAGGCATTCTGGCGGAAGGCCGATTGTTTCTCTGCTTCCCTTCATTACAATGGCACAGCCACTAAACGACTCATCCTCGGCCACCGTGTGGCGGAGCGGATGTACGCTCCGGCAACTTGCGGCGCCTCCTCCGGCGCCGGCCGCCACGCTCGGACGCGTCGGCCACGGTTCCTCGGCCTCGCATCTCACCACTTTGCCACCAAAGGACGCCGTACACGCTCCCTTCGACGTGGATTCCGCTGCCTCGACTGCAGCGCCTATTGCATCGTCGGTGGACGCCGTCCGTAACCCCTCGACTGTGGCCTCTGGTGACATTGCTACGTTCACACAGGCCATAGCAGCGCTGTCCAAGCGCCCGGAAGACCTCACGGTATCCGTCACTACAGCCCTTGCACGTGGAGCACTTCCTTCACCATCGCCCCTGGAAGCTCCAGAGTTTCGTGGCTTCGAGGACGATCCAACGTTGTGGGTACACGCAATTAATTCATTGGCCCGTAGACACGCCTGGCCGGAAGACATGACGATGTCGCTCGCCGGGCTTCGTGATGCCGCCAAGGCGTGGCACAGATATGGCGGCTCTGTGTACACTTCCTGGACCGAATGGAGTGCGGCTTTAGTGACCGCTTTCAGCCTTCTGCCTATGACGATCGCTTCATGCGCATGCGCTCACGCCGACAAGCACCAACCAAAGCGGTGGCTCTCTACGTGTATGAAAAGGTGCTGTCCCTTGCTGCTCGCCAGTATGTGGTCGACGGGTTGCTCGACTCTATGCATGCTGCCATCCTCTCTGCTCAGCCTCCGGAAACGTCACCCTATGTTTTCGCTCGAAAGGCAGCTCAACTGCAGCAGAGCACTCGCCGTCGTATTGCTGTGGGTATGCCGGAGGCTGGAGTTTCACCGCCCGTCTCTACACTTCTCTTGCGGTCGTATTGATCACAATGCGAAGGATTGCCCTCAGGCGAATAAAACCCGGATCCATTGTCAGGCCTGCCTTGTTGGCGGTCTTTTTGGAAGGGTGACTTGTTGGCGCTTCTAGATACCGGCGCTGCGAGGACGGCGCCACGCCAACGTCACACCATCCGCCCATGGACACAACCCCCGCTCTACGGACTCGGAGGCAGCGCTATGCCAGTGCTCGACATTCATGTCCGGACGTCAGCCGGGACAAAATTTATGCCAGCAGTTCCTGTTTTCGAGCACCTCCCTGCCGACATGATTCTGGGGACGGACTTCTTGCTGTCCGACGACATTCGCAACACCATCAACCACGGTAGTGTTGGGCTCTGTCCTTCTACAACCCTGGCCCAGGACACCACGGCCACTTCTACGCCAGTCCCGACACCGACAGGTGAGCCCGCAATTTTGCCTACCTTGCCCTCGGTACTCGCTCGCCACGCTTCATTGTTTGCCCAAAGCACTGCTGACCTCCCAGGCACTAATTTGTTGGTGCATCGTATACCTACGGGGGACCACTAACCGATATGTGTGCCACTGAGGAGGTATGCGGAACGAGAGCGCACCGTGATTGCGGCACACGTGCGTGAAATGCTCGACGCGGGCATCATTCGTCCCTCTTCAAGCCCGTGGTCAGCGCCTGTCGTGCTTGTTCGGAAAAAGAATGGTTCTTTAAGATTTTGTTTAGATTACAGGCAGCTCAACAAGTGTACGACGCCCGACGCGTACCCACTTCCTCGAATTGATGACGCTGTTGATACGGTCCGCCATTCCTAGTTTTTTTTAACGCTTGATTTACGCGCGGAATACTGGCAGATCAACCTCGCGGAAGAAGATAAATGCAAGACTGCCTTTCGGACTCCTGCAGGCTTGTACGAGTTTAACCACATGCCGTTTCGGTTGCGCACAGCTCCTAGTAGCTTTCAGCGCGCCATAAATTGTATGCTAGGACCTCTTAAGAACCAAGCTTGTGTCGTATAGCTGGACGACATCCTGGTCGTTGGCGCAACGGAAGAACAACATGTGCGCAATTTGGACGAAGTACTACACAGGCTCTATAAGGCGGGGTTTCGGTTGAACCGCGACAAGTGCCAGTTTGGTCTCTCCAAGATCTCATACCTAGGCCATACTATCTCTCCAAACGGCATCCAGCCGCTCCCGGAGCGCATTGCTGCTGTGGCGGAATATCCTACACCAACTTGCCTGAAACAAGTTCAGTCGTTTGTCGGTATGGCTTCGTATTTGTGCAGATTGATTGCCCACTTCACATCGACTGTCGCTCCCCTGACCAATTTACTTTAAAATGGAGCTTGTTTTGAATGGGGCGCCCCACACGAAATCGCTTTTCTAACTTTGAAGCAGCAGTTAACTCATTGCCCCGTACTAAATCACTTCAATGACGACTAGACTACGGAAGTGCACACAGATGCCAGCCCGATGGGCCTTGGAGCAGTACTAGTGCAACGTGACCCTAATGGTATCGAACGTATTGTCGCATATGCGAGCCGCAAACTTTCAGATAAAGAGTGCCACTACCACTCCAATGAGCTGGAATGTCTAGCGGTGGTATGGAGTGTGGATGATAAATTCCGGCACTATCTTCTTGGCCGCTAGTTCACAGTCGTGAGGGATAATGCTGCAGTACCATGGATTTGTTCTAAGCAGCAGCTGAAGCATAAGTTTGCCCGATGGATTATCACGCTCCAAGAGTAGGATTTTGACGTGCGCCACCGTGCTGGGGGCTCAACAACATCGCCGACGCCCTCTCACGGAACCCCCTTGACTGCGTGTCCCAGAACGAAGAGAGTCGCATTTTCCTCTCGCAACAAGACTTCTCCAAAGCCCAACAGGAGGATAAAGACTTGGCTTCAGTCATTGCCTCAATCGCTGCTACGGGAAAGAATTCCACATATGTATTACGCGATGACACGCTGTATCGGCGGCAGTGGCACAATGACCACTCAGAAGAACGTCACCTCCTAGTTATCCCCAGTTGTTTTAGATCGGAAATATTGCGAGCCATTCATGACACTCCGGAAGGAGGGCATATCGGCCAGCGAGCCACGCTCCGGAAAATACAAGAACGCTTCTGGTGGCCGAAGATGAAAAGCAATGTCCGCTCCTACGTCGCCAGTTGTGAAGTGTGTCAGCAATATAAGCGACTGCCGGGATGCCAGCCTAGATTACTGACACCTATTCCGCTGCCAGAGACTATTTCTCACACTGTTGGCATCGACTACATCGGGCCTCTACCGATCACTACAGCAGGAAACCGGTACATCACTGTGGCCGTGGACTATTTGTCGAAGTACGTCGAAGTGGCCGCTGTGCCATTTATTGCGTCCGGCCACCTAATAGATTTCCTGAAGCTACGATTTGAATGGAGACATGGCCTGCGAAAAAAATTAATATCAAACCGTGCCACATTCTGCAGCCGCGAACTAAGAGATTACCTTAGTATGGCAGGAGTGAAGCACCATTACACGTCCGCATTTCATCCCCAGGCAAACGGCCTTACGAAGCGAACTAACCAAAGCATCCAGGCACCGACTCGCTCCGTATACGAAAGTAGGGAAAAAAGGAGACGCCGACTGGGACGTCGGCTGCTTACGCCGTTAACACGGCGCTGCAGACATCTACCGCGACAACGCCATATGAAACCGCCTACGGAAAGGTACCCCAGCTGAAAGCGGTCCTTAGCCTAGACACTCCAGTTACCATCACCAGCTCTGCCGACCGAGCGTCCGCCTTTAAAAAGATCAGAACAGCAGCGATCAGAAGAGCTTCACAAGCGCAAGAAACGCAGAAACGCCACTATGACCGCCGACATCGACCTGCTCCGGTATATAATGTCGGTGACGAGGTGTGCGTACAAAGGGGAGTCAGTGCACCAGGCCAAAAGTTACTACCGAGGTTTGAAGGGCCCTTCACAATTACTGAACGCATAGCAGAGAACACCTGGCGCGTGAGCGCCCCAATTCCAGGTGCCAGCCTCGACAGGCGTAAAAGAAATAACTTCGCCGTGCACGTGTCACGCCTCAAGAAAAGGTTTCGTCGCTTGAACTGAACTGTCAATGTTAAAATGAACTGTCGATTCTTTTTTTTAGGTCTGCAGTGTAGCCGAGGGTAAAGACAAAGATGCGCACTGGAGCTTGAGCGCTCGGACCGCGAGCGAAGAGGCAGACGTAAACAAGGCGTTCTGGCGGAAGGCCGACTGTCTGTCTGCTTCCCTTCATTACAATATATATATATATATATATATATATATATATATATATATATATATATATATATATGATAGATAGATATATATTGGCGAGATTTTCTTCGAATCCGGTGTTTACTAAATTAAAAGTGCAGGCACACTTAGAACAGTAACAACATTAGATTTCGACGTTTCGGCCCGGTGTGCGACCTTCAACATGAGTGTGATTGCAAGTGCACAGAGCTCAATTAATGGAGTTTCTCTGTAAGAGAATAAAAAAAAACACACACACGCGGTACCTGGTCTATGACCACAAACACGTGCACATGTAGTGACGTCACGCATACCAACCGGTACACTGAGTCATGTCAAACTCGACGGAAATAGGAGAGAGAGACAGATAGAAATCAACGTGACTACAAACGTGCGCATGCATATAGTGGTGAAAAAAACACATGGTACTTAGTCTGTGACGACAAGCACGTGTACATCTAGTCACGTCATGCATACCAACACGCGCATTCACTCATGTCAAACTGAAGGAAAATAGGAGACAGAGAGAGGTAGAAATCAACGTGACTACAAAGTTGCGCGTGCGTGAAAAAAAAGGACGTAGGCAATATGTGAGTAACCCTCATGTGCATCCAGTCGTGTCCACAAGGGAGGAGCCAACGCAATGTAGGCCAGAGGATCACAACGGGCGGCAGCTGCCAGGAGAGTGTTTCTTTAGTTTTTTCTTTGAGGTTGCTGCATTGTTTGTGTGTCCCACGCAGATGGTCAGTGCACCCCCACCTGGTTATGGGACACCCCCATTGTGACCTCCACTAACCTCCCACGAACTGCGTTCTGTTGCATTCTTTGCACAAGTGGCATTCTTTGTATTTGCAGGCAAGCTGTTTCTTATACAAAATCTGTGTGTATCAAAATAAAATAAAAAGACAAAGGAAAAAATATATGACAATGTGAATTTATAAACATCAACATAACAGAAGCGCGAGAATAATTTGTTATTAAAGATGCAGAAATATAGATATCACTTTAGAAACATGCAATGTATATGCATACATGATCGCTAGGAAATGCATAAGGCAACAAGGAAAAGTGTTCAATGGAGCACCAAACAAGTGGTATTGTTTGTGTTGGCGGGTAAATTGTTTTTTAAACAAAGCCTATGCGCGTATGAAAAATAAAGTAAATAATAAATGACAATTATTTAACAAGGTGAAGTAATAAACATCAACATAACAGAAGAGTGAGGATAATTTCTAATTATTGTCATGGTGTATATTGCCACGTGCGTTTATTTCGGCTTGCAGCGAAGCGATTGACGCAGCTCCTGCGCCTCGAGCGGCGTCGCTTGACGCGTTTCGATCGAAAGGTATAAATACGGGACCACCGCTTGCGCCGCTGGCTCAGTCCGACGAACGCTGTAGGCGCGCTTCTGTTTTCGCCGTTGCCGAGTTGTCCGCTTGCTGTAGGGCACATGTTCGCCCAATAAACTTCACCTCCGACGCAGTGTCTCTTTCTGTCTGCCTGCGTACCAGGCATCTCACCGTCACCTACGTGACATTTGCTGGAGGTGCGCATGCTTCGGACAGAGCCGTGACACCAGCCCAAGTGCCTCTGGAGCTGGCCACACGGAATACAGTTCCAGAGAAGAGACACACAGCGCCCCTTGCGGATATCGCGCGCATTGTTCAGTCATACAAGCAGAAGAAAATCCCCAGTGGTGGCATACGGTGGGCGACGTGCAAGATCCGCGGAAAAAAATAGTTTCAAGGCAGTCATTATCCCTGAATGGTTAATGTCTACAACTAGAAAATCCGTAATACAGCCCTATCATTCCTTTATTTTTCGTGAGAGCTACAATCGTGAGCAACGGCGACGTCGGGCTCAGGCAGGCGCTATCGCACGCCGTTTTATATTCAACTATTTTGAGAGCTTCTCCGGCATAATATACGTGTACATGTGATTTTATTGAAAGCGAAAATGGTAATGCTTCTATAAAAAAGTTACACTTGTTCTTAGTACAAGGTCGCATATATAAAGGCGGCAATTTTTCGGGGGCGCTAAGCGTAATAATAGTGCCTGTGGGTGTATAAATTCCCACTGGGTTTCGAGTGGTGCCTTGTGGTAAAATGAAAAGGCAGCAAATGAGAATGTCTCGAGGCGAACATGAACACTTGGTGTTTGACGCCGAAACAGCGCATGCACGATGCACCGGCGCGACGCCACTACAAGCGACACATACACTGGTTATGCAGCTTCTATCAGAGGCAAAATGATGTCCGCTAGAGTAAAATGACTCGTATATATTATTCGTGTTATTAAAAAATAAAAAGAAAACATGTCCATGATTAAACGTTTACACTTGAGTTCCGATACAAGTCTAGTTCAGCTGCAGTGAATGGCAATACCGATGGTGCACTGCAAACCGGCTCGGCCATGCTCGCATTGCACATATCAGCATCATTTTATTTTTGTGCGAAATTATTGCGAGGAGAGGATAAAGCGGCAACAACGGCAACAAAATATTGCCGCTTGGGAGCGTCGGTGGCTCGTTATGAAGTGCCGTCAGCTACAGATTCCAAGTAAAAGGCCTAGCGACGATATCGGTGGCGATCGTTCAGCTGCGGCGAGGCTGCCGGCGACGCCCGAGCGTAGCCTCGACCAGTCCTCTGTCGCTCATTGACCACTCCGATGTGCCGCAGGGAGTTCTAGCAAAGAGATCTTCTGCGTGACAGGGATATCTAACCGAACTCAAATTTTGAGACCGCCATTGGCCGGCGGTCTGCGAACTGCTAACGGCGTGCGGCGAGTTGCCGTGTCGCTAACCTGGGCGCGCCTTCAATTCGGGTGCCGTGGACACCATAAGTGGCTACAAGAAAATCAACGTCACTCTACTCACGTACTTGCGTATAGAATATGCAGAAATGGAACATGGTGACCGCTTACTTGAATTCCGATGGCGTTTATAGCTTCTTCACTCGATCGTAAATTGAATTTGGTGGTGTCCGGCCTATCGCCGCAGCCGTTAATGCGCAGGCGCGCAGAACGAATAAAAGGCGCGCGCTGCAACCTGCACGCCGGCTTATCTCGACTAGCCACGCACCGATGAACATGTGGTAATAAACGTCGCTTCGCCCCTGGAAACTTGTCTGCTCCTTCGCATGAACCACGCAACACAACAACTGGCGACGAGGATGGGATTTGAAGACGTCGTTCTTCAGTTTGGAAGGCAAGTGTTTCCGAAATTCACTCGGTGAAGAAGACTGTCCTTTTGCAGTGTGCGGAGCCTGTGACTGTCGTCATGACTGGGGCCGAGGCAGCAGCGACGCACTTCGCTGGGCGACTGGGCCAGCTGGAACCCTTTGACGAGTCCGCCAGCGATTGGGCTTCGTACAAAGAGCGGCTTACGTCCTTCCTGATTGTCAACCGAGTACCCGACGGCGACAAGGTACACGCCTTCTCGAGCATTATCGGTCTCAAGACCTACGGCTTGTTGATGTCATTAACAGTTCCAGAACTGCCTTCTACGAAGAGTTTCGAAGACCTCAAGAAAGTTTTGAGCGACCACCTGTCCTCGAAGCCGTCCGTCATTGGAGAGCGGGCCAAGTTTCACCGGATGTGTCAACGAGAAGGCGACTCCTTATCTAGTTATGTTGCCGAGCTTCGTAAACTGTCGCAAATGTGCGAGTTTGGAAGCGCCCTTGACGAGTCCCTTCGGGACCGCTTCGTGTGCGGCCTGCTACGAGAAGACATTCTGCGAGTGCTTTTCACGGAAGATAGCAAGCTGACGTTCCAGAAAGCGGTGGAGCGGGCTCTTGCAATGGAAGCGGCTAAGAAGAGTGCTGCTGAGGCAGGCGGCACCGACGCCGCAGTCGGCGATATGCACAAGGTGCAAGCTGAAGTGCAGAAAACATGCAAAAGCTGCTTTCGCTGTTGTTCGCCAAAACACACGAGTGAAGCTTGCCCTCACTTGGACTCAACCTGTTTCAGTTGCAACAAAAAAGGGCATATCCAGAGAGCCTGCCTAAGCAGTGGTAAGACTTTTTCTAAGAAAAAGCAGATGAAAAAGAGTGCGAAGATCTCGACGGTTGTGTCGCGGAAAGCTCCGACCCTCAGTTTAAACGGCGTGTCGGCAGCTCAGCGTGACCCTGTCACCGTACAGATAACCATCGACGGCGTCTTGGTGAACACGTAGCTAGACACGGGAGCGGCTGTTTCCGTTATGTCAAAGACGCAGTTCCGTCAACTCTTCGGCTGTACTGGAGCCTACTACAGTTAAAACTTCGTACCTACACAGGAGCATTGGTACGACCCCAGGGGGTCCCTTCGGTCAACGTGAAGCACGGCGACCATTCTGCATTTCTTCCACTCTACGTCGTAGACCACAAGGGACCACTTCTACTGGGCCGGGAGTGGCTCCACGCCGTCCGGCTAGAGTGAGCGAAAATCTGGAACCTGAACAACATTACAAGGTCAGACACTCCTACTCGAATCAGCGTAAAAAAATAGGCTAGACGCATTGCTGGCGAAGTACCAACCCCTTTTCAAAGACGAGTTAGGCACGATAACGGAAAAGCGCGCCGAACTTTCTTAAAACCTGATATGAAGCCAAGATTACTAAAGCCAGGATTGTTCCATTCGGGTTGCAAAAAGCTTTCGACGCTGAGTTGGATAAAATGGAAAAACTGGGAATTATATCGCCGGTTACGACGTCAGAATACGCTACACCTGCGGTACCCGTAATCAAGCAAGATGGTAGCATACGGATTTGCGGCGACTACAAGCCGACCGTTAACCCGTGCCTTGATGTCGACCGCTACCCATTACCGAAGGTGGACGACCTGTTCACAGCCTTGTCGGGAGGTAAGCATTTCTCGTAGATCTCAACCGGGCCTATCAGCAAGTGGTCATGTTTGAGTCGTCAAACACAATACCTCACGTTGAATACGCAGAAAGGATTGTTTGCTGTTAATCGACTCGCGTTTGGAATTTCGTCCGCTCCTGGGATTTTCCAAAGAATAATTGTCACCATGCTGAAGGGCTTACACGGGGTTTGCTGCTACCTAGACGACATTCTCGTGACTGGTAAAAATGACGAAGAGCATTTCATCAATCTGGAGGCTGTGTTAAAACGACTTCTTGAAAGAGGCGTTCGTGTCAAGAAAGAGAAGTGTTCGTTTTTCCAACAGGACCTTCGCTACCTCGAACACAGAATCGGCGCACAAGGCATCTCGACAACGACGGAGAAGGTTGACGCACTCCTCAAGGCTCCAGTCCCTAAAGACAGGCAGTAGCTGCAGTCGTTCCTGGGAGTCGTCAATTTCTACGGCAAGTTCCTTCCTAACCTAGCAACGGTGGCGCAACCATTTTTCAGGTTGCTACGTAAAAACGCCGCGTGGTGCTGGGATGAGTGTTGTCAGGAAGCGTTCACCAAGATAAAGAACTTGCTAGCCTCTCCACCGACTTTGGCGCACTACGACCCGTGCCAACCGTTGCAACTATCATGCGACGCATCGCACTATGGTTTAGGCGCGGTTCTTTCTCATGTTCTGGATGATGGCAGCACGAAGCCAATCGCTTTCACATCGCGTACCTTGACCGATCCCGAAAAGAAATACAGCCAGCTTGAGAAACAGGCCCTTGCAATAATTTTTGGTGTTAAGAAGTTTCATTTCTACGTTTACGGTCCTTCGCTCACATTAGTCACCGACCATAAACCGCTTCAGACAATCTTGGGCCCAACAACCGGCATTCCGACAATCGCAGCAACGCGTTTGCAGCGATGGGCTGTCACATTGTCAGCTTACCGGTATTCGCTTATCTTCAGAAAATCAAGCGAGAATGCTGAAGCCGACTTCTGTTCGCGCCTGCCGCTATCAATTATCAAAGACGAAACACAAGAAAGAGAGGAAACTTGTTATTCATTGCGGTTGCAATCAATGCCAGTTTCAAGCCGGGACATTGCTCGAACATAAGCTCGGCACCCCTTGCTTTGTAAAGTGATAGATTTCATAAATGTGTGGTGGCCGGCGTCTGTGACTGAAAAAGATTTGAAGCCCTTTTTTGACAGACGCAACGAGCTCACAGTTCACCAAGGCTGCATCATGTTCGGGATGCGAGTGATCGTACCGGCAAAGTTGCGCAACTTGCTGATGGACGAACTCCACGAAGGGCACCCAGGCATCGTGCGCAGCAAGCAATTGGCGCGCAGCTACGTGTGGTGGCCGTCCATCGAGGCGGACCTCGAGCATCGTGTCAATGCCTGCGGAAGTTGTCAAGAACAACGTTGCGAGCCGTGCAAAGCGCCCCTGCATCCTTGGTCTTGGCCGACAGCACTATGGCAGCGCGTACATAAAGATTTTGCTGGCCCCTTTTTGCACGCTTTTAGTCGTGGACGCGCACTCCAAGTGGCCGGAAGTGTTTGTTATATGCGCTCGACTACGTCGGATGCTACTGTTGACAGATTGAGAGAGCTGTTTGCGCGGTTTGGTTTTCCAAAAACCATTGTCACTGATAACGGCCCGCAGTTCACTTCCGAAGAGTTCAAGGTTTTTGTAAAAGAATTGTGCTGTCGTCACGTGCTTACAGCACTGTATCATCCCAGCTCAAACGGGCTTGCTGAGCGTTTCATTCAGACACTTAAAAACGCTCTTCGTAAATCTAGCGACGGCTGCGAAATCGACTCGATGTTGTCAAGCCAGGGGTGGGAGGAAGGGTTGCATATAATCAGCTCAAGCAATCCGTGGCTCGCCCACGTCGTGATCATGACATAGCAGTCGATGACCAAGTGATGGCTCGCAATTATCGAGGCAGACCAAACTGGGTCCCTGTTGTTGTTGTGGGGCAGTCCGGTCCTGTGTCTTTTACCGTTCGTACTACCACACCCAGAGGCAGTTTCACCTGGCGTCGTTACAAGGACCAGCTGCTCACGGTGACCACGGATCCGGACCGCGAGGCGTCTGACCAGGAGGGATACGAGTTCCCGGCGTTCCCACCAAGCGTCAACCCAGTGACATCCTCCGCTCCTACCACCAGTGGTCCTGCCGCTTCGCAAGAGATTCAGATGGCGGGTGCAAGACGTTACCCGACTCGAGACCGTCGACCACCGGACAGATATCAAGCTGGAGTTTAGCTTGTTAAGTTAGCCAATATAAAAGGGAAGGGATGTGGTGTCCTGCCTATCGGCGCAGTCGTTAATGCGCAGGCACGCAAAACGAATGAAAGACGTGCGCTGCAACCTGCGCACGAGCTTATCTCGACCAGCCACGCACCGATGAACATGTGACAATAAACGTCGCTTCGCCCCTGGAAACTTGTGTGCTCCTTCGCATGAACCACTCAACACAACATATTTCGCTGAACCCGAAAACCGTCATTGTCAGGTATCGTTTTCTGAACCTAGAAAACAATTTACTATATTCAATCCGCGCCCTTCTCGAGTTTTGTATCAAAAGCTCTTACAGTGAGCCGACAATCTCGAAACCATACCCTAACATGATCGGCGGTGTTCGCTTGCAGCTGCTGGTGCATGTATGGCTCTCATGCAGTTTTCTGCGCAAGACACTTCTAGGGCACTTCTCACAAGGAAATTACTCCTCGATGATCGGAGCCTCTTCACTGTTTTCAATATTCATGCTGAGAGAAACGACAAAGAAAAAGAGAGAGAGAGAGAGAGAGATAAATGAGATGCGAAAGGCAGGGAGGTTAACCGGAAGGTAAACATCCAGTTTGCTACCCTACACTGGGGATGGGGTAAGGGGAGACATAAAGATAAAGAAAAATGCACACTCTTAGAGAGAGAGATTAAAAAAGGAATAAAACACACACACACACAAAGGAACTCAGGAGCGTCAAAGTCGTTCAAACAGGTCGCTTGACCGGAGGAACTTCAGGAGCGCCCTCGTCGCCTTCTCCTGTGAAGACCGTATCAGCCGACATTCTAAAATCGTCTGCTCAGAAAGCGGCCGGTCGTTGAGACGTGCCAACTCCGTTACCAGCAACTGTCTCTGGGAGCTCTAGCGGGGACAATGACACAGGATATGTGGACTGTTTCGTCGCTGCCGCAAGTATCACAGGCCGCTCACTCTGTCAGCCATTCCGATGCTAATAAACCCTGCTGGTTCTTCTTGTTCCAGTCACCTTTGTTCTTAGCTCGACGCACATCACGTTACAATACCGTGTGGTGCGGCCGATGTCACATATGAAATCATCCCCGCTGACCCCTCAGCGCCAGCTGCAAGTGGCATGGTTTGCGTAGCGAGACTCGAGCCCTATCACACACCTTTCACCACGCATGTGTAGCCGTATCGTCACCCCCGGAATTAGAAGCACCGGGACGGTGCTTCTAATGCCGGGGGTGACGATACGGCTCACTGTCTTCTAATGCCGGCTCACTGCTCACCCGGCTCACTGGGTGACGATACGGCTCACTGTCTTCTAATGCCGTCACCCCTGGCATTAGAAGCACCGGGATGGTGCTTCTAATGCCGGGGGTGACGATACGGCTCACTGTAAGAGCTTTTGATACAAAACTCGAGAAGGGCGCGGATTGCATATAGTAAATTGTTTTCTAGGTTCAGAAAACGATACCTGACAACGACGGTTTTGGGTTTAAGCGAAATATGTTGTGTTGCGTGGTTCATGCGAAGGAGCAGACGCTAAGGGGTCAGCGGGGATGATTTCATATGTGACTGGAACAAGAAGAACTAGCAGGGTTTATTAGCAAAGAAAAAGAGGCCAAACTCACCAAGGGGACAGTTTTCTAAAACGTAACAACAACGTGTGCCCTGCGGCCCCGTGTTCATCTGGGTGACTGAAAGTTGCGGCGCTTTCTCACTTACGGCGCTGAGGGATGCTTTTCACGAGCGCCCCCTGGGCAGTGCTCATTTCCACTATCCAACGGGAACACGTCGTGCAGTCACACTGTGGCGGCTGTTCCGTATCGTCACCCCCGGCATTAGAAGCACCGTCCCGGTGCTTAAGCTACACATGCGCGGTGAAAGGTGTGTGATAGGGCTTGAGTCTCGCTAAGGAAACTTGCAGCTGACGCTGAGGGATCAGCGGGGATGATTTCATATGTGACATCGGCCGCACCACACAGTATTGTAACGTGATGTGCGTCGAGCTAAGAACAGAGGCAACGACATGGTGACTGGAACAAGAAGAACCAGCAGGGTTTATTAGCATGCCTTTATACAGGTGATGGGGTGGAGCAATAGCAGTGCCAAGCCCACAGCTTATCGTAACACCGTCACAACATTGAAACGGGCAAAGATATCAGGTTAAATGGGACCGTGTTTACTCTGCAGACAATATGGCCGGTACAACCAGTATGGCGGGGCGTTAGGTTAGCCCCACTAAATCCTTTCTTTCGTCTTGTAGATGATCTTCTTTGTCCTTCTCGTGGCACCGTGACAATATGATAAGACAGTCAGCGCACTGTCACGATAGGGCAGACAGCGCATGCCTGATACATCCCTTATGGGGTAATGAAAATAATAAATGTTCAGGGTACTTTTTAAATGCAGCATCGTAATGAAGCCTTTACAGTGGCTTGACTGTACGAGCCGACCTTCTTGGGACCGCCGTCGGACTAGTGACAAGTGGCGCACAGCGCTTGCCGGTGCTACGCTGTCCGGAGCGGACTGTTGTCAAGGCGAGTGGGCAGGAGATTGTGCTGGGGCAGCAGGCGAGATGTCTGAAACAGATGGGCCAGGGTCAACTGGCTCACGCTCGGAGGAACAACTGTCGTCAGCGCTTATATCTGCTGCGCATCTCTCGCGTGTTGTCGTCTGTTGCGCCTAAACACTCGACGATTCTCGGATTGAACTTCGTAGGACCTGGGAGCAGCAGTGGCGACGACTTTACCCTTTTTTGACCACGTTTTGTCGCCGAACCTCACGAGAGATCCTTTATCCAACGATGCTAGATGCTTTCCACTACTTTTCTGATGGTGCTTCTACACCACAGTTGTTGGCACAGCAGCAAAATCTGGAAAATTATCTCTTAGGCATCTGCCTTGAAGAATTTCCCCAGGTGATAGGCCGTCCTCCAGTGGCGTACAACGGTAGGCCAGCAGACGTAGGCAGAATTCCTCCCGTGAATGCTCACTTTTCTTCATAGCACGCTTCCCAACCTAGACACTCTTCTCTGCTAGGCCGTTGGATTGCGGGTAGCGAGAACTGGATGTAACGTGAGTGAAGTTGTATTTTCTTGCAAAGACATCGAACTAGTCACTTCCAAACTGTGGCTCACTGTCGGTGCACTCTTCAAAGGGTACGCCGTACCTTGCGAACATGAGTGCCGCGATTGTCGCCCTCGCAGTGGTATCCGCAAGTTTCTCAACTTCTGGGAAGTTAGAAAGCGCATCCAACGCCACGATGTACGAACTTCCGCGAAAAGAAAAAAATGTCGCAGTTTCGTCCGAGCATCGATTGCAATAGCAAATTAGTAGATTCAGGGTAGGGATAGTACTTTTATCGGCTGCATAAACTTGGACACATTGGCTTACTAACTGACTTAACAATCGTGGTCTCAGCGCGCACAAGCAAACATGAATAGATCACACTGAATGACCGCAGCCAACGACTGTCAAAACGCTGGCAGCAAGCGCAGGTTCGCGCGGTCTATCGCTTCAACGGAAACTCAGCGGCGAATGCACAGCGCCTGTGCATAGAGGACAGAGCCGTGTGGAGATAAGAGACGGTGCGGACGACCGGCATTCCCGGGCAAAGCGCAAAGGAGAAGTTGTTGGCAGAAGAGAAGCTGCCCCCCCCCTCCCCCCTCTTCCCGCTTTGTTGCTTACGCGTGGGAGATTGAGTGGCAAGATACGCCTTTGGTGCTGGAGCACAGCGCCGCCCCGCCTCCCTCCCTCCCTCCCATACCCCCACGGTCTTTTGCGCGACGGTCACCTTTGCTTTCCGCCGAGCGTTCGCTCTCCGTGACAGCGCGCGGGGGGGGGGGGGGGGGGTTCGCCCTCTGGGATAGCGCGCGTCCCCCGCGCGCCCTTGGAATCTATACGGAACCTCAATGCGACAGCGACGCCGATGGCGGAAATCCGGTTGAAGTGTCCATATAATTGCTATCGCAATAAAATATCTACACCAACTCGAAACCACGCACATCCAGGGACTGGGCGCATCAGCAGTGGTTTCTGTGGTTGCTTGTAAGCATATTCGCGACAAGTGGGGCAACTCTGGATCAAAACAGTGGTGTCGCCGCTGGGACTGGGCCAAAAACAAGACGACGAGCCTTTGAATTTCTGCAGTCCCAGATGCGCAGCATGAATTCTAGCTAACATGTCACGCCGCATGCTTTTTGGTATTACTACTTTCGTGCCTTTTAGCAATACACCATTCACAACGCAGATCTCAGACAAAAACGGCTTTAGTTCCCCTTCGATGTTCTAGCCAGTTGACAGGCAGCAGATAACTGCCCGGAGCAGGGGCGTAGCCAGGGGGGACGCTGATGGGGCTTCAGCCCAGCCCCCGAAATGTTTTCGTGCCAGCATGCACCGCCGACCAAAACTACCACCGACGCCGGGAATCATTCTGGATTCTGTCTACAATGTCTTTTTCACGCTCGAAAAGACATTTTGGCACGGACATTGCGAACTCGGGCTGGATTCCATGGCAACGCCCTTGCACTTTGAGTCACGTAACGCAACGAGCCCCATACAAGCACAAACTTTCAACGGCTTTTCGATAGCGAGCGGGCGCGTTGAAGCATCTCGCAGCGGCCGCGGAATCTGCGAAGCGCATGGATTTCAATTATGAAACTTTATGGGTATAAAGTTCTCATAAACTTTTGACGCGAAAGGTGCCCTGACATTTCCAAAGGCGTGCTTTAAAAGATTTTCAATTCTGGCACTTTATGGGGTTAATGCTCTTATAAACTTGGGCCAACATACGTGCACTGGAGCCCTCGTGTCCAAGCCGTTCCAGAAATGAAAGCACGCGCTCGCAATCTTCCACACACACGAAAACACTGAATATTACCGTGACTGTGAGCTAGCAGCTGATAATTTTCTCCAAACACTTTCAAGAAGCGTGCCCAATGTGATCGATCAGCTGGGCCACGGCAGGCAAAGTAAGATATGAGAAAACAGGAGAAAGTAAATTGCCTATTATTCAAGAAATTCTTTTTGCGGGCGACAAGGTCTGGCTCTCCGTGGCCACAGGGACAGTGGCCCTATGTAGTTAAGCATAGCCACCGCTGAAAATACAGGTATTTTCAGAGCGCCTCTTCGCATGCGAGCTGATTGTGGAGATAAATATCTCAAGAACCATTTAAAAAGTTGCCCCAGTAACGCCTCGTATTTAAGCCCAGATGCACAAAACGAAATTATAAAAATTTGTGGTGGAATTATTAAAGAAAGCCTAGTTGCAAAAGCAGGCTGCTTCTCGATACTTCCTGACGAAACGACGGACATCGCTGGAATCGAACAGCCTACTGTTTGTGCAAGGTACCGAAATAAGGATGCCAACGACATCGAGGGAGTGTTTTAGGTTTTAGCACCCAAATAGATGCACTCTCTCATTGCGACTGCAGGTTCTATGTAAATGTGTACAAATTGTTGCAGATTCTAGTCACCCTTCCAGTGACCACTGCCAGCACAGAGAGAATATTTTTAACAAGAGCTTACTAAAAAATGTCGCAGTTTCTCCCGAAAGGCGAAGCATCGATTGCGATAGCAAATTAGTAGAGAGCTATTCCTGGTAAGGATAGTAGTTTTATCGGCTGCATAAACTTGGACACAGTGGCTTACTAACTGAATTAACAATCGTGGTGTCAGCGCGCACAAGCAAACATGAATAGACCACACTGAATGACCGCAGCCAACGACTGTCAAAACGCTGGCAGCAAGCGCAGGTTCGCACGGTCTATCGCTTCAACGGAAACTGAGCGGCGAATGCACAGCGCATAGAAAGGTCAGAGCCGTGTGGAGATAAGAGACGGTGCGGACGACCGGCATTCCCGGGCAAAGCGCAAAGGAGAAGTTGTTGGCAGAAGAGAAGCTGCCCCCCCCCCTCCCCCCCTCTTCCCGCTTTGTTGCTTTCGCGTGGGAGATTGAGTGGAAAGATACGCTTTTAGTGCCGGAGCTCAGCGCCGCCCGCCTCCCGCTCCCCTCCCATACCCCACGGTCTTTTGCGCGACGGGCATGTTTGCTTTCCGCCGAGCGTTCGCCCTCCGTGATAGCGCGCGTCCCCCGCGCGCTTTCGCCCGCGCATACGGTGCGCGTCGACGATTTTGTCGCCCTTGGAATCTATACGGAACCTCACGGCGATGGCGACGCCGACGGCAGAAATCCGGTTGAAGTGTCCATATAATTGCTATCGCAATATAAACTGCTTGCACTCTACAATGTCTGTGGAACGCACGGTTAGACTGACGCTTCTATACACCCACAGAGACGTCGGCATCAACGTGTCCGAAGTCATTGACCGCTTCGCTCAGCTTCCCCGCCGAGAGAAGTTTGTCCTTTAGATAGTGAACCGGCAAAAATCAATGCAAGTAAAAAGCTCTGTTCCTTCAGGTCCATAAGCTCGTAATTATGAAAACGTATGACTGTTCGTTAGCTTTTAAAACCGCAAAAATTTCAGCCGTTTATTTTAGCAGTTAGCATCACGATCAAAATTATCATGCGAACACTAAAATTACTAGGATATCAATAACCAATTTCGACTGACCTTGCTCATATTGGATAGTTTAACTTACCGCGTCATCTCTGGCTTTCGTTTGTCTTTTTCTTTCCTTTTTAGCTACCTGCATTTATTTCTTTTTTGAAACGAATCAATACCCTCCTTTAATTTTGGGTGCAGAATAATTGTTGCCGCTGTGCAGGTAGTTAAATTACACATTTTCTTACTGATTTCTGCATTATTCCTCTATTATTCTACAATATGGTGCTGTCGCGACCGCTGCATGGCCCGAGTACATACCACGATTTCTGCGATCATAGTTTTGTTCTTGCGTAGATCATCTCTCTTTCTGTGTGCAAAGTTTACTATTTGTGACTGCGCAACATGTTTATTTGTTTTGTTTGACGCATTATATACAGTGACGTTTGCTTAAATACGTAGATTTATTGGAGACTTAGACGTATATTTAAATATCTTGTTGCGAGGTTTTGTTTATATAAGCAGTGAACTTTGTTTCCAGCGATTCTTTTTTCCCCTTTAGCGAGTTGTATCTTCGCATTTGTATATTCCATTCTACCTTCGCATTTCTAATGTTTATTTGGCGGAAATACTAATTTTTATTTGTACTCACTGTTACGAGTATAATCACGGTGTAATTGCAATACACGACAGGTAACAGCTGCTCCTCCGCAATCTATTGTAACGAGGGACAGGGTCATTGAGGCTTTTTCGTGGCCGTTGCATATGTGCAAAAATGTAAACAAGCTTCCTGAATGAGAAATATTCATCAAAATATCTGTCCTCAATTTATTCATTTCATGGCCTTTACGTTTTTCATGTCAGCTTTATGCACTGCTTTGCAGGCTTCGAGTTGATATAGTTCTAAAGTCCGTGTGATATTTTCTTTACTTATTAAAGAGACCAAAAAAAACGCGGCAGCATTGATATGAGTTATGTCTGGCACAGTTTTTGGGACATACGAATATATTTTTTATGACAAAATACATATTTTACTTGACAGTGCGTAGCGTTCAATAATTCGTTTGCAGCATCTAATATACAATGGCGTTGGCAATGCAGTTATTATTCATGTATTTGATCCCTCGACAAATTTTATAAGGAGGAGGCCACCTTGCAAACTGAGTCCCCCCCCCCCGAACAAAGTTTCTGGCTACGCCACTGGCCCGGAGGTAGTAGTCTCGTGCCATTTCATTTACCAGCTTTTGATGTGTTGTATCCGTGACCATGTAGGCCAGGACAGCAACTGCGTGTAGTTCCACATCGTCCGTGGCGCGAGTGGTGTCGTCCCGAGTAACCGGAGACGAACGCTAGAGCATGTCTGCCAAAATGAGGCGATTTCTTGGGACATACTGCAAAACAAAGTCGTAGTTGAGAAGTTTTAGAAAGAACCTTTGAAGACGGGGAGGCATGTCACAGATTCTTTTTGCAGCTATGGACAAGAGAGGTATATGATCCGTCTCGATGGCAGTCTTCTGTCCGTAAACAAATTGATAAAGCTTATCGCAGCCAAAAGAAATGCTGAGCGCCTCTTTTTCAATTTGTGCATAGCGCTGCTGTGCTTGTGTTAGCACACGAGATGCATATACCACTGGCCGCCATTGGCCGTTGTGATACTGCAAACACGCTTCACCCACGCCGTCTTTTGAAGCGTCGCAATTTATCTTGGATTTTTCTTCCGGGGAACAAAGATGGTGTCGTGCACTGGTGTCGTGCATAGAATGTGTACGACAATTTTCCACTCTCTCATGTGGTTTTCAGTCCACTCGAACTCATAGTGCGGTTTGATAAGCGTTCGCAGTGACGCAGTCCGCTCGGACAGGCACGGGACATATTTGCCAAAATAGTTCAGCCAACCGAGCATGCACTGAACATCGGTTTTGTTTTTAGGTATACACGTTTGCAGTAAACCTTGAACAAGTTTTAGGTTTGGCGAGATGAACTTGCGAGTAGTGATTTCACCTAGGAGCTGCACTTCAGTGACGCCAAAACTTTCATTTTTCTGCGTTGAACGTCAGACCAGCTTTTGCAGCAGCTTTCATGACTACCACTAGTCTTTGGTCGTGTTCTTCTTTGGTTGCACCTCACACCAAAATATCGTCGATGTACACATGTACACCTGGAAGGCCATCGAAGATTTCACTCATTTGTTTTTGAAAAACTTCGCGAGCCGATGATATGTCGAACAGCAACCGGAGATAGCGGTATCTTCCAAAGGGGGTAGCGAAAGTACATATTTTGGACGTGTTCCCATCAAGCGGTATCTGGTGAAAACCAGAATTTGCATCCAAACAGCTAAAATAGGCTGCGCCGGCCAATTCCCCTTCCATGCCCTCTCGCTTTCGGAGCTGATGTTGCTGCCTATTTACGTGCTCGTTTATTTTCCTTGGGTCCATGCAAATACGAAGTCTGCCTTCTTTTTTCTTAACCAAGACCAAGGGGCTTACCCAGTCTGTGGGGTCATCCACTTTCACAATGATGCCCGCACGCTCCATTCTACGCAGCTCCTCCTGAAGTGGCTGTCTGAGAGACAGGGGAACCCGGCGGGCTGGTTGGACGACTGGTATCACCGACGCTTTCATGACCATGCTCTAGGATTTCTGCAGGCAGCCTTGCCCCTGGAGGACATGCTTGAAATCCTTAATTTCTTCGTTCTCCGAAGCATGTACTGTGGCGACCGTGCTTTGAATAAGTAACAAGGCTTCGCTTGCTTCCAGTCCTATTATGGCTTGACGGCCATTCTTCACAACAAAAAAATTCACGCTAATGTACTGTGGCGACCATGCTTTGAATAAGTACCAAGGCTTCGCTTGCTTCCAGTCCTATTATGGCTTGACGGCCATTCTTCACAACAAAAAAATTCACGCTAGTGGAAGCGTTACCGACAGTTATTTCCTGTGTCGTCATTCCTAAGTGTGTTATCACGCCCCCAGTATAAGCTCGCAGCACAGCACTTGTAGGTGTTAAATTTACCGTCTCACAAATCTTGCGGTACACTGACAACGATAGCAGGTTGGCCTGCGACCCAGTGCCTACTTTGAAGAAAATATTTTTTCGAGCAACTCGAACTTACACTTTCCAGTCTTTGCTGCTTCCTCTGTCAATTCATAACTTCCAGAACGTCAAAGTCTTCACTGCTGTCCTTGCTGGCTTGGCCAACCCCATACATTCCTCGACAGCAAACTGCGAAATGGTGGAGCTTTCCACATTCATTGCACCTTTTGCCGTAGGCTGGACGCTGTATGCGCATGTGCCGTCCCAGGCGGCACGTCATCTCGGACCAAGGTTCGATCCGTATTGGCACTTCCTGGCCGAATGATGGCCTGAAGTTAACAGCGTGCTTCCAATATGAGCTGTGCCGTTCTGATTCCTGGCCCAGTCATGGTCTAAGATTAACACGGTGGATCGAATATCGGCTGGACCATTCTGATACGGATCCAACGCTGGCCCTCTTTGCATATGCAGCGAATAATATTAGCACAGCCATTCATCAAGGCCGGAATTATTGGACTGACATTCCTGTGGATTTCCACCATGGGTTACTAAGGTGGCTTTCTTGGAACAACATAGGGTTTTTAGTAAGCACATTTTTGATCCCAATTTCTTAAAAGTATTTTTGTCCGACTTGGTAAGCTTAACTGGCGTTTAAAATCGTCAATACAAACATATTATCTGGGGTTGTACGTGCCTAAACCACAATACGAATATGAAGCACGTCGTAGTGCGGTACTTGGGATGTATCCCAACCACCTGTGTTTTTTTTTTCGTGCACCCCATGCATGATACACGGGCGTTTTTGCACTCCACTTTACCGAAATGCGTCTCCCTAAAAAATAAAATAAAAGCCAATGGACAGCGTAGGAAGGAGGGGAAATCGTATATAGGGCAAACTAGCCGCTGCTTTTCGGATCGTGCAATTGAACATGAGCTTTCGAAAAGAAGCAACGGTATCGTGCATTTGCCGGCGCATTGTACATTTCGCATGTGCGCTCCGCGGCTTTGGAGGATCAAGATCCTGGGCAGAATCATGAACTGCACTGCTAGAGAGCTGATGGAACCATTTTATAATGCCTCGAGATGCAACGCATGTTTTAGTGAAACTTCTATTTCTCTGTTTAGCAGCGGAGAAAGGTCCATGCGCGGCATGCTGCGGTGATGTAATAATCATGCTCATATTTTAATGGGTTTGTTTATTGGTTCATTGCGGATGTGTGGTAAACTCCTTATATGGACGCCTCTGACGGAAAGAAAATTTAGGTTAAAGTTTGCACTTGTCCGTGTCGATACCCTCTCGTCCTTGTCTGTCTTTGGCGCATAATGTTTCCTTTGTTTTTTTTTTTTTTTGCTGCCTACTTTTCCGTCCTTCAACCTTCCCACTCCTCCTCCCCCCCTCACACACCCACGTAAGCCTGGTCAGCACTATGAATAAAGCACACAGGCAGCTACATGCGGCTAAGTAGAATTGGCTGCACGTGCAGGCACGGCGGGGAGGGGGATTCCCTATTGCCGCCCGAAGATCGCGGTGTGTCTAGGTCCTGCGGGTGCGAGTGTGGCGTTTACGCCGTTCACCCTTTCCTCGCACCCTTTCCTTCTATGCATAGCTAGCATACTGACGGGTGGCGTGACTGCTTGCAGACTTGCCCGTTCTTGTCAGCGCACTGCTATCGTGAAAAAATGCTCGCTTGCAGTCGTCATTCTTACTGCAAGGCCTAAATCTTAAAATACGCAGCAAAGTTGCCAGGGAGTTTTGCGAGTGTTAGAACTAATTATAGGCAAAGGAAACAAGTAAAAAAAGTCGGCGGCAACCGTTTTCCATTTGGGATCAAGTCGGAAACACAGGAACATGGATCTTACATCGATGAGTGCATTTGTTTTGCGCATGTTCCAAATTTTGTAAGGTGCTAGATGGAGTGAACTGGGAAACGGCGCATTGAGTTGTGTGTTTTACAAGCAAGATTGTTTCAATGAAGTAAATTTCAGGATAATACATGTTGCCTTAAAAATTATGTCCAGCTACTCAAGCGCTTTTTTTTGCCGCTTTAATTCCACGATTTGTGTGCATATTACTGTTGAAGTTTTAAGATTTATTATAGTTTCCTTGAAGTTGCAATTTTTTTCAGTTCATGGTGCTCTGCAATGCATCGATTTGGGAAGGCCTGGAGCACGGTGTGTCGTGGCGATTGCAATGTTGTGTTGCGATTGACTGCTATAATCTTGGGGCAGTGTTGTGCGGATTATAAATTTAGGTTGACTAGAAATATAAAACAGATATTTTATGTGTAGTGATTACATTTCAAATGTGATAATATATATTTTCAAATGCCATTTATTTACACGAATAAATTTTCATATTACTGCTAGATCGTTGTCGAGATCCCCGTAGTGGGGGAACGCAATTATTTCAGGAAAAAGCTCGCAATTGAAAATAAAATGGTGGTCTTCACTGCTGCAAAATGCTGGTATCGTAGTAAGTGAGCGTGGAGCCGAAATAATAATTGAAATCTGCCATCTTACGTTATTTATTTTCTTGCACGCGTGAATTTAGGTTCTGATACATTTATAGTGCATATCCATCAACGTTTACTGAACAGAAACGCTGTGAGCGTGATTGACAATTCTGTTCGACGGTATTTGGATGAATATAATAAACTGCTGCTAACCCAAGCATTATCACGCGGTATATATACTACTGAAACAGCCGTGACTAAGGTAGAGTGCCTGTAATTGCCTACCTTCTTTTATTAACAGCCTTTGAATAGTGCCCAGCATAGAACATGTGTTTGTGAATTTCACCCAAATTCCAGGACTGATTTTATCATGCCATGGGTGCTGCCTGATCCTGCTAGTCATTCCGAGGAACCGGGCTCATTTTCCGCAAGCATCATTTCCCGCAAGCGCACGCGGCAGTAATTTTCTTTCCGTGCAATGAATTCCTATTTTTGCTAGTGCTTCCTGATGCAACTTCTCGAATTTCACATGTAAAATTTTGCACGAAGGCCGCATTGTATCTAGACTATTTGAAACTAGGCATTTTATGCTGTAAGAAGTTTTGTTGCACTTCTTTAATTCTAAAGTGCTAGGTTGACTAGGTGTGGGGTGTACACAAGGCGGACGGATCCTGCATATCTTGTTTGTTGTAAACCTGCTTTGTAACACATTCTACGAAAGGTGCCATATATGTTGGAATATTAAATATTGTGGCCTCACAATTTTTGCTGCAAAATTCACTAACTCCTTTGAACTCTGCTCAAACCAGCCTACCCAGGTCAGCTCCCTGCCCTGAAAGCTCTGGCCAGCCCGCCATCCTCGGCACCTTGCCTAATTCCTATCCTCAGGGCTCTGCCTAATCCACCGTCAACTACCTAGCTTCACGAGAGATGGCATTTTGGCACTTGCTTGGAAATCAACTGTTTTAACACAACCTAACGTCAACCATTTGGGTCGACGGAAAATTCCTGTTTGTACTTATTTGTAAATAAAGTGTTATAAAATTATATTTCGGTATTCTTTTAATATTATTTGCATGTGTAGAGTACTTCTGATTCTTGAACCAATATCTTTATATCGCGTTTTCCTAGCGACAATCGATATAGTTGGTATGGCACAATTGCTATTAAAAATGCCACTAGCAAAAGGCTCGCGGTAATAATGGCTGCAATGTCTAGAGCCAGCATATTTACAATATTCGTCATTATCATTGGCTGAAAGCTGGCATTGATAATGGCGTCGATATGGCTCATCGCTGGTACTACGCTAGCAAAACAATGGCTGCTGCATTGGCATAATATTCGGCCTATCTTGGTTTCAACACTGGGCCAGCCTTGGATTGCGTAGCACTATGCCAATATGCCAGCATTTGTTAAGGACTGGTATGAATTTCTTCCAGAATTAGGCCATGCCTGTGCCATTGCTAGTGTGCTGCCTGAGGTCGATTGAAGTTTTTGCAACGGTACTGCTTGCTGCATTCATCACCACTTTTGCTTCGCGTGCCTGGAAACAGCATCGACGCGGTTGTCCGCAGACATCTTCTCGTTGTGCCAGTGATTCTGCCACCTCGCACAGTTCTTCAGCTTCCAGCAATGTTAAAGACTTTTCTCGAAGCATTTTTCCTCGCAGCTTCGAGTCATTCGTGCCAAACACGATCTGATCCCTGATCTAGGAATCTCGCTGCTCTCCAAAATTGCACTGCGCGGCTTGTCTTTTGAGGTCCCGGACAAACTTCTCGAAAGGTTTTCCCACTGCTGGCTTCTTTGAGCGAAGCATGTAACGTTCGTGAACTTTGTTGCTCACCTCGGCAGAGTAGGACTTGAATTTCCCAACTACCGTTGCGTAGTTGTGTTTGCATTCCGCTTCCTCAAACTTGAACGTGTTGAACACATCGAACGCTTCATCACTGGCTTTGGTTAGCAGCAGCGCGGCTTTTGCAGCTTCGCTTCGAGGATGCTGTTTCGTTGTGGTCACCTGCAGGAACAGGTCGAACTTCTGTTTGAAGCGTCTGCAATTAGCAAAGAGGTTGCCGCTCGGTTGCAATGGTGGCGGAGCCTTCAGAGTTCCATTGTAGTCGCTGGATCCCACTTCTAACACCATGTAACATGGTGTGCGTCTGTGATGAGGTTCTTTCTATAAATTACTCACTACTGAGGCACAGCCTCAGTGCATGAAATGACGAAGCCATTCGTTACCACAACAAGCCATTCATTAAAGAAAATACAGCGAAAAGAGAAAAAGAAACTCAGCAAACTAATCACCAAAAAAAAGGAATAAGTCCAGAAAGAAAGCATAAAAGTCGGAAGGGGGCCTACAGTTTCGTGGTCCGCACTGGAGCTGTTGGATGGGCTAGAGAGGCGGAGCTCGAAGTGGAGTAGCGGTGACGAAACTAGAAGCAGTCGAGGAAAATCCTGGTCACCCCCACACGAACACCAGGGATCCAATAATGCAGGAGGAAGTTCTGCAAGTTTCGCTGTGACGTTGGGAACCTGGATGGGTCACCCTAGTACGGTAGAGGTCTTGTCACCGGACACCAAGTCCAAGGGCTTCACCTCTGCGACCGGTACAAGGGGATCATGTCTTCTTATGTCGGTCGGCACCTTATCATATTCTTGGTATAAGCGCGAAGAAGACACGGACCTAGGCGGAAGAAGACAGGACGAGCGCTAACTCACAATAAAGATTTAGTTGTGAGTTAGCGCTCGTCCTGTCTTCTTCCGCCTAGGTCCGTGTCTTCTTCGCGCTTATATCAAGAATATGTTACCGTACCAACTCGCCCAGCTATCCAATCTTAGGCACCTTATCGTCAGGCAGCCATGATCGACACTGCTGTGAAGACAAGCGTAGTGGAGACGGGTAACGGCTAGACGCTCGTGCGGCGTTCGCCAGCCGGAGCTCGGGCACGGCGCTGGAGACGCTGGGCCGCCTGGGTCGGACGCCCTGCCGACGTTCGCCAACCGCAGGCTGCAGGAAGAAGTTGGATGTGGTGACGATCCCAGGTGGGAGCCTGGAGCGGCCTTGGGCCAGGAACTCGACTGGCCGCTACTCCCGCACCCTGGTCATCTTCTTCCCCTTCTTCTTCCGCCGTCTCTCAAGATGGCTGTCGCTTGCTTGCTTGTTGCTCACTTCTGGCACTTGCCCACTACGATCACGGCACTCGCGCACTTTACATATCACATAAGCCCCCTTTTAAGAAGTTTTAAACAAAAACTGCCGCTAATTGCGCGATATACTATCACCACACACATCATTTGCATAAACATATCAGTCTATAAGCCACCATGTCCGAAGTCAAAAGTCCCACAAAGGCCACAAGTAAATCATTAGCTCCTCTAAGTGACTCTTTCCTACATCAGCCAAACTAGAGGTCTATATTCGTTGTTGGAGTACACTGGCCAACCAGCGATCATATCGCTGCAGGAAATCATAGCTCTGTATCTGCGTAAAATTAGACTTGTAGTGTTGCCTGTTGTAAGCTTGACCCAGACGTCTTTACATAAAGCTAGAGTCATAACTCTGCATGGCATCGAACAAGTCATTCTCTGCATACTATAGTTCCGAACATTGTCATTTGGGATTGTGGGGTCGTCGTGTCTAGTTTCACATGGATACAAATCCTCAAACGCACCATGTTTAACTGTGAGGAGATAATCAGTTATCAAAGTCTTATGTTTTGTTTCCTCAACGAGGCTGATGCACGGCAGCTCGGACACATGTACGAGCCGGTCATCGTCTGCGCTGGGCTCGTGCAACACTGGTGTACATGCAGATGCAATATTCTCCTTGCTGCATGAGCGAACGTCTTCTTTGGACAAAGCAGAATCTCTGCCTACGATGTCATAATTACAAGTTGTCTTTACATGAGACACTTTCCGATTGCAAAGGTCTGACGCTATGCTAGATAAAGCTTTTTGGTCGTCATCATACTCCGGTACTGGATGCTCACAAATGAAGCCCGAACGTTCTGAGCAAGTATTACCAAGTGCCTGATTTATGCATTTGATGCGAAGGCGTACCTTGCGAAGTCGTTCTTCTAGACAGGCTTTTTCAACTGCTCGTTCCGCCAATCGCTTATCGCGCTCCTTTTCCGCTTTCTCGCATATTAAAGACCATCGGTCTTGAACCCACTTGTCCAAGTCTGCCCCATGCAACCCTAACCGCTGTGCCACGGTGACTAAGTCCGTCAAACTCATTTCCGGCTGTTTCTTTTCAAATTGTGAGGCAACGCACAACTTCGTCCTGTCGCGGACGCCAATTGTGATGAGGTTCTTTCTATAAATTACTCACTACTGAGGCACAGCCTCAGCGCATAAAATGACGAAGTCGTTCGTTACCACAGCAAGCCATTCATTAAAGAAAATACAGCGAAAAAAGAAAAAGAAACTCAGCAAACTAATCACCAAAAGAAGGAATAAGTCCAGAAAGAAAGCATAAAAGTCGGAAGGGGGCCTACAGTTTCGTGGTTCGCACTGGGCTGTGGGATGGGCTAGAGAGGCGGAGCTCGAAGTGTAGTAGCGGTGATGAAACTAGAAGCAGTCGAAGAAAATCCTGGTCACCCCCACACGAACACCAGGGATCCAATAATGCAGGAGGAAGTTCTGCAAGTTTCGCTGTGACGTTGGGAACCTGGATGGGTCACCCTAGTACGGTAGAGGTCTTGTCACCGGACACCAAGTCCAAAGCTTCACCTCTGCGACCTGTACAAGGTGATCATTTCTTCTTATGTCGGTCGGCACCTTATCGTCAGGCAGCCATGATTGACACTGCTGTGAAGACAAGCGTAGTGGAGACGGGTAACGGCTAAACGCTCGTGCGGCGTTCGCCAGCCGGAGCTCGGGCACGGCGCTGGAGACGCTAGGCCGCCTGGGTCGGACGCCCTGCCGACGTTCGCCAACCACAGGCTGAAGGAAGAAGTTGGTTGTCGTGACGATCCCAGGTGGGAGCCTGGAGCGGCCTTGGGCCAGGAAATCCACTGGCCGCTACTCCCGCACCCTGGTCATCTTCTTCCCCTTCTTCCGCCGTCTCTCAAGATGGCTGTCGCTTGTTTGCTTGTTGCTCACTTCTGGCACTTGCCCACTACGATCACAGCACTCGATGACAGCGTCGAGCTAATAACAGAGGCAACTACGTGGTGACTGGAACAAGAAGAACCAGCAGGGTTTCTTAGCATGCCTTTATATAGGTGATGGTGTGGAGCAATAGCAGTGCCAAGCGGACAGCTTATCGTAACACCGTCCCAATATGATAAGACAGTCAACGCGCTGTCACGATAGGGCAGACAGCGCATGCCTGATACAGGTGGACTGATGTAACGCAAGAGCAGCTTTTCGGATAGGCCCACACAGTGGATAGGCGACCAGAGAAGCACGAGACAACCAGAAGAAAAGTGCACGTCGGGATGGTGGCAAACATGGAAGCGTCGCTGATGCTTCTGTGAGGCTTCTGACAGGTGCGGGCGAGTTGCCACGCGTGGTCGGCACGTGCGATCGCGTCACGGGCGTATTTAGTGGCAGAACGAGCAGGCGAGAGCAGCGCTGTGTCCAAGGGCAACGCGGGTTCTCGGCCATATAGGACATAGAATGATGAATAGCCGGCGGTGTCATGACGCGATGAATTATAAGCGAACGTCACATAAGGTAAATAGTGACGCAGTGGTGGTGGTTGGCCGCAACGTACTTCGAAAGCATGTCGGTGATGGTCCGGTTGAGGGGCTCCGTGAGGCCGTTGGTCTGGGGATGGCAAGACGTGCTGAATTTTTGTTTTGTCGAGCAGGAGTGGAGGATGTGTTCGACGACTGCCGAAAGAAAGCTATGGCCGCGGTCAGTAAGTAATTGGCACGGAGCACCGGGCACTAGAATGATGTCGTAGAGTACGAAGTCAGCGACATCAGTAGCCCAACTTGTCGGGAAGGCTCTGGTTCTCACGTACCGCGTAGCGTAATCGGTAGCGATGGCGACCCATTCATTTCCGGAGCCCGAGAGCGGAAATGGCCCAAAAAGCTCTAAACAAACTCGGAAAAGGGTATGGGCGGGACGTCGTTTGGTTGGCGACATTCAGCTGTAATCGCGGAGGGCTCCTTCCGGCGCTGACAGGGCCCACAAACTTCAACGTAACGCCGCATGGTGCGGGCGAGACCCGGCCAAAAGAAGCGACGGCGCACACGATCGTATGTGTGCGAGACGCACAAGTAGCCAGCCAAGGGAGCGTCATGAAGTTGGCGGAGGACATTCGAAGGCAGTTGTGATGTAAGGGCCGTGGGGACCAAAATTAGGGCGGCAAAATGTCCCCTCCTTGAGGAGAAACATCCGGAGAGAGGCGTCACCAGGTGTTGATGCCAGGCGGCCGATGAGCGCTCGTAACGAAGGATCGCCACGTTGCTCGTTGCCGTTTTGAAGAAACTGTGACACAGGGAAAACGGAAGCGATGGCGTCCCCATGTGCCGGTTCTTCCGCGGGGAGCGGTACAAACACTCTACATCCTGGTGCAATCGTCCTGTCTTATATACCACGGAGAAGGGATATTCTTGCAGGCGTAAAGGATAGCGAGCGAGTCGTCGCGTGGGGTCCTTGAGCGAGGATAGCCAGCAGAAAGCCTGGTGATCAGTGATGACACAGAATGGGCGTCCGTACAAGTCTAGACGAAAGAGCCCACACAAGAGCGATAGCCTTCGCGCTCTGTGAGTCAATAATTGCACTCGTCGGGTGATAGAAGTCGGGTGGCATAGGCTTTAACGCGGTCATGTCCGCACTGGACGCGCTGGACATTTCTGGGCACCAGTTCTTGATTGCACCAGATTTTTCTGGGCACCAGTTCGAACTTCCGTTGAGGCAGACAGGTCAAAAAGGGCCAGATTGGAGGCGAGGTAACGAGAGTAGTGTAATGAGGTAAAGATGGGACGTGGTCAGGTCCCCAAGAAAATGGAACATCGGTAAGGGGACAGTAAGCAATGGTGAGTCGGGCAGAGCACATGCCAACAAAGCGACAGTCCCTCCATCGGCGACTCGTACAGCGCGATTCGGGGCAGTAGTTAGAGCTTTCTTGAGCCGACGGCGAAGAGCAGTACTCATAAGGAACACATGCGCCTCGGTGTCAATCAACGCGCACAAAGGCACATTGTCTACAGGAACATCCAAAATATTTCAGTTCGTGGGTAAGGTCAAGAGAGGATTTCGCGCCAATGTCATCCATGCAGCTCCACCTCCAGAAGCTGCACTGTCTAGTTTTCCGGTCGGGGATGCTGCGAATAGGTCGGAAAAGGAGCACGGTGTGACGGGGGTGAACCAGATTGACGGCTGGAGGGAGAAGGCGAGCGGGACTAGCGGGGTCATGTCAAAGGTATCGCATGGTCAGGTGATGTGGCGGGAATAGATGGAGGGAATGAAAAGGACGAATGAGAGGGACGAGGGTAGTAGTCAGAGGAAAAACGTGTCGTAGAAGTCCAGCGGCTGCGGCAGTTGCGCGCGATATGCCCAATGCGTCGGCAGTGACGAGCGATATGCCCAATGCGTCAGCAGTGAAAACAGATCGGCTTGTCTTCCACGGTGCGCCATTCAGACGGGTTGCGCGGTCCATAAGATGAGTAACAAGAGCGAGGAGGGAACGGGCGAAGGTTAAGAGATTCCGAGCGTATCGGACGAACGGAGTGCAGGCCGACGTTTCACAACTGACGGACGACGGCCTGTATCAAGGAGGTCGTCGCCGGAGAAGGATCAGATCATGGGAATGAAAGGCCACCGGTTGTGCTGCTTCAACCTGACGACGAATTATGCGAGTTAGGTTGTCACAAAGGGAGGGCTGTTCGAAGAGGTCGTTACAAGATGACGTAGCTGTGTTGGGAAGGCGTGTGATGTGTTAGACACCGGCGGCTTTTAGCATGCTCGAGACAGCGACACTCCGTGAGGATAGTATCGATGCTAGTGACGTTGGTAAGCACCATTAAAGTGAAGGCGTCGTCAGCAATGCCTTTGAGGCGGCGATTAATTTCATCGTCCTTTGACATGTTCGGGTCGCCCTGGCTACAAAGGGCCAAGACGTCGAGAATGTCGGACACGTAGGATTCGGTCACCGTCTGTACCCGTATGGCAAGGGCCATCTTTGCATTGATTTGGCGACCGAACAGATCACCAAATAAGTCGCGGAACTTCTCTTTAAAGAGATCCCACTTCGAGATCTCCCCTTCGTGAGTCTCAAACCATGCCCGTGGAGCGCCGTTAAGGTAGAACAGAACGTTTGCAACCATAATAGTCGGATCCCACCTGTGACTGGTGCAGACGCGTTCGTACAAGCGGAGCCAGTCGTTGCATCAGGACTGCTGACTCCAGTAAAAACGCCAAGATCCCGAGGGGGGGGGGGAATAATCACGTAGGTTGGGGCTGCAGGCGTAGATGCTTGCGTAGAGGACGCACCGCCAGCAGGAGCCGAAGTTGCATTGGTGCCGTGGCGAACGCCGCGAAGCTACATGGCGGGTACGGGGAACGTCCACCTCCACCAAATAATGTTACGTGTAGCTGACGTGCAAGTCTATTAACACGTAGGCTAACGGTGGCCGAGATTGCGACGCTCTACCAATCGGGAACACGTCGTCTTCCTCCTCTTCAGTGCAGCCACGCTGTGGCGGCTGTTCCATATGAGTATGTTCACGTATGCTTTTGCGCGCGTGACACCATGGCCCATAGTTTAATTTGTATGCATATGTCTACAAGTTCATACGGCCCATAAAACTACTACCTTACTTCGTATAGCTGTCCACTAATTTGCTATCGGAATCGATGCTTCGACTTTTGGGGCGAAACTGCGACCTCTTTCATAGGCGTTTTGTGATAGCGAGGTGACTCCGTGTACTGCGCATTCGCTCGAGCTACAGTCATTCACGCTTCGACTTGAATGACTGCTGGTCGGCACTAGTGAAATTTTGTGAACTTCGTGGGTGCCTTCTCATGGGTGCATTTTCGAGAGCACGCTGCTTTGCGCATTATGTTCTTTGGCGCCACCCACATATTTTCGTTGGCCTACGTTATTTCTCATTCCATTCGTGCAGGAAGTCCGGAATCTAAATCTGCTTAAACTGGCGGGCTGGAAATAAAATAAATATTTAGGCGACCTTATAATTAATATTATTTAAAATGTTGTGTCCTACGTCCCAAATAATAATAATAATACTTTATTGACATTTGGTACAGAAACAAATACAAAATTGGCCTGCCAAAGCCTCATTGGGCTTGAAGGGCAGAGCCGACAGACAGCAGACAACAGGAATTCATTTACCTAGGACCACTCAGTGCAGATACATTTTTTTCCTTTCGCGCATACATGCAAACACTAGACGCGCGTGTACAGCAGTGCATGAAGAAGAAAAAAAAACTGATGGTAATACATATAACGTCACCCAGCCTTACATGAGTTGACCATTCGTACATGCAATGGGAAAAATACAATAATAGATCACCATCATATTTTCAAGGAAAAGAAAAAAAATTGTAATGCCTTTAATACATCAACAGCTATGCGCAGCCTGAAATACATGGTTACCTTAAGGTTTTTGATACCGCAGCGGCATTTAACGAAGGAAAAGTACAGATATCACGGAAGAGTTAGAGATGAATGCGACGAAGCAGTTGCTTCAGCTTGAATTTTGTTTTTGCACGAAAGACACTCGGGGGTAGTTGATTAAAGCAAGACGGTATAAAGTAGCTACGAGTACGCTGACCATACTTGGTGGAGCAGCGAATCACCCGAAAATGGTTTTTAGGTCGAAGGCAGCGTGTAGGGACGTAAGGAACTTTATACTTGTTAGACCAAAAATGCCTCAGGACAGCCGTCTCAGTCAGAAGGGCATCAAAGTTAGAGCATCGTAATGATTTAAAAAGGTCTGTGCCTGAGGGCAGTCTCAAATCATAACTAATCACTTTCAAAATAGAGAGAAGGATAGAGTTTATTCTATTTTTCCAACGATTCGCGCAGTGACCGAACGTCGTAATACCATACCGAAGAACACTATAACCTAAGGCTTGCAGTATCATTTTGCGAACTGATAGTGGCGTATAGTATCTGATAGTGTATAATGTACGAGACACTGCCCGGAGCCTTGAACAAACATACACCAGGTGAGAATCCCAGGTGAAGTCACTGTCAAGAAGTACACCAAGGTATTTAACAGATGAAACATATGGAATAGGTGTACAAGAACACGGAGAACAAGATGAACAGTGAGCCAGCAATGGGACGCTTAAACTAACTTTTTTTAGTGGATTATGGAAACAAATGAGCTGTGATTTAGAGACGTTTACATTAATCACATTATTGGCGAACCAGCTCATCAAATTTATCATAGAATCTTGCAGAAGCGAAACTGCTTCTGGGAAACGGGAATGCCGAGGCAAAATGACAGTGTCATCGGCGTATTGAAATATGCATGTAGATGCAGCCGCGGCGAGATCATTGACATATAAGTTGAAAAGAAGTGGACTTAATATTGATCCCTGGGGCACTCCGGCTTTTATAGAGGTTATATTGCTGCGGTACTGTAGTATGGATACTAACTGTGTTCTATTGTCTAAAAAATTTGCAAGTAATTTAAAAAAATAGGATGTCATTATAAAGTACGCCATAGTGGGGGAGCTCCGGATTAATTTTGACCACCTGGGGTTCTTTCGCGTGCACCCAATGCACAACCCACTGGCGTTCTCTGAAATCCTGAGCGTACGCTATGTACAAACACATTTCGTTCAGGTTTCATCACATGAATGAAGGACGTATTTGTGGCGGCCTCCGTCTATGTTATTGCAAAAAGGAGACCAGAGTACTCACATAGATGATGTGCTTCTGGTTGTCCATTTCGTCGACGCCCACGCGCACGGACACGATTGCGTTGAGTCCTACCTCTCGTATGAAGTGGCCAAGGGTGGTTATCACGTCGTCGGCGACACGGCCTTGCACCATTGGCCAGCGTGGAATATTGTGCCTCTGAAGAAGGTCCATCAAGGGCTTGACTCCCTTCGTGTTGCGCATTTCTGCCAAGCAAACAGCCACATTACGCCAACTGAAAGTGTTCATTAGAGCTTTGCAGTTTATAGGTTTTTTCTAGCACGACAAAAAGAGAGTGTGGTTATTTGCAGTTGTGTCGCTAGAATAATCCTCTTCATAACAAGACTTTTCTTCGTTTCCTTGCCAAAACTCCTGCTAGATTTTTGTCCAAGCGCTGTATATGATGAAGTGTCATTTTGTTTCTGTCTTTCGAATAACTTTTCTGGGGCAATTATATAAATACTATTGCCAAAATAATAGTGCGTTTCATATAATATGATCTTGTTAAAACGGCGTATTTGTTTTTGACTATTGGTATTTCAGTCTGACACAAATAAAATAAGACATACGAAAACGTCAATGACATGAAAATGTTCAAGACTGGCGAAAAGTTAATGTCCCAGGTGCCTCTCGAATAGGCAAGCTCTAATGCGTAAGTTACGAAGCCCCTTACCGAAAGTAACGACGATTGGATGCCGTTCTTTGAAAGCAAGTGCAGTCATAGGTGCAAAAGCCAGAATAATTTATTTACAGGCTAGTAAATGCCTGCACTGGCTAGCAAATATCATGGCCAACAGACAATATCAGCATGGAGCACTCATAAATTTGATAACCGCTCTTCTCTGAATTTGCTAAAGTTCAGCGGCCAGCAAGTTGGTCGTAGGAAAAGTGACAATAGCTCTGAAAAGCATTAATCGCTTTTGTATTGTGTTTTTACGCGTCGTACAAGGCTGAAGCAGAATAATTTTGGTCCCAAGAGTGCCGAAGAAATCATGGTCACCAAATTGGTGCCTGTTCCAGCGTCGTCTCCTCAACCACTCGATGCATTAGGTGGTTGAGTATAGACAAACACCGCGGCTGATCGGCGGCTGATCAACCACTGCATTGAGTGGTTGATCAGCCACAACTGCAACGGCTCTTATAGCTAAAACATTTTATACGATGGTTACGAGTGTGTAACGCGAATGTTTAGGCGTCAGCAGTGGTTCAGGCTTTCGTTCCCGATCTGGAGCTCACCGAATAGCTTGAGGGTCTAATCGCACGGCTTCGTGCATGACAATTCAGCGTAACTGTTTTTTATACCGGTATGGTTCAAACTACTACGCTACTTTTGCACTGTTCGAGTGCTTGCCACCTTTCGAAGCATACACTGAAGAAACCGGGCGCACAGCAGTGCGCCGAATGAGCCACCGCCGTCAGAGCTCCCGTAAACACCAAGTAGTTACCGTGACGTGGGGGCGGACGCATGTGCGCTCACGTCGCGGCATCAACACCATCTAGTTGTGTTGCAGGGAACTGAGTTTTGCGTCACACGACAGCAAGGTCTAATGGTGGCCTAAGGTTGACAGCGTGTTGCCAATCTTGGCAGTGCTATTTTATTTCCTCGCCCAAATAACGGTCTAAGGCTAACGGCATGGCGCGACTATCGGCAGTGCCATTCTGACAAAGATCCAACGCTGGCCGGGATTACGCATGTAGCAAACAATAATAGCACTGCCATGGAACAAGGCGCGAATTATTGGGCCGACGGGACCCTATGACCTGCCAACGTAGGTTATGTGATAACCTGTGCTGTATTACGTACGATCCCCTTTCTGATTGTGCGTCGCCACTAGAGCATCACTCGTCAAACTGTCTGATAAGCAACGGCACCACTATATATTCTTTACGGATTTCACTTATAGTGGGGCGTTTGTGATCAGCAGTCTCTATATAAAAACAGAGACAGTCGCAGCAAGCGAACCGACAATGGCAGTAACCAGGGCAAGCCTTGAGCTTTCTGCGGGAGCAGCGCACTCTGCTTCTGCGAGTAGTGTCGGCCATTGCAATCACTTCCCCTCCAGAAAAGAGCCATCCTGGCTACTTCGAGGAGCGGACACCACTGCAGGGTCACAGCCGGTCTATACTGCCACATCCTATATAGTCGCCGCGTGTATGTGCCAGGCCAAGAAAACGACGCTCAAGTAGTGCGCGCGTAGGAAAAGAGAGACGAAAACGACGTCGCGTTGACTGTTGATGACGATGAACCTTAGTCGTGGCTCGCACCCACTAGGGGGATAGGCCAAGAATCGGGCGGCAGGAGGTAGCTAAAGGAAATTGTTATTCGAAAACGAGACAAGCAAAGTAGAAGAAGAAGAAAACACACAAAAAAAGAAAAGGAGATGTTGCAATAACTAGATGACTATGCCTAGCGAGCAGTCAGACTAACTGAAAGGTGAATGTTAAAAGAGGTTACAATCAAGGAGAGAGTTATTATTAGTAAATAATTCGGAGAAGTCAGTTTAGGTGAAATGAATGCAGATGTGATACGTCGAATAAAGATCCAATAACTAGCAGGGTAATCATTTTGTTTCAGTTAAATAATAAAATACTGCGCAACAAACGCCCCTGTGACTGTATCCTAGTGTCGATGCCCCAAATGATAATAATACCGGTATGGTTAAATCCTAATGGAATTTTGCAGAGTAATGTAAATATCGCCTGCATGATAAAACGTAGTGTTCTATGCATTCTACTTCCTTACAATTGTGTCATCATCAGACCAGCTGTATGTACATGAAAATTCAATTGCGGGACACGTAATCTAGTGTATTTAACTTGCAACTGCCGAGAAGGACACCACTGTTTATTCCAGCAAGAACGGACATTCTGAAAGTTTAGAGCGATAATTTCAGCGATGAATTGCTTAAATCATTGTGCAAACAAAATTTGCTGTATCTTGATGCATTTACGTAAGCTGTATCTAGTAAAACAGGCATCAAAGGTTGACCTAGAGACAGTCTGGCTAATAAGTCCGCCACTTCGTTTAAGTATAAACCGCGGTGGCCAGAAACCCACAGCAAAATAATTTTTTGGGAAGTTGTAGGGATAAAATTTTGGAACACACTTAAGATAGCTGTATTCGTTGCCGTGGAAAGCGACACACATACCGATTGATTAGGCAAGTTTGCGCAGCGCTAGAACAATCAGCAATAATTCTGCTATGAAAATAGGTGTGTAATCTGGAAGGCGAATAGAAAGGACCAACAGAGAGAAAGAGAGAAAATGCCTACGCCAGCCTTCTCTTCGGACAGTGAAGCATCAGTGGCTATTATATTGCTTGTTTCCAGGTGAGAAAGGTAATCTTGTAATTGGTCATTTAAATATTGGTTTGGTTTTAGCTTAGCATTGGACGGAAATTATTGTCAAATTCAATCTGGAGGCTTATCTTAATTGACTTGTTGGGTGAATGCGTTGAATTTACACATGCAGTGGTGTACGCTGCACCTGTACAAATACAATCTGAGGGGTGTGTAATCGCCACCAATGATTATTAAAAAATGAATTTTGTTCGTTAGTGAAAGCATACATTGATCTTCTTTGAGGAGAATCTTAAATTTGTTAGGTACGTTTGGACGGTGAGAATCCTCAATCTGCTTTTTAAACTGGTATTGGCGCTTCTACATACAGAACGGTGTTGGCAACAAACATAGGGAGTCCAAGGCACAGTCGCAGAGCTTGCTTTTCTTATAGTATCAGAGGCTGAATTTTATAAGATGGGCTGGCGGAAACCAAGACACACCAAAATTTCATGATGGGTCGGACTTGCATTTTAAGTACCACATTTAATGTACTTCTTTTCAACCCACATTACTGACCATCCCACGACATGGGTGGTTGCCTCAGATGCGGCTTTTTCAATGTGGCTTCTCCAGCCCCATCATACGTGTTTACCAGACATTGAAGGGAATTCACCTGGGTAATGAACTCTTGACGATACATCAGTGAAATGTGAATGGGAAAGTCTAAAGGAAAGAGCAGAAGTGCACTTTTACGGACGCTCAGAGACATATGTACAGATGTCATTAGATGCGAAAAAATCGATGTCATCGGCATAAACATATACACAAATATCCTGGAGCAATGGAATGTAGCTTAACATATATTAAATAAAACAGGAGATAACACTGACCCTTCTGGTACTCCGCGCTTCTTCTTATACCAAGATGATGAGCATACGCCTTGAAAACAGTAGAATTATCTTTCCCTTAAAAATTCTGAAACCCCTGCCGAGATTTATTTCGGAAGGTTGTAAATCTCTAGTTGCCTTATCAGTACGCCATGCTCCACTAAATAATAAGCTAGATCTAGGGTCACTAATGCTGAATATTATCTTCTACGACGTGCAAGTTGTATGCGACTCTCTACGCACGCGCACCATATCGGGCACCCAGATCTAAAGCCAATTTGACTGGAGCTAAGTGTTAAGTTTTAGAGTTTTATGTCGTCATTCGGCCGTTCAAATTTTTTCTATTAGTTTAACCAAACTTGATTTGAGAGAAATTGATGTATTATTATCTAAATAATATCCACCTCCCTGGTTTTTTAAGTATTGGAATAACCTTAACAATTTTCCATTCTGAATGTATCCAGGCAATCTGCAAAGAGTAATTTACCATACTGCCACCAGCATTGCGAGAACAAAAAAGCCGGCAGATCCCACGCCCTGTGGGAATCGATGTTATGCGAATCAGTGTGCGGGGAGCCTACCAAGTTATCAAAACGACCATAACAGCACAAAGAGGTAGGCGGCTTTTGCATGACCTACGTGACACGCATGTCATGACATCACGTAACGAGTCCTCAGGAGTCCCTTTAGCAATGCCAAGGAGACCTTAATGCGAAAGCCTTAGCCGTGCTCATGACTATGACTTCGACCATCAACCTTTAGCCTTTTCCTTCACTTAGTACCACATCTGACTCCATTTCAGTGGTTTTTGAGTGTTAATCTTTTTGCTAAGTCATTGTAATTTTTGCTGAGTAATGCTCATTAATGACTTCTACCGTTATCCTTTAGCATTTCCTTCACTTAGTACCCACGTCAGAGCCCATTTGAGTGGTTTTTGAGCGTTAATCTTTTTTTCGCTGAGTCATTGCCATTTTTGTTGAGTCATGCTCATGACTATGACTTCTAGCATCATCCTTCATTGTTACCTTCACTTAGTAGCCACGTTAGAACCCATTTAAGTGGTTTTTGAGTGTTAAGGTTTTTTCGCTAAGTCATTGTCATTTTTGCTGAGTCATGCTCATGACTATGACTTCTAGCATCACCCTTTAGTGTTTCCTACGCTTAGTAGCCACGTTAGAACCCATTTGAGTGGTTTTTCAGGGTTAATCTTTTTTCGCGGAGTCACTGATATTTTTGTTGAGTCATGCTCATACTATGACTTCTACCATTATCCTTTACTGTTTCCTTCACTTGGTGCCCACGTCAGAACCCATTTGAGTGGTTCTTGTGTGTTAATCTGTTTTGCTGAGTCATTGTCATTTTTGCTGAGTCATGCTCATCAGTATGATTTCTAGTATCATCATCCTTCAGAAACGGCAGTCAAGACTGAGACGGGGAACCCTGCAGCCAAAAGACGGCTTACCTGATTATTTTTACCCGGCTTACCCGTTTTTGAAACCCTCCTTCAAAAATTCAAGCGTGGTTCGGGAAGTACAACGGCTGAGGATTACCGGAAGGCACATAGACCTGAGGTGGTCCCTTACATCCATAAACTCTCCCACAATCTTAAAAAGGTGGCAAGTAGGCACGGCGTGCCAATTTGTTGTTTTGTCCCAAATAATCTGGGAAGGTTGTGCCCACGTATCTGCAACACCAGTAAACGTGGATGCCAGAAGAACCACAAAGCGCCGTTCGTTAAATGTTCCACTGGAGTGGTGCATTGCATTCCCACGTGATGTGGGATGTTTTACGTCGGCGAAACTGGTCGCTGTGTCAATGACCGTTTAGGGGAACACGCTCTAAAACTGAAAAAACGAGATGATAAATACGCACATATAGTTGCGCACGTTAGCAATTGTACTGATTGGGAGGTCCGGTTAGAAGAGACGACGATTTTAGGAAAGACTAGTGACAAGACCGCGCGCAGTTTGGAAGCCTACCACATTAGGAAGTTAGGTAGCAAGTGCTTCAGCACCCCATCCTTTGCTCTCTTTGACGCTAAATTTGAACTTCTGGAGGCGGCTATCGGGGGTTGAAATTGGAAAGAAAAATAATTGTTTGCGTCTTGTTGCACTTGGTTGGCTGCATTGCGCTTGCGTTGTTGGCACGAGTTTACCCTTGTTATGTTTTTCCTCCTTCTCTTCCTTCACTCTGGCATGTATAAGGTGTGCTATCCTTGCCAATAAAAAAACACTTGTTAGTCAGCGGTTGTGTGCACGTGTCTCCCTTCTTGTGGTCATCTGTTTGCGCTGTTACCCAAAAGTTTCAATAGATTCGTCGACGACATGGACCGAGAGAATACTGCATTTGTTACCCCTGACGGTCTGTACCAGTTCAAGGTGATGCCTTTCGGTCACTATAACGCGCCCGCCACCTTCTAACGAATGATGAACTCTTTGCTTCAGGGGTTCAAGTGGTCCACCTGTTTGTGCTGTCTGGATGACGTCATCGTTTTCTCGTACACATTCGACGCGCATCTCAATCGTCTTTCAGCGATTCTTGACGTGTTCCGCCGGGCCGGTGGCTAGGTGAACTCGTCAAAATGTCACTTCGCCCGCCGCCAAATCACGGTCCTTGGACACCTCGTGGATGCCAGAGGCGTGCGACCTGATCTGGACAAAATTCTCTCCGTTACAAAATTTCTTGTTTCGCAGTCTCGTACTTTTGTAGGGCTATGCGCCTATTTCCGGCGCTTTGTGAAGGATTTTGCGACCATTGCACACCTCTTGAAGAAAGACATGCCGCTTTCTTGGGGTCCTGACCACGCCGCATCTTTTTCTCATCTCACTACTCTGCTTGCCTCGCCTGCGAACTGGCCCACTTCGACCCGTCTGCCTCAAGGGAAGTTCCAAGTGATGCCAGTAGTCACGGCATAGGAGCAGTGTTAGTACAACGCCAGCGTGGACAAGATCGCGTTATAGCCTATACCAGCCGACTTCTATCACGCACCGAGCGCACTTATTCAATCACAGAGCGCGAGTGCCTCGCTCTTGTGTGGGCAGTTGCGAAATTTCGTCCATACTTCTACAGACGCCTGTTCTGTGTTATCACTGGTCACCACGCTCTCTGCTGGCTATCCTCGCTCACGGACGCCACGGGACGACTCGCTCGCTGGCCTTTACGCCTGCAAGAATATACATTCTCCATGGCATATAAGACGGGAAGCTTGCACCAGAAGGCAGATTATTTGTCCCGCTACTCTGTCGAAGAACCGACAGATGCGGACGCCATCGCTTCCGTTTTCTCTGTGTCACAGTTTCTTCAAATCGGCAACGAGCAACGCCACGATCCTTCGTTACGAGCCCTCATCGACCGGCTGGAGTCAACGCCTAGTGACGCCTCTCTCCGGATGTTTCGCCCCAAGGAGGGGACATTAAACCGCTGCAATTTTGATCCCCTTTGCCCTGACCTTCTGCTCGACATTCCATTACACCTGCATTCGACTGTCCTCCGCCAACTTCACGACGCACCCTTGGCTGGGCACTTGGGCGTCTGGCGCACATACGACCGTGTACGCCGTCGCTTCTTTTGGCAGGGTCTCACCCGCTCCGCGCGGGGTTGCGTTGCCGCTTGTCAGCCCTGTCAGCGCCGGAAGAATCTCTCCGCGCTTCCAGCTGGATGTCTCCAGGCAATCGACGTCTCGCCCGAACGCTTTTTCCGTGTTCGTCAAGACCTTCTTGGGCCATCTTCTTTTTCAGGCTCCAGAAATAAATGGGTCGCCATCGCGACCGATTACGGTACACGTTACGGAATCACAAGAGCCCTCCCGACAAGTTGCGTTACTGACGTCGCTGACTTGCGACTCTATGGCATCATTTTAGTGCACGGTGCTCCACACCAATTACTCACTGACCGTGGCCGTGGCTTTCTCTCGGCAGTCGTCGAAGTCGTCCTCCGCTCCTGCTCGATGCAGCACAAATTCAGCACGTCCTACGACCCACAGACCAACGACCTCAGGAGCACCTCAACCGGACCATCACCGACATGATTTCAAAGTACGTGACGGCCGACCACCACGACTTCATTTACCATATATGACGTTCGCGTATAATTCATCGCGTCACGACAGCGCCGGCTATTCACCATTCTATCTGCTATATGACCGAGAAACCACATTGCCCTTGGACACCTTGCTGCCCTTTCCCGCAAGTTAAGCCACTGAATACGCACGCGACGCGATCGCACACGCCATCCACGCGCGGCACCTCGCCCGCACCCGTCTCTAGGCCTCACAGGGGCAGTATAGCTTAGGCACCGGAACGGTGCTTCTACTACCGGGGGTGATGGACGAAATAGCCGCCACAGTGTGACTGCACTGAGGAGAAAGAAGACGACGGGTTTCCGCTTGATATAGCGTCGCCTCTATGAATGCCACAATCGCGACGTGCACTTTTCTCCGGGTTCTGTGATGCTTCTTTGGGCACCCATCCGTCGTGTGGGCCTTTCCGAAAAGCTGATGTCGCGTTACGCTGGCCCATACCGTGTGGTGCGAGAAGTGACCGATGTCACATATTCAATCATGGCCGCCGTCTTCTCAGCGCCATCGTCAGCTGCAAAAGACATCGTTCACGTGGCGAGACTAAAGCCATATCACACACCTTTCACCCCGGATGTATAGCTTAGGCACCGGAGCGGTGCTTCTACTGCGGGGGGTGATGATACGGAATAACCGCCACAGTGTGGCTGCACTGAGAAGAAAGAAGACGACGGGTTTCCGCTTGATATAGCGTCGCCTCTATGATTGCCACAATCGCGACGTGCACTTTTCTCCGGGTTCTGTGATGCTTCTTTGGGCACCCATCCGTCGTGTGGGCCTTTCCGAAAAGCTGATGTCGCGTTACGCTGGCCCATACCGTGTGGTGCGAGAAGTGACCGATGTCACATATTCAATCATGGCCGCCGTCTTCTCAGCGCCATCGTCAGCTGCAAAAGACATCCTTCACGTGGCGAGACTAAAGCCATATCACACACCTTTCACCACGGATGTATAGCTTAGGCACCGGAGCGGTGCTTCTACTGCCGGGGGTGATGGTACGAAATAGCCGCCACAGTGTGGCTGCACTGAGGAGAAAGAAGACAACGGGTTTCCGCTTGATATAGCGTCGCCTCTATGATTGCCACAATCGCGACGTGCACTTTTCTTCGGGTTCTGTGATGCTTCTTTGGGCACCCATCCGTCGTGTGGGCCTTTCCGAAAAGCTGATGTCGCGTTACGCTGGCCCATACCGTGTGGTGCGAGAAGTGACCGATGTCACATATTCAATCATGGCCGCCGTCTTCTCAGCGCCATCGTCAGCTGCAAAAGACATCCTTCACGTGGCGAGACTAAAGCCATATCACACACCTTTCACCACGGATGTATAGCTTAGGCACCGGAGCGGTGCTTCTACTGCCGGTGGTGATGATACGGAATAACCGCCACAGTGTGGCTGCACTGAGGAGAAAGAAGACAACGGGGTTCCTCTTGATATAGCGTCGCCTCTATGATTGCCACAATCGCGACGTGCACTATTCTCCGGGTTCTGTGATGCTTCTTTGGGCACCCATCCGCCGTGTGGGCCTTTCCGAAAAGCTGATGTCGCGTTACGCTGGCCCATACCGTGTGGTGCGAGAAGTGACCGATGTCACATATTCAATCATGGCCGCCGTCTTCTCAGCGCCATCATCAGCTGCAAAAGACATCCTTCACGTGGCGAGACTAAAGCCATATCACACACCTTTCACCCCGGATGTATAGCTTAGGCACCGGAGCGGTGCTTCTACTGCCGGGGGTGATGATACGGAATAACCGCCACAGTGTGGCGCACTGAGGAGAAAGAAGACGACCGGTTTCCGCTTGATATAGCGTCGCCTCTATGATTGCCACAATCGCGACGTGCACTTTTCTCCGGGTTCTGTGATGCTTCTTTGGGCACCCATCCGTCGTGTGGGCCTTTCCGAAAAGCTGATGTCGCGTTACGCTGGCCCATACCGTGTGGTGCGAGAAGTGACCGATGTCACATATTCAATCATGGCCGCCGTCTTCTCAGCGCCATCGTCAGCTGCAAAAGACATCCTTCACGTGGCGAGACTAAAGCCATATCACACACCTTTCACCACGGATGTATAGCTTAGGCACCGGAGCGGTGCTTCTACTGCCGGGGTGATGATACGGAATAACCGCCACAGTGTGGCTGCACTGAGGAGAAAGAAGACAACGGGTTTCCGCTTGATATAGCGTCGCCTCTATGATTGCCACAATCGCGACGTGCACTTTTCTCCGGGTTCTGTGATGCTTCTTTGGGCACCCATCCGCCGTGTGGGCCTTTCCGAAAAGCTGATGTCGCGTTACGCTGGCCCATACCGTGTGGTGCGAGAAGTGACCGATGTCACATATTCAATCATGGCCGCCGTCTTCTCAGCGCCATCGTCAGCTGCAAAAGACATCCTTCACGTGGCGAGACTAAAGCCATATCACACACCTTTCACCACGGATGTATAGCTTAGGCACCGGAGCGGTGCTTCTACTGCCGGTGGTGATGATACGGAATAACCGCCACAGTGTGGCTGCACTGAGGAGAAAGAAGACGAACGGGTTTCCGCTTGATATAGCGTCGCCTCTATGATTGCCACAATCGCGACGTGCACTTTTCTCCGGGTTCTGTGATGCTTCTTTGGGCACCCATCCGCCGTGTGGGCCTTTCCGAAAAGCTGATGTCGCGTTACGCTGGCCCATACCGTGTGGTGCGAGAAGTGACCGATGTCACATATTCAATCATGGCCGCCGTCTTCTCAGCGCCATCGTCAGCTGCAAAAGACATCCTTCACGTGGCGAGACTAAAGCCATATCACACACCTTTCACCCCGGATGTATCGCTTAGGACACCGGAGCGGTGCTTCTACTGCCCGGGGTGATGATACGGAATAACCGCCACAGTGTGGCTGCACTGAGGAGAAAGAAGACAACGGGTTTCCGCTTGATATAGCGTCGCCTCTATGATTGCCACAATCGCGACGTGCACTTTTCTCCGGGTTCTGTGATGCTTCTTTGGGCACCCATCCGTCGTGTGGGCCTTTCCGAAAAGCTGATGTCGCGTTACGCTGGCCCATACCGTGTGGTGCGAGAAGTGACCGATGTCACATATTCAATCATGGCCGCCGTCTTCTCAGCGCCATCGTCAGCTGCAAAAGACATCCTTCACGTGGCGAGACTAAAGCCATATCACACACCTTTCACCCCGGATGTATAGCTTAGGGCACCGGAGCGGTGCTTCTACTGCCGGGTGTGATGATACGGAATAACCGCCACAGTGTGGCTGCACTGAGGAGAAAGAAGACAACGGGTTTCCGCTTGATATAGCGTCGCCTCTATGATTGCCACAATAGCGACGTGCACTTTTCTCCGGGTTCTGTGATGCTTCTTTGGGCACCCATCCGTCGTGTGGGCCTTTCCGAAAAGCTGATGTCGCGTTACGCTGGCCCATACCGTGTGGTGCGAGAAGTGACCGATGTCACATATTCAATCATGGCCGCCGTCTTCTCAGCGCCATCGTCAGCTGCAAAAGACATCCTTCACGTGGCGAGACTAAAGCCATATCACACACCTTTCACCCCGGATGTATAGCTTAGGGCACCGGAGCGGTGCTTCCACTGCCGAGGGTGATGATACGGAATAACCGCCACAGTGTGGCGCACTGAGGAGAAAGAAGACGACCGGTTTCCGCTTGATATAGCGTCGCCTCTATGATTGCCACAATCGCGACGTGCACTTTTCTCCGGGTTCTGTGATGCTTCTTTGGGCACCCATCCGCCGTGTGGGCCTTTCCGAAAAGCTGATGTCGCGTTACGCTGGCCCATACCGTGTGGTGCGAGAAGTGACCGATGTCACATATTCAATCATGGCCGCCGTCTTCTCAGCGCCATCGTCAGCTGCAAAAGACATCGTTCACGTGGCGAGACTAAAGCCATATCACACACTTTCACCCCGGATGTATAGCTTAGGCACCGGAGCGGTGCTTCTACTGCCGGGAATAATGATACGGAATAACCGCCACAGTGTGGCTGCACTGAGGAGAAAGAAGACGACGGGTTTCCGCTTGATATAGCGTCGCCTCTATGATTGCCACAATCGCGACGTGCACTTTTCTCCGGGTTCTGTGATGCTTCTTTGGGCACCCATCCGCCGTGTGGGCCTTTCCGAAAAGCTGATGTCGCGTTACGCTGGCCCATACCGTGTGGTGCGAGAAGTGACCGATGTCACATATTCAATCATGGCCGCCGTCTTCTCAGCGCCATCGTCAGCTGCAAAAGACATCCTTCACGTGGCGAGACTAAAGCCATATCACACACCTTTCACCCCGGATGTATAGCTTAGGGCACCGGAGCGGTGCTTCTACTGCCGGGTGTGATGATACGGAATAACCGCCACAGTGTGGCTGCACTGAGGAGAAAGAAGACGACCGGGTTTCCGCTTGATATAGCGTCGCCTCTATGATTGCCACAATCGCGACGTGCACTTTTCTCCGGGTTCTGTGATGCTTCTTTGGGCACCCATCCGCCGTGTGGGCCTTTCCGAAAAGCTGATGTCGCGTTACGCTGGCCCATACCGTGTGGTGCGAGAAGTGACCGATGTCACATATTCAATCATGGCCGCCGTCTTCTCAGCGCCATCGTCAGCTGCAAAAGACATCCTTCACGTGGCGAGACTAAAGCCATATCACACACCTTTCACCACGGATGTATAGCTTAGGCACCGGAGCGGTGCTTCTACTGCCGGGGGTGATGATACGGAATAACCGCCACAGTGTGGCTGCACTGAGGAGAAAGAAGACGACCGGTTTCCGCTTGATATAGCGTCGCCTCTATGATTGCCACAATCGCGACGTGCACTTTTCTCCGGGTTCTGTGATGCTTCTTTGGGCACCCATCCGCCGTGTGGGCCTTTCCGAAAAGCTGATGTCGCGTTACGCTGGCCCATACCGTGTGGTGCGAGAAGTGACCGATGTCACATATTCAATCATGGCCGCCGTCTTCTCAGCGCCATCGTCAGCTGCAAAAGACATCGTTCACGTGGCGAGACTAAAGCCATATCACACACCTTTCACCCCGGATGTATAGCTTAGGCACCGGAGCGGTGCTTCTACTGCCGGGATGATGATACGGAATAACCGCCACAGTGTGGCTGCACTGAGGAGAAAGAAGACGACGGGTTTCCGCTTGATATAGCGTCGCCTCTATGATTGCCACAATCGTGACGTGCACTATTCTCCGGGTTCTGTGATGCTTCTTTGGGCACCCATCCGCCGTGTGGGCCTTTCCGAAAAGCTGATGTCGCGTTACGCTGGCCCATACCGTGTGGTGCGAGAAGTGACCGATGTCACATATTCAATCATGGCCGCCGTCTTCTCAGCGCCATCGTCAGCTGCAAAAGACATCCTTCACGTGGCGAGACTAAAGCCATATCACACACCTTTCACCCCGGATGTATAGCTTAGGGCACCGGAGCGGTGCTTCCACTGCCGAGGGTGATGATACGGAATAACCGCCACAGTGTGGCGCACTGAGGAGAAAGAAGACGACCGGGTTTCCGCTTGATATAGCGTCGCCTCTATGATTGCCACAATCGCGACGTGCACTTTTCTCCGGGTTCTGTGATGCTTCTTTGGGCACCCATCCGCCGTGTGGGCCTTTCCGAAAAGCTGATGTCGCGTTACGCTGGCCCATACCGTGTGGTGCGAGAAGTGACCGATGTCACATATTCAATCATGGCCGCCGTCTTCTCAGCGCCATCGTCAGCTGCAAAAGACATCCTTCACGTGGCGAGACTAAAGCCATATCACACACCTTTCACCACGGATGTATAGCTTAGGCACCGGAGCGGTGCTTCTACTGCCGGGGGTGATGATACGGAATAACCGCCACAGTGTGGCTGCACTGAGGAGAAAGAAGACGACCGGTTTCCGCTTGATATAGCGTCGCCTCTATGATTGCCACAATCGCGACGTGCACTTTTCTCCGGGTTCTGTGATGCTTCTTTGGGCACCCATCCGCCGTGTGGGCCTTTCCGAAACGCTGATGTCGCGTTACGCTGGCCCATACCGTGTGGTGCGAGAAGTGACCGATGTCACATATTAAATCATGGCCGCCGTCTTCTCAGCGCCATCGTCAGCTGCAAAAGACATCGTTCACGTGGCGAGACTAAAGCCATATCACACACTTTCACCCCGGATGTATAGCTTAGGCACCGGAGCGGTGCTTCTACTGCCGGGAATAATGATACGGAATAACCGCCACAGTGTGGCTGCACTGAGGAGAAAGAAGACGACGGGTTTCCGCTTGATATAGCGTCGCCTCTATAATTGCCACAATCGCGCGTGCACTTTTCTCCGGGTTCTGTGATGCTTCTTTGGGCACCAATCCGCCGTGTGGGCCTTTCCGAAAAGCTGATGTCGCGTTACGCTGGCCCATACCGTGTGGTGCGAGAAGTGACCGATTTCACATATTCAATCATGGCCGCCGTCTTCTCAGCGCCATCGTCAGCTGCAAAAGACATCCTTCACGTGGCGAGACTAAAGCCATATCACACACCTTTCACCACGGATGTATAGCTTAGGCACCGGAGCGGTGCTTCTACTGCCGGGGGTGATGATACGGAATAACCGCCACAGTGTGGCTGCACTGAGGAGAAAGAAGACAACGGGTTTCCGCTTGATATAGCGTCGCCTCTATGATTGCCACAATCGCGACGTGCACTTTTCTCCGGGTTCTGTGATGCTTCTTTGGGCACCCATCCGCCGTGTGGGCCTTTCCGAAAAGCTGATGTCGCGTTACGAAGCTGATGTCGCGTTACGCTGGCCCATACCGTGTGGTGCGAGAAGTGACCGATGTCACATATTCAATCATGGCCGCCGTCTTCTCAGCGCCATCGTCAGCTGCAAAAGACATCCTTCACGTGGCGAGACTAAAGCCATATCACACACCTTTCACCACGGATGTATAGCTTAGGCACCGGAGCGGTGCTTCTACTGCCGGTGGTGATGATACGGAATAACCGCCACAGTGTGGCTGCACTGAGGAGAAAGAAGACAACGGGTTTCCGCTTGATATAGCGTCGCCTCTATGATTGCCACAATCGCGACGTGCACTTTTCTCCGGGTTCTGTGATGCTTCTTTGGGCACCCATCCGCCGTGTGGGCCTTTCCGAAAAGCTGATGTCGCGTTACGCTGGCCCATACCGTGTGGTGCGAGAAGTGACCGATGTCACATATTCAATCATGGCCGCCGTCTTCTCAGCGCCATCGTCAGCTGCAAAAGACATCCTTCACGTGGCGAGACTAAAGCCATATCACACACCTTTCACCCCGGATGTATAGCTTAGGGCACCGGAGCGGTGCTTCCACTGCCGAGGGTGATGATACGGAATAACCGCCACAGTGTGGCGCACTGAGGAGAAAGAAGACGACCGGTTTCCGCTTGATATAGCGTCGCCTCTATGATTGCCACAATCGCGACGTGCACTTTTCTCCGGGTTCTGTGATGCTTCTTTGGGCACCCATCCGCCGTGTGGGCCTTTCCGAAAAGCTGATGTCGCGTTACGCTGGCCCATACCGTGTGGTGCGAGAAGTGACCGATGTCACATATTCAATCATGGCCGCCGTCTTCTCAGCGCCATCGTCAGCTGCAAAAGACATCCTTCACGTGGCGAGACTAAAGCCATATCACACACCTTTCACCCCGGATGTATAGCTTAGGGCACCGGAGCGGTGCTTCCACTGCCGAGGGTGATGATACGGAATAACCGCCACAGTGTGGCGCACTGAGGAGAAAGAAGACGACCGGTTTCCGCTTGATATAGCGTCGCCTCTATGATTGCCACAATCGCGACGTGCACTTTTCTCCGGGTTCTGTGATGCTTCTTTGGGCACCCATCCGCCGTGTGGGCCTTTCCGAAACGCTGATGTCGCGTTACGCTGGCCCATACCGTGTGGTGCGAGAAGTGACCGATGTCACATATTAAATCATGGCCGCCGTCTTCTCAGCGCCATCGTCAGCTGCAAAAGACATCGTTCACGTGGCGAGACTAAAGCCATATCACACACTTTCACCCCGGATGTATAGCTTAGGCACCGGAGCGGTGCTTCTACTGCCGGGGGTGATGATACGGAATAACCGCCACAGTGTGGCTGCACTGAGGAGAAAGAAGACGACGGGTTTCCGCTTCATATAGCGTCGCCTCTATAATTGCCACAATCGCGACGTGCACTTTTCTCCGGGTTCTGTGATGCTTCTTTGGGCACCCATCCGCCGTGTGAGCCTTTCCGAAAAGCTGATGTCGCGTTACGCTGGCCCATACCGTGTGGTGCGAGAAGTGACCGATTTCACATATTCAATCATGGCCGCCGTCTTCTCAGCGCCATCGTCAGCTGCAAAAGACATCCTTCACGTGGCGAGACTAAAGCCATATCACACACCTTTCACCCCGGATGTATAGCTTAGGCACCGGAGCGGTGCTTCTACTGCCGGGGTGATGATACGGAATAACCGCCACAGTGTGGCTGCACTGAGGAGAAAGAAGACAACGGGTTTCCGCTTGATATAGCGTCGCCTCTATGATTGCCACAATCGCGACGTGCACTTTTCTCCGGGTTCTGTGATGCTTCTTTGGGCACCCATCCGCCGTGTGGGCCTTTCCGAAAAGCTGATGTCGCGTTACGCTGGCCCATACCGTGTGGTGCGAGAAGTGACCGATGTCACATATTCAATCATGGCCGCCGTCTTCTCAGCGCCATCGTCAGCTGCAAAAGACATCCTTCACGTGGCGAGACTAAAGCCATATCACACACCTTTCACCACGGATGTATAGCTTAGGCACCGGAGCGGTGCTTCTACTGCCGGGGGTGATGATACGGAATAACCGCCACAGTGTGGCTGCACTGAGGAGAAAGAAGACGACGGGTTTCCGCTTCATATAGCGTCGCCTCTATGATTGCCACAATCGCGACGTGCACTTTTCTCCGGGTTCTGTGATGCTTCTTTGGGCACCCATCCGCCGTGTGGGCCTTTCCGAAAAGCTGATGTCGCGTTACGCTGGCCCATACCGTGTGGTGCGAGAAGTGACCGATGTCACATATTCAATCATGGCCGCCGTCTTCTCAGCGCCATCGTCAGCTGCAAAAGACATCCTTCACGTGGCGAGACTAAAGCCATATCACACACCTTTCACCCCGGATGTATAGCTTAGGCACCGGAGCGGTGCTTCTACTGCCGGGGGTGATGATACGGAATAACCGCCACAGTGTGGCTGCACTGAGGAGAAAGAAGACAACGGGTTTCCGCTTGATATAGCGTCGCCTCTATGATTGCCACAATCGCGACGTGCACTTTTCTCCGGGTTCTGTGATGCTTCTTTGGGCACCCATCCGCCGTGTGGGCCTTTCCGAAAAGCTGATGTCGCGTTACGCTGGCCCATACCGTGTGGTGCGAGAAGTGACCGATGTCACATATTCAATCATGGCCGCCGTCTTCTCAGCGCCATCGTCAGCTGCAAAAGACATCCTTCACGTGGCGAGACTAAAGCCATATCACACACCTTTCACCCCGGATGTATAGCTTAGGGCACCGGAGCGGTGCTTCTACTGCCGGGGGTGATGGTACGAAATAGCCGCCACAGTGTGGCTGCACTGAGGAGAAAGAAGACAACGGGTTTCCGCTTTATATAGCGTCGCCTGTATGATTGCCACAATCGCGACGTGCACTTTTCTCCGGGTTCTGTGATGCTTCTTTGGGCACCCATCCGCCGTGTGAGCCTTTCCGAAAAGCTGATGTCGCGTTACGCTGGCCCATACCGTGTGGTGCGAGAAGTGACCGATGTCACATATTCAATCATGGCCGCCGTCTTCTCAGCGCCATCGTCAGCTGCAAAAGACATCGTTCACATGGTGAGACTAAAGCCATATCACACACCTTTCACCCCGGATGTATACTCCATTCCGGGTAAATAAATTGTTAATAGACTTGGGCATCAGCTACCCGTAGCATTATCACAAAATCAGACGTTTATCCGCTACCGCGTATCGATGATTCACTGAACAAACTACTAAACGCGCGTTATTTTCATCGATGGACTTGAAAAGTGGCTAGTGCCAAACCAAAGTCGACGAGACCGTGAGAACACTGATTTTCTTACGCCCAATGGACTTTAGAATTCTAGTGTTTCCCTTCAGTTTGTGTTCTGCACCAGCAACATTTCAGCGGCTAATGGACACGGCAGTAGCGCACCCAGGATCTCTGCCAGGGGGGGGGTTGACAGTTTGCCAATGCCATTTAAACAGCACTAATTTTGATTTCTTCGTGGGAAATTGTAAAAAATGCACTTTTTGCGAGTGTGCAGACGATTGCGCGTCTTACATCTTAGTTGCAGTACTCAAATGCCTAAGGAAAGAAAAGGGGTTAAACAATAGGGCGGTTTAATCGGTCTCAGGGGGGGGGGGGAGGTTACAACCACCGAATCGCCCCCCGTCGGTGCGCTACTGGGACACGGTACGGTCAGGCTTCAAATGGCAAACCTGCCTGGTGTACCTCAACGACGTGATTATTTTCTCCGCCACGTTCGAGGAACACGTACGGAGACTGAAGACGGTCTTTGAAGCAATTTGCTATGCTAGTCTAACTTTGAAGAACTTTAATTCTTCGGTCATGTCGTTAGTCATCAAGGTGTCCGACCTGACTCTGATAAAATTGCTGTCATCGCTAATTTACCGACGCCATCTCACAAAAAGGCCGTGCGACGTTTTTTGGGCCTTTCCGCATACTACCGGTGGTTTATTGCCGAACCTACCCGAGGTTCAGCACGTGATTCGTATGAAGCCATACTTTTGCTACTTACATCAAGATTGCACCTTTCCTGCACGGCCTTCGGAGCTTGGTGCATCGTGCCAATGCTTTTTTCAAAGGAGGGCCAAATGCCGCATCTTATATCCTCGCCGCGTGTGCCAGACCATGAAAACGATGCTGAAGTAGCGCACGGCTTGGAAAAGAGAGACGACAATGACGTCGCGTTGACTGTTCTTATAAAGTGCTTTTATCCGTGCCCGATACCGGCTTTCTCGTCTCCTACTAGGTCCTGAACGATCTCACACCCTCTGCGTCATTGATCAGAAGAGCGCTCAAGCGGCTCGATGTAGCTCACGGGCGAAGTTTACTTGACAATACGGTACAGGCCGTGGTACTTGGAAAGAAATTTCGTCGATTACCGGGGTTAGCTAAAGGAATCCAGAGCCACACAAGTGAGTCGGGGCACGCTGAAGGCTTCGAGGCGTGTCGATCGTGTTTTGGGGGCTGCTGATCAGCAGTAGTGAAAGAGCGGGCAATCTCTACAGCAGCTAGGGAAACTGTCGTTGACTCGCTTACATCTGCGCGGTAAGGAAGTACGGCTGCAGAAAGGGTCGTGTTCAGGAAGTAAGGAGAGAGGAGTAAGGAGTCTGCGTAACCGTATGTGGGTGTACATCACAAAGGAAAAATAACATGGTCCCAGTTTCACTGATCGGAAGTAACGTACATTGCCAGCATGTCGTCCAATGTTCAGTTAAATCGTTCTGTTATACCATTCGATTGAGGGTGGTAAGCAGTGGCGATCTGGTGAACGACCTTTCATTCCTTTAAAATGGCTTCGACGACGTCCAACAGAAATACAAGACGTCGGTTGCTAGCAGCTCACGTGGTGCGCCGTGCCGCACAATGATGTCGTGCAAAATGAAAGAGGCAACATAACCAACCGATGCAGATGGCAATTGTGATGCAACAATATTGGACGCGATGCTGCCACACGAGTGCAGTGATGACTGCACTCTGCGTAGCCCGTGAGGTGTTCGATTACAACATTTACTGAACAGTTGCGAGTATGAGTGATGGTAAGCGGTCTATATAAGTCACTGCCGAAGCGGCCGGTGTGGTGGGCAGGATAAGGCAACTGCTGTAACGGAGCGGGTGTGATTCTAACGGCAAGGCTGATTCTTGCACCACTGGCAAGCGAGGCAGGAAAGAACCTAGCGGCGGAAAAGCGGTCCGCGCCAATTGTAGCGGAGTCGGACGCGTGGGCTCACTGGGGGTCTACGTGGAAGGAGGCGCATATGCCTGAGCGTAGATCGTGGGCCATAACAAAGATCAACTTGCGTATTTCGGAGAGATAGTTGCGGCGGTATAGCTAACTGTAACGAAGGACGAATTGATGCGCTTGAGGGTGCATTTCTCTTTTGGCGGTCCACAAGGGAAGCAATCCAAGGGTCCATCCATTGCTCCAAGGCCATGTCAGGGACGATGCTGGAGGAGGCGGCGTAGAGAAACAGAGATGCGGACACAATACAGATGGGAGAAGCCAGCAGGATGTCTCCGTGCAGATCGGTAAATGACACGCATAACCACCCAAAGAAAAATACTTTTAGAGCAAGAAGCCGTCGAAATAATCCAAGCCCTCATTTTCAGCTGGATCACATATGGCACCCCGCCGAAATTGCTGAAATTAAAACTCAATATTATCATCAGAAAAGCAATCGAGAGCGCACTAGGACGTCCCAGCACAACCGCAACCACGACACTCCTCAAACTTGGACTGTATAACACCTGGGAAGAAAAGAGTGAAGTGAACAGGGAAAGCCAGCTGGAACGCCTTAAGCTGACACAAACAGGCCGACCAGTATTTCGCAAACTCGCATACAGCGAAACCTTCATAGCAGAGCAAGATGCGAAAGCCCAATAACTGCCACATTTGTGAGACACTATCTCAGTCACTCCAATACCTAGCAACATGCATGCAACACACCACAAAGACAGAAGACGAGCAAGAGTTCCAGCGCTGAGCAAGAAATACTCAAAGAACCCCAACACAAGGTATACAGGTGCGTCAAAGTACCTTTAGCCCTTTCCTTCACTTATTTATTTATTTATTTATTTATTTATTTATTTATTTATTTATTTATTTATTTATTTATTTATTTCGTGCACCCTCAGGGCCAGGGGCATTGAAGAGGGGAGTGGATACATGAAATACAGAAAAAAAGTTGTGCAGCAAAATGGTTAGTAGTACAGAAATAGATGGCTCTCAGTTGTACAATGTTATCTCAGTGTTTTTGTAGTGCTGGTTTATAAAATGAAATACGGTGCTATACAGTGCGCTAATACAATCTTACGGTAATACAAGACAGTAATACAGTTGGTACTGCAAAAACATGAATGAAATGCTCCTGTTTATACAATGTTACCTAATACTGCCGTGAAGTGCTGATGGTCAACAATAGTAGTGGTTGAGGCGGGTAGGCGATTCCACTCAGTAGATGTACGCGGAAGGAATGAATGAGACATGAGATTGGGTTGGGATAATGAAATTCTAACTTCGTTGTTGTGATCTAACCTAGGTGAAAAGTATTGAGGAGGAGAGCTCAGTTCATCGCGAAGGGAAGGATGATGAAATATCTTATGAAAAAGTGAAAGTCTAAGGCCTTTACGGCGAGAGGCTAAAGATGGCAAATCAAGGTGTAATTTCATTACAGTAGTACTGGCAGTTCGGTTATAATTAGAAAAAAAAACAAAACCAGCAGAGTTATACCATTTATAATGAGTGATTTAGGTATCGCTAAAAGGGATCCCAAACTGCTGCGGCGTACTAAAGCATTGAGCGGACTAGTCACTTGTATAGCATAAATTTTAGGGAAGACTGGTGCCAGATTACGCAATCATCAGGGAATAAATTAAGAAAAGTGGGGACCATGTACCAACCCTTGAGGTAAGTCGGACTATACTCTGCTTGGCTGTGAGTTTCAGTCATAGTAAAGACAAACTGTGAACGGTTGGTAAGAAAGCACTCAAGGCATGCAAGCAGTTTGGCATCAATGCTAATTCCATGCAGCTTAAACGTTAGAAGATTATGGCACACTATCTCAAACGCTTTCGAAAAGCCTCAAAATATACAGTCGGCAGTTGCAGAGTGGTCAAGAATGATGTTTAGCTTATGCGTAAATAAAACTAGCTGTGTTTCACATGAATATGTTTTGCGGAAGCCATGTTGCTATGGTGAAAAGAATTAATTAGTTTCAAGAAAACTAGCAAGATTAGAGGCAAGTATATGTTCTAGCATCTTACATTGAATGGAAGTGAGCGAGATAGGGCGGTAGTTATATGGAGAATGCTTGTCGCCCGACTTAGGGAGTGGGATCACCTTCCCGACCTTCCATTCAGCAGGCAAAGAATCCTTGTCGAGCGACTGTTGGAATAACATTGCTAGAGAAATTGAAAGAGCAACAGCTAGTGTTTATTTTTAAATTTAGCGTTTATTAGTACCACATTCGAACTCTTTCAATTGGTTTTTGAGTGTTAATCTATTTTTGGCTGAATCATTGTCATTTTTGCTGAGTCATGGTCATGAATATGACTTCTACCATCATGCTTTAACGTTTGCTTCACTTACTACCTACGTCAGAACCCCTTTCAGTGGTTTTTGAGTGTTAATCTTTTTTCGCTGAGTCATTGTCATCATTGCTGAGTCATGCTCATGGCTATGACTTTATGACTTCTACCACCATCTTTTGGTGTTTCCTTCGCTTAGTACCCACGTCCGAACTATTTCAGCGGTTTTGGAGTGTTATTTTCTTGCTGGGTCATTGTGATTTTAGGCGGCTGTTTCATGACCCTACATGACACGCATGTCATTGCATTCATGTCATGAGCTATCATTTATGTTCGTCATACAAGCTTATCATACTATGCCAATATTTTGGTACATGATAAGTTAACAAAACGACTATGAGAGCACTAAGACGTATGCGGCTGTTTCATGACCTACATGACACGCGTCTCGTGACGTCCATGTCATGACCCATCATTTATGTTCGTCAGAAGCTCTTGTCATACTATACCAAATTTGGTACATACCCAGTTAACGAAACGGGCATGAGAGCACCAAGACGTAGGCGGCTAGATAGATAGATAGATACTGCCAAAGTTGCAAATGTTCGCCAAGAAATGCTTCGCATTCAAAACAAGATGCCAACAACTCCCCGAAACCTACGTCGCACGGACACCAGGCCACGAACACCTGGCAGGATATGAAGCAGCACATGCCGTCGCCCGAGAGCATACTAGCCGGGATTTCCTGCCGCACGGACTCCGGAAAGCGACGAGTGTGAAGGATATTCTCATCAACTGCGCCGTAATATTGTTACGGGGAGGCAAACACAACAGGAAAACGTGTTTACAATATATCTACAAGGCGTTGAAGCACTTAACGATATGAGCAGAGCGCGCAGATCAAAAATGTCTTCTTCATAGGCGCTCCTCTTGAGTACCGTGACATGACCCTCGGCCGCTGAAGCACCGGCACGGTGCTTGCTGTGGTGTGGTTGAGCGGTAAGGTTTAAGGCGAGATACGCCGACAACGTCTGTAGGTGACGAAACGGAGGAAGAGGAAGACTCGAGCGCGCCAATCTCGTAAGTGATGCGGGTTACACGCCTTAAGACACGGTAGGGTCCTGAGTACCGGGAAAGGAATTTTTCGGAGAGTTCAACACGCCGAGTCGGAGTCCATAGAAACACAAGGGCACCCGTAGTGTAGGTAACGTCGCGATGACGGGAGTCATAGAAGTGCTTCTGGTGGCGTTGTGATGAAGGCGGTGGCGAGCTATTTGGCGTGCCTCGTCAGCTTTGGAAATAGCATCGCGGGCGTACTCAGTGGATAAATGGACGGCATTATCGTGAATGACACTATCGTGGATGATAGTGTCAGAAGGTAACTTTGGGTCACGGCCAAACAGGAGATAAATTTGGGAGGACGCTTAAGCTTCGCGCTTAAAAGTGGAACGCGATAGCATTCAAAGATCCCTCACTGCTACTCGTGGTTCCCGACAAGCAGCTTATGCAACCGTAATGCCTACTGGCAAACACTGGCGACGAACGCTATGCACGTAGGCGAGCTTTCTGGTGGAAACGCGGCCTCTTGCGTGGGCCGATCCCGGAGAAAGTGTACAACCCCACCAATGAAATTACATTATTTTCAGGTTGCCGTATTTGTTTCACGCTTTTAATATTTCAGTCTCAGAAGATTTAACATAAAAGGCATGCGCTGTGGGGTTTTTGTTTCATGACATTTGTTTGTGGACTGTCATTCTCAAAATTCCGAGGAAAAATGTCGCAGTTTCGCCCGAAAGGCGAAGCATCAATTGCGATAGCAAATTGGTAGCGAGCTATTCGGAGTAGGGATAGTAGCTTTGTCGGCTGCATAAACTTGGACACATTCGCTTTCTAACTGAATTGACAAGCGTGGTGTCATCGCGCACAAGCCAACATGAATAAATCACACTGAATGACCGCAGACAACGACTGTCAAAACGCTGGCAGCAAGCGCAGGCGCTGCAGCGGGCGAATAATCGTGCGGTCTATCGCTTCAACGGAAAGTGAGCGGCAAATGCACAGCGCATACAAAGGCCAGAGCCATGTGGAGATAAGAGACGGTGCGGGCGACCGCCACCACAGCCATTGCAAGCGTATTTGTTGGCAGAGTAAAAGCTGCCCCCCCCCCTCCCTCCCGCGCTGCCTTCCCGCTTTTTTTGCTTTCGCGTGGGAGATTGCGTTGCCAGTTCCCCTTGCGCTAGGTTGCAAGATACGCATTTGGTGCCGTAGCACAGCGTCGCCCCGCCTCCCTCCCCCCACACCCCCACGGCCTTTCGCGCGATGGTCGCGTTTGCTTTCTGCCGTGCGCTGGCTCTCCGTGATAGCGCGCGTCCCCCGCGCGCTTTCACTCGCGCATACGGCGCGCGGCAACGATTTTATCGCCCTTGGAATCTATACGGAACCTCACGGCGACGGCGACGACGACGCCAACGGCAGAAATCCGGTTGAAGTGTTCATATAATTGCTATAGCAATAAAAAGCTTTGCGAAGAATGCAAAACAAGGTATGAGCAACATTAATGATAGAATGATATGGCATACCTAAACGTGGTTGGGGATGATTTTGTCGGCCGCGGGCGCCAATGCTGACGCCGACGCCGGATTTTCTGCGACACGGGGCCCTAAACGCTATCGCGTTAAAAGGTTAACCTCAGCGGTATCATGACGGGAAGAATTGTAGGGAAATGCAACGAAAGGCAAAGCAACGTCCCAGCCTTGATGGTCAGAAGAGACATACATAGAAAGCCTGTCAGTTAGCGTCCGGTTGAATCGTTCTGTCAAGCCGTTGGTTTGCGGGTGGTAAGCCGTCCTAAATTTGTGTTTTGTCATGCAGGAGCGAAGCAAGTCATCGATAACTCGGGAGAGAAGATAGCAGCCACGTTTGGTGAGGAGTTGACAAGGGGCACCGTGAGTAAGATATCGTGTAGCACGAAATTATCGACGTCCATAGCACAACTGGTAGGGAGGGAGCGTGTAATTGCGTATCGCGTGGTGCGGTCCATAAAAACGGCAATCCACCTGTTTCCAGAAGTAGATGTAGGGAAAGAACCGAGGAGGTCAAGGCGAACTCGGAAGAAGGGGTCAGACCGAACTTCAAGGGCCTGAAGGAGGCCAGCGGGAGGCATTGGTGGTTCCTTTCGGCGTTGGCACGGTTCGCAAGCAGCAACGTAGCGACGAACGGAGCGGTAAAGACCGGGCTAGAAGAAGCGACGCCAAACGCGGTCGTAGGTCCGGCAAACTCCAAGTTGACCTGCGGGGCGTCATGGATCTGGCCGAGAATGCTCAAGTGCAAATGCGTAGGAATGACGAGCAACAGCTCGCGTCCCTCCGGAAGGACGTTTTGACGATAGAATGTGCCATCTTTAAACACGAAGAGGCGAAGAAACGGATCGGGTGCTGCGGAATCCAACTTCTGAATATGCTCACATAAGATGGGATCACGCAGCTGTTCATCACGGATGTGGCTTAAAGCGGAGAGCGAGAGCATAAAGGCAGGCCTGCCACCGGAGGCTTCAGGAGGATCCAGGGAATTGCGGGACAAACAGTCAGCGCCCCTCTACAATGGGCAGAATTATAATAAACAGACTTGGTGTACTCTTGGAACCGCAATGCCCAGCGTCCAAGACGCCCAGTGGGAGCAAGATCCGCCGCGAGCGGAACGCTGAACGGACATGCCTCGCATGGAATCTGTACTTCTTGGCCCGTTTCACTGCATCTCTGCAGCCTTTCTTCACGAAACTTCACCAACGCATTCGTGAAGGTGAGAGGATCCGCTTGGCACCTTCGAAGCCCGATTCCGTCCATTTTTGACCATTTCGAACCTTTTTTGTGATCTGCCACGCCACCGACGCACTAAGCCTAGCGCGCAACGCTCGACTGCGAGCCCCTGCGCGACGCGCTGCTGCGTTCCACGCCACACCTGCGGCCGACGCCGCCCGGTTTCGCCGCCTCCGCCGAAACCGTTCGCAGCCCTCCAAGCCGCCGACATGGCATACAAGTCGAAGGCGTCTCCATCACCCCTGCTGAGCTAGAAGTCGACTCACGATGGATCCGTGGCGTGAAAGCACACCGTGCAGCCGCGGCCCACCAGGCCATCGCCTCGACGCCGCCTGCCTCGCCCCCATCCACGACCCCTCCTCCACCGCCAGCCGCCACCCCCACAACTACCACTCTCCGTCGTCATGCTCCCCTCCCTGGCCTCCCAGCAGAGGACTTCAATATCGTTTTCCGACAGGGAGGGGGGCTTGACCTCCGCACTACCACTAACGGAGCCCTGCTACAAATCCTCTGCACGCTTGCCACCATCGACTATGCCTTCGCCCGCACCGCCGACGGTGTACGGATCAATCCGTACAACAAGCCCCTTACTGTCAGCACCCCATCTGAGCCACGCGCTCGTCTCTACCTTCGGGTATCGGAACTCCGCCTGGGTCGCACCTCTTACACCCTGCGTGCCTACATGGCAGCAGCCGACACGCCCTCCGTGGCATCATATACAACGCCGTGGACTCCCAAACCCAGGACAAGATCATCCAAGATCTACAATCCATGAATGTCAACACCCCCCTACGCCATCGCCGACGCAAGGCAGATGGGGCGCTCGAAATCCATCCTCATCACCTTCGTCGGCACTACAACGTTCCCTAGTGCCATCGTCTTTGCGGAATCTACCGCTGCCACCCGTTCCGCCCGAAAGCCGAGGCCTGCACTAACTGCTAGGCTCCTGGCCACCGCGCGGACGTGTGCACGAAGCCCAAGTCCGCCCTCTGTCACCGCTGCGACCAGGCTCACAAGGCAATCGAGCCCCCGACCTGCGTCCCCTGCTGCATCCTGTGCAAGGGAGCCCACGTCACGGACTCGCGTCCGTGCAAGCTCCGGTTCGACCGGAACGGCCCGTCGTCACCTCCTGCCACCTCTAAGCCCCAGCCTCCCCCACTAGCGCCACCAACCGGGCCCTTCCAAAAGACCTCTCGGCCTTCCCGTCGCCGCTCTGCCTCCCGTGGTGCCCGGTCTGCCAGCCGCCACCGCTCCGTCTCCTTCCCACCTATGCCCCGGTCCGAGGCATCCACCGCCCCCACACCACATCACCGGTAAGCTGGAAATCGCAGCCTCACGCGTCGGACCCCCAAACCACGGCCCTCAAGGCCACTATCGCTGCCCAACAGCTACAAATTAGGAGCAGTCGCCCCAGTTGCAGGCCGCGCTAGCACGTCTGTCGTCCCCCGCTCTTTCTTCTCCTCCTTGCCCAGCTACCGCACCTTCACAAACGCCGCCTCAGCCGGCGCAAGCTGAGGAGCCAATGACACGGCACCATCGGCTGCGCCGTCGCGCGCCTCCTCTCCGTCCGGTGACCCCGCCATCCATCATGGCCAGACAACCCCCGCACCTTAATCGCTGGCAGTGGAACTGTCGGGGGTCCCGCGGCAAGCGGAGCACCCTGCAGCTCCACCTCCAGAACATCCATCCCGACACTCTCCCCTCTGTCCTAGCACTCCAGGAACCCCTAGTTCCCGTGAAGCTGCGCGACTACACCTCCTTTCATCCTTCTTCTGAGGCCCACCCAAACGTTGCCACGCTCGTGGACCGTAACCTTGCTGCCGTGCTGCACCAGCTGGACGTTTCAGACTGTGCCCATCTCCTCCTCGAAATCATTCCCCGCCGTCGCACTGAGGCAAGCCTCTTTGTTCTCAATGTGTACAGCCCTCCCAAAGCCCCTTCAGCCCCACTTACTCCTCGTCCTCCGCAAAGCGCTCTCCTGCGCTGGCCGCAACGCCCTGGTCGTTCTGGGCGATTTCAACACACCTCATACTAGCTGCGGCTACCCCCAGAAAACCCGCAAGGGCCACTCACTCTGGGCTTTCATCCACAACGAATGTCTTTTCGTTCTTAATGACTTCGCTCGCCCCACCAGGATCGGATCCAGTGTCCAACGAGACACCAATCCGGACCTTACCCTCGCCAAAAAAGTAGCCGATCCGACCTGGTCTAATACGGGAGTCTCCCTCGGTAGCGATCACTACATCCTCTGCACCACTTTTCCTCTCCCCTCTCTTGCTCGGACCTCTACTCGTCTCACCCAGATAGTTGACTGGGACCGCTTCCATTCCACTCGTCTTTCTACTTCCTCCTCTGCTCCTATCAGCGATCTCTCTGCCTGGACTGAGACCCTTTTGGCAGACGTCCATGCTGCCACATCCACACTCCCTGCAGCACAACACTCCACCATGGCAGACAGCCGTCTACTGCACCTTTGGGAGGCCTATCACGCTGTCCACCGCCGGTAGCAGGCTCAGAAACACAATCGCCGCCTGCACCTCCGTTTGGCCCGGCTCGTGTCGGACATGGAGGAGCACTGCTCATCTCTTCTTCGACAACAGTGGGGCCAGACATGTGACTGCATGGCCGGCAACCTGGGTCTCCGCGACACGTGGTCACTTCTCAGGGTGCTGTTAGACCCTACTCACACCAAAGCTTCCCAGCACAAGGATATATCCCATCTCCTTCACTCCTCCCCACTCACCGATACTGACTTTCTGGCGGCACTCCAGGAATGCTACCTCTGCAGCGACCCCCCTACGACTCTTCCCGCCCACACCGGTTCCCCCAACACTGACCTTGATGCGGACATCTCCCTGGAAGAGGTTCGTGCGGCGCTACTCACGCTCCGCACCACCTCGGCCCCGGGGGCGGACCGCATCACTAACAAGGCACTCCGAAACCTAGATACCCCTCCCTCGAAGCCCTTACTGACCTTCTCAATACGCATTGGCAGGCTGGTACTCTTCCTTCCTCCTGTACCCATGCACGTGTCTCTTTCATCTGCAAACCCGGTAAACCTATTGCCCTCGAGCACCTCCGCCCCATCTCTCTCACCTCCTGTCTCGGCAAGCTGTTCGAGCACGTCATCCTGGCTCGCCTCCAGACCTATCTGGATCATCATGACCTATATCCGGACTCTATGTTCGGCTTTCGTCCCCAGTTGTCCACCCAGGATGTCATGCTCCAGCTTTCCGAGGATTTTCAATGTATATAGCAGCCCCAAACAACAACATAGATTTCTGCGACTCTTCACCAAAGCAGATCAAGTAGCCAGAGGAGCCCCCCTGCTCATTGTAGGGGACCTAAACGCCCCTGTGGTGGCATGGGGATACCCGGTGGACCGCCGAAAGGGAAGACAACTATGGCTTGACGGACAGAACCTAGGTCTTACTCTTGTCACGGATCCACCCTGTCCAACTCGTATGGGAAACAGCGTTAGCAGAGACACTACTCCGGACCTGACATTCGCAAAACGAATACAACAGGCAGACTGGATAAACACACAAGACAACTTGGGCAGCGACCACTAATCCAAACCACAGTTCGAGCGGGCCCGCGAAAGCCCAAGGACCGTCAACTCCGCCTCACAGACTGGGACGCTTTCCGGCAGGCCAGAGCCATCACCTCTCTCTCCGGTACCCAACAGCTTTTGGAAGATTGGGTCGCATCCTTGCTGCAAGATGTGAGCGAAGCAACTAAATCGGTGCCAGAGGAAGCCAATCTGCAGGAGGCAGATAGCAAGTTACTGCATATGTGGGAAGCCCACGCCAGTCTGCAGCGCAGATACCAACGCAACAAGCTCAACCGAACGCTCAGAAAACGCATTGCCACGCTCGCCCTTCATATCGAAGGCTATGCACAACAACTTACTCGTCAAAATTGGCACAGTACATGCGACAGCATGGAGCGGCAACCAAACCTACCCAAAACGTGGAATATCCTTCGTTGCCTCCTCGATCCGGCCAACAGCAAGAACACACAACAGCACAACTTGCAAAAGATTATTCACACCCATCCGGGCACAGACGCACAAATTCTTCAAGAGCTAATAGACCGCTACGTAGGACCTCAACCTACTACACCCGCTCCAGCATACACTGGCACCGCTAATGACCATCTGGACGCGCCCATACATTCAGTATAAGTACGTGCAGCCATCCTCGCACTCCGCCCTAACTCGGCCCCGGGACCTGATGGCATTACTAATAAAATGCTTCGCAACCTAGATGAGGATTCTCTAACAGCCCTCACGGCTTATTTTAACGAGTACTGGCAAACTGGACAACTCCCTCCACAATGGAAAGAAGCCAAAATCATTATGATTCCCAAACCCGGGAAGCGCCTCCTACTCGAAAACCTCCGCCCCATCTCACTTCTTCATGCGTCGGAAAGGTCCTGGAACACGTCATTCTCACATGCTTACACAAACATATGGACGACAACGATCTCTTCCCCAATACTATGGTTGGCTTCCGCGCTAAACTTTCTACTCAGGACATCATGATTCAGCTCAAACACCAAATTATCGATGGCGATAAAAGCTCGAGGCTGGACACCAGAGCCATCTTGGGGCTAGACCTAACTAAGGCTTTCGATAACGTCACGCATGAGGCCATACTGACCCAACTGGCACAACTCCAGGTTGGACACCGAACATATAACTACGTCAAGGATTGACTGACAGGTCGCACTGCCACCATCACCATCGGAGGGCTGCAGTCGCCAATTATTCACCTTGGCAGCAAAGGTACGCCCCAAGGATCGGTTCTGTCCCCGTTTCTGTTTAACGTGGCCTTGCTCGGATTACCGCCTGCATTAGCTAGCATCCCCAACCTCAAGCATAGCCTCTACGCGGACGACATCACCCTGTGGGTCACCGGGGGCAGCGACGGGGACGTCCAAGACACGCTGCAGCAAGCCATCAACGAGGTTGTTGCATACGTAGAACCACGCGGCGTTGGTTGCTCCCCACAGAAATCGGAGCTCCTTCTATACAGGCCTACGTGGGGAGGTTGACGCCCAGACCCTCATCCGCCCGAGATACAACTCCACGTGCATCAGCAACTCATACGTACAGTGCCTAGCATCCGTCTCCTTGGCTTACGCATCCAACAAAACGGCAGAAACACGGAGATGCTCAAGCAATTAGATAGTCATGTACACCAAACTCGCCTCATAGCACGCATCGTAAATCGACATCACGGCATGAAAGAAAACAACCTCATTCGTCTGGTAACCACCTACGCCCTTAGCAGGATCACCTACGTCGCCCCGTACCTTCACCTCAATGCGACTGACAAGCTCAAACTCAACACCATGATTAAGAGGGCCTAAAGCAAGCCCTACAGCTTCCAATTTCCACATCTAACGAGAAACTGGATGCCCTCGGCCTTCACAATACCATAGACGAGCTTATTGAAGCTCAGCGTATAAGCCAATATGAACGACTCGCCAACTCCACCACGGGCAGACACATTCTGCGCACCCTAGGCATAACCCACACCACCCAATTCGGACCAAAAGTACCCGTCCCTCCAAACATTCGCGCTCAGTTAGTTATATCGCCCATACCTCGTAATATGCACCCAGAACACAATCAGGAGCGACGTGCAGACGGAGCTAAACATCTACAAAAGCGCTACGACCACGCCGCAGATCTAGCCTACGTGGACACCGCGGAATACCCCCACCAGAACGCCATGGCGGTCGCCGTAGTCGCGGGCTCGCAGTACCGCCTCGCCGCGGCCGTATCAATACTCGCCACTCAACCCGAAGAAGGAGAGGAAACGGCCATCGCCTTGGCTTATGCCTCTACCAATGCACACTACATCATCAGCGATTCAAAAACGGCCATTCGCAACTACACAAGAGGACTCATAGCACCCCAAGCACAGAAAATACTCTCCGACACTCCCGCCTCAAGGCAACGCCGCGTACAGATCATCTGGGCCCCTGGTCATTCGGGTCTGGCTGGAAACGAAGCCGCCCACGATGCCGCCCGAGCTCTCGCACACCAGGCGCATCATCCGTCTCCTGCATCTTCCAGTCCTGATGAGCCCTTAGTTCTGCACCGCGGACACGCGCGCGACCGCATGGTCACATTCAGAGAAATCCTCCTCCACTACTGCAGAGAGCGATTACGCTACCCACCAGCACACAAAACACTGAATAAATCACAATCCACCACTTGGCGACTACTTCAGACGCGAACTTTCCCAAACCCCGTGCTATACCACCGAATTTACCCCGATGCATACTCCCCACTCTGCAAAGCCTGCGAGGCCCGCGCTGACCTCGATCACATCATCTGGGCATGCCCGAAAGCTACACCCACCAACACTCACCGCACTAACACTACACACATCATAACTACGGCCGAGCAGTGGGAGACTTTGCTGCTCAGCTTGGACCCAGAAGAGCAGCTCTGGGCCGTCCGGATGGCCGAAGACGCCGCCAGAAAACAAGGGCTGGCCGCCGTCTGAGGAAGGGGAGGCCTGGAGGTTAGTCTCCCAACCCCCGCCGCCCCCAGTCCCCATCATGGACAAAATAAAGTTTTATCTCTCTCTCTACACCCCTCCCACCACAAACGCGCTCGAGCTATCCTGGCGCTGGACCTTACCAAAGCATTCGACAATGTACACCACATTGCCATTCTGGACGCTCTCTCCTCCCTTCATGTCGGACCCCGTGTCCATGCTTACGTGACCGCTTTCCTCGCCCACCGCACAGCCGAAATCTCGTACGGCCCACTTTCTTCTCCTCCTTTCTCCATTGGCAACAAGGGTACTCCCCAAGGCTCTGTCTTGTCCCCTCTTCTATTAACCGTCACCTTCTGCCTGATGGCACGTGCACTACGCACTATCCCAGCCCTGTCTCATGCTTTCTACGCCGATGACATCACCCTATGGGTGACCACCGGCAATCTTGGCGACATGGAGACCACTCTCCAGGCGGGCGTGGACGCGGTGGTGACTCACGCCCGGTCTGTCGGGTTGAGCTGCTCCCCGGCCAATTCGGAGCTTTTGCTCTTCTGCCTCGGGGGATGGCCCCCCTGTCGCCTTCTCCACTCACAGTCTCCCTTGACGGCACACCCCTTCCCCTCGTCTCTACCCTCCGTATCCTCGGACTCTTTCTTCAGTCCAATGACAGGCGCACCACCCTCATCACTGAATTCACAAACACTGTACACCAGACCATCCGCCTCATTGCCAACCGTCAGCACGGCATGCGCGAACACGACCTCCGCCGCCTAGTCCAGGCCTTCGTTCTCAGCCGCTTCATCTATTCTCTTCCGTATATTTTACTTTCACGCACCTCATTCACGTCAACAGCCTCATTCGCCAGGCATATAAGTCGGCCCTGTCTCTTCCCACGTCTACTTCAATGGCTCGGTTACTGTCGATGGGCGTCCACAACTCCCTTACAGAGCTGACGGAGGCCCATCGCACGGCCCAGCTCCCCTGTCTCTCCGGCACACGGCCTGGTCGCGCACTTCTCTCTACCCTTAAACTCTCCCCTCTTACCCCTCTTCCCACCTCACTGCCCATCCCTTCCCACGTCTACTCCCTGCTAACCGTTAATCCCCTCCCTAAGAATATGCACCCTGAACACCACCCGTCTCGTAGAGCAGCGCGAGCCTCCGCGCTCTGGCATCAGTACGAACGGCAACCCGCCGTGGCTTACGTGGATACCGCCCCGTACCGCCACTACCCAGCTCATGCCCTTGCAGTCACTGACAACTCTTCTCGACCCACTCTTACTGCCTCAGTATACACTTCGACCTCGGTCGAGGCCGAAGAGGCAGCTATTGCCCTTGCCATCACGCAAACCTCCGCGGAATACATTTTCAGTGATTCCAAGCCTGCAGTCTACAACTATACACTGTTGGACGGGTGGCACCCCCTGCCTCCGGTATCTTGCGTTCCGACACTGTTCCCTCTCGCCCAATCAAAATCATCTGGGTGCCCGGTCACGCGGCCCATCCTGGTACCGAGGCGGTCAATTCCATCGCTCGCGATTCGACTGACCGAGCAAGCCCGCCCCCGCCGGGAATGGATATGCGCGACGCGCTCCTCACGTACCACGATATCACCTTGCACGACCGCCTATCTCGTCTCACCTTCCCCCACCGCACAAATCCCTTTCCCATCACCACCAACACTTGTGGCGCCACCCTCAGGCCCACACCTTTCTTACTCCTGCACGTCTTGCCCTCTTCCACCCCGGGACGTACTCGCCGGCCTGCCGCTTATGTGAAAGCTCCCGCGCCAATTACGATCACATCTTATTCTCCTACCCTCTTTGTACCTAACCAGTCCGCAGCAGTGGGAGGCTGCTTTGTCCAGCACCGAGCCGGATCTCCAACTCCGGCTGGTGACGTGGCCAGAGGACGTCACGACTAGGCATGGCCTGGACGCCACAACCGGCAGCCTGAAGGCCGCCCACAACGCTGCTTTTTAATTTTCTTTACTTCGAGCCTTCTCAATAAAGGTTTACCACCACCACCACCCAGTGGGATCTTTAAGGGACGAAAACCAGCAAAGTGCGTGGTGATCGCTAGTGACGGTGAAGTGCCCGCCATGCAAGTCGGGACGGGAGCAAGACACTCCCGTTCCCTGATGGAGTAGCTCTGTTCGGCTGGGGAAAGGAGACGGCTGGCATAGGTACGGGCATGCCCATCCTGATACTGGACCAAAACAGCGCCGATTCCGTGGCCGCTGGCATCGGTGCGAAGTTCTGTTGGAGCGGAGCAGTCGAAATGAGCCAGGACAGGTGGTGTAGTGGGCGACGTGATGAGCGTAGAAAAGCCGGTAGCCTGTGCAACTCCCCCAAAAATGTGACGCCTTTCTTCAGTAAATTTGTGAGAGGCCATGCATTACTGCGAAACTCTTGACAAAACGACGGAAGTAGGAGCAAAGTCCCAGAAAGCTACCATCTTCATTTGTGCCATACGCGAGAGACGCAGCGCAGCCCATTGTTCGGCGTCGCCGTCACCCTCACTCGCGTCCGACAGAAAGCGTCACAGCCCAACACAGTGTGTTGCGCTTCCCCGTCCTCCTCTCCCGTGCAGTCCGCGAGAGACGCAGCTCACCCCATGGCTTGTCGTCGCCGTCACCCTCACTCGCGTCCGACCGAAATGGTCGCACATTGTGTTCCGCACCGTCTCTCCAGTAGTAGTGTCCATAACGGCGTTTAGGCGTTCCGTGACGTGGAGATCACGCTAGCGCTCTAATCAGTTGCCCTTTCGACTCACGGTGGCCCGGCCGCGTGCCGTTCGTTCGGAGGAAGAACGCAAGGAGCGACTTCCGTGCCAGAAGCGCGAATGGGCGCACAAACCTATCAGCCCACTCAAAAGTAATTAAGAGTAATTAAGCCCACTCAAAAGTAATTAAGGGAGGCATTGCTTCTATGTGCTTGGAAGGTGCGCTGGCGAAATCGTGTCCACACATGATGGCGGAGAGCTTTGACAGTCAGGTCAACCGGCTCTACTCAGCTGGGTATCCTCGCTCCGTCGTTGATGCTGTAGCTGAAACACTCCTTCAAAAATTGAAAGGAAAAAAGAAGGAACGGCAACCGATGGAAACTAGGCCAATAGTTGTACCCTACGTACATAAGGTTGCGCACAATCTTAAGAAGGTAGCAAATAGGTACAATGTCCCAGTGGTCCTCTCTGCACCAAGGAAGCTGTCTGGCCTGTGCCCGCGGATTTCCAAAGCACCCAAGCCGCCTATATGTGGCAAGAGGCGTGTAAATGCCGACGTCACCTGTGCGGTGGGTATGGTTTACGAAATTCCGCTCAGCAGTGGCAGGGTTTACATCGGCCAAACGGGATGATGTGTTAACGACAGAGCGAGAGAGCCGGCACTTTCCATTAAGAATAACCTTCCGACACATTTACCTGTGCACTGCAAAGCATGTAAATGTAAGGCAAAATTTAAGGAGATCAGCATTCTGGGTAGAAGCAACGAGGTGCTGGCACGAGAAATGCTCGAGGCTTATTACATAAAAAGAAAAAAAAGATATCTGCATTAGGGGGCGATACGTCAGTGGTGTTGCGGGACGCCGAGTTTGAATTTTTTAGATGCTTTCTAAGCTAGCGCATGTTTTTTTCTTATTGATTCATCTGGGTGGTGTGATACGTGTAACCTTGCCGCGCATGTGTTAACTTAGCTATATATTGCGATGCTTTCTCGGAACAAAGTTAGCTGCGAGTGACGCTCTTTCCTTTCGCCCGTCTTTTTGCCTTGGTGTGTTGCGTCTTTTTGTTGTATGTACCCTGTACTTGGCTGCCAGCTTTCTTGACCGCTTGCTCCTTTCTGTGTCCACGCTTTTAAAGTACAGATGCTTGTGCACTTTAGCCGCCCATTTATTTTCCTTCATGTTCCTGAGTCTATGATTCCTGAACATGAACCAACTAAACTTAGAGACAGATAAATTATCAGCCACAGCCGCAAGCATGGCTGTGTTGGGCAGCTTCCTTTTCCTATAAGTTTGGAGAAACCGATACCTATAGGTTCGCTACAGGTGTTGAGCTAGCCGTAAAAGAGGCGCGTTTATCGTGACCAGAAACGGTGAATTTCGGCAAATAAGAAAGACGACCGTCATCACCATTGACAGAAGCTGACCCCCCCCCCCCCCCCTCACACAAAACCTGGATCCGCCCCTGGTAGGTGCCCCTCGGTTTGCGCTGGTGCGGTTGGATGCCGTGCCGAGCACGAGCGCATGCCTAAAGAATATGAGGTAATTTTAATGTGATTCAAAACAATATCGTCTAAAATGAGATTTCCCAAATTGGTTAATAGATATGCAGAATATACTTAAAAATTACCTTGAGCATGGACTGAGGCTTTCAATGTATCTTTCAAGCCACTGCTGCCGCGTTCGTCGTCATCGTGTGCAGCTGGCTGCGTTGCCGCTAATCATTCCAGCGTAGAATTGCACTTCTGTCGTAGCAATGGGGAGGCCACGTTTACGGGGGCCACTGACGACGCGGCCTAACGCGTTCGAGCAACGCCCCCGCGAACGCGCTCGCAAAGGGCTGGTCGTCAACGTTCTAGCGTGAGGCCTTCCGAAGCCCAGGCGAAACGTCAGCGAAGAGCCGCGGACCCCGAGTTGAGGGAGCGCGATGTTGAGGCCAAACGTCAGCATCGTCTTGCCCTCCAGGTACCAGACAACGGTGGTGCACACCTCGGCAATGCTAGCGCAAACTTCACGGGTGCGACCGCCAGGTTTCAACTCAAGTTTCTCAACCAGAACGTTCATGATAGACATGTTCGGTTGGTTGATTCTCATCGTGGTGGCAATATTCACTACAGCAGACCCACCATAGTCACAGATTCACTGGCTTCCATCGTCACAGTAGTGGAAGGGCTCTGATTTATTTATACATTTTTTTCCTCTTCGCGGCGTCGGTCATTTTTCGTCGCGCCGCAGTTTCGCCAAGGTCACCGCCAACATCGACTCTAGCGCTGTCATCCTTTGTTCACTTCGCAGCTTAATCATCCGCGTGAAGAAACTTCAAGGCGCCACATTGTGTACATTTCTTTTTATAAATTAAAAAGCCGCCATGTCATTACATCTGACAATGTGAAAAGTCATTATTATTGATTACAGTATGAACTCAGCAGTGAAAAATGCAAAACGTCACAGAAGATTTATAATGTTAAACCAATATCATTTAAAAAAAATCACAGCATATCCACGAAGTGAATGATGATGAGTGGGCGAAGCACGGGGGGATCATTCGTGTAAACCACAGCTACGGACGAGAGATAAAGAGAGCGCGCGTCGGGAACGAGAGAGAAAATTACACCATCTTCCCGTAGGGGAACCCTGAGTAGTATGGGAAGAAGCCGTGGCGTCGACTCAAGGTAGTTTTATCAGCTGTATAAACTTGGACATGCAGCAGCACCAGCAACGCGCAGAACTGTTGTCGACGCCGTCGGCGTTTTGCCCGCGTTCGCACCGAACTCGCGCAAAGTGGAACCGGCACCGGAAGTGGAACCGGAGGTGGAAGCGGAACCGGAACGCCATCTAGTGAACACTTCATAAAACAACAGGTGGCTACGGACACAACGCCTTCTATTGAGCAATTCATAAACTAGAGGTGGCTACATACTACTACTACTACTACAGAGGAGGGAACGACCCACACCCTAAGGAGCTTCGCCCCTAATAAACGCGTTTTTTTAAATTATGGCCCAGAAAACAAATGCAAACCCCAACCGAGAGGGATGCAAATGCCATGAGCACGCGTTGTAAACAAAAGATTATCATGGCCTCAATGGACGGGCAAATGCGGCGATACACATGCCTCTCGGCCACCATTGATTGCATTGATTGCATCATCACCATCAGCCTAGATTTATGTCCACTGCAGTAAGAAGGCCTCTCCCTGCGATCTGCAATTACACTTGTATTGCGCTAGCTGATTCCAACTTGCGCCTGCAAGTTTCCTAACTTCATCACGCCACCTAGTTTTCTGTCGTCCTCGACTGCGCTTCCCTTCTCTTGGTATCCACTCTGTAACTCTAATGTTCCACTCGTTATCCATCCTACGCATTACATGGCCAGCCCAGCTACATTTTATTGCGATTGCAATTATACGGACACTCCAAAGCGGATTTCTGCCGTCGGCGTTTCCGTCGTCGTCGCCGTGAGGTTCCGTGTGATGTCAAGGGCGATGAAATCGTCGCCGCGCTCCGGACGCTGTATGTGTGAGGAAAGGGCGCGAGGGACGCGGGCTTTCACGGGGAGCGAACGCAGTCGGAGAGCAAACGCGCGTTCTGCGCCGTGCTTCTGAAGGGCTGCAGAATTAAGCGTCCCTTTCCTCCTTTACAATCACCATATATATACAGAGCAAACGCGACTTCCGTCGCGCGTGAGGCCGTGGGTTGACGGGAGGGAGGGAGGGAAGGCGACGTTTAGCTGCGGCACCAAATGCAATATATATAAACGTTGCGAGGCGAGAAAGTGGTAAAGACTTGCGACGCTGCTCGACGAGTGTGCCGTTCTGATCTCGTCGAAAACCTCCAAACCGCCCCCAGAGGCAACAGTCACCAACGCCGCGCGCGTTCGGTGCAAGAGCGGGCAAAACGCCGGCGGCGTCGACAACAGTTCTGCGCGTTGCTGGTGCTGCTGCATGTCCAAGTTTACACAGCTGATAAAACTACTATCCTTACTCCGTATAGCTCTCTACTAATTTTCTATCGCAATTGATGCTTCGCCTTTCTGGTGAAACTGCGAGAATTTTTTTCTCTTAATGTCAATGAGAATATCGGCTGTTCCCGTTTGCTCTCTGATCTACACCACTGTTTTTTCTGTTTCATAACGTTTGGGTTAACATTTTATTGCGATAGCAATTATATTCACACTCCAACCGCACTTCTGCCGTCGGCGTTGCCGTCGCCGTGAGGTTCCGTGTTAAGTCCAACGTCGCCGCGAACCGTACGCTGTGTGTGCGAGTGAAAGCGTACGAGGGTGAGCCGGAAATGGCGGCTCACTGTAGCACACGCGAGGGAGGAAGGCAGGCCGGAAGCGCGCGGTGTTCTTGTGTACCAAAGTCGAAGCTACTGCACTGTGTGCATAGTCTGCCAAGCCAAGCCAAACACACCTTTCGCTCGTGGTAACTAGGTTTACAAGAGTTAAACCTCAGCCAACGTCTTAAAGCGCTAACATCGTTGTATAGCTGCCACTGACCAGAGAAACATTTTATTCGAAATAGTCTGCAGCTCAAGTCACTTGACCTCATCTTGAAGGAAACGCGAAATTGCGTTTTGCAGCACTTCCCGACATAAAATTCACAACACGTGACTTCTCGACAGACAATCACAGAGCCAACGCAGCGGATAGTGACGGCCGTGCAGCCGCGATGCAGGTCGAGAATGTAACTCGTCTGCTTTTACCTTAACCGCGTCTAGTTTGGTCTTCGTGACAAATTTTGCCCTTTCTCTCTTCAAATGTAGAGCACTCCTAGACCTCACAAACCCCACCCAACCTTCTAGATTATTTGATGTAATGCTTCAGCGCAATAGCACATCCAGGATCTCTACCAGGGGGGGGGGGGTGTTCACAGTTTGCCAATACCCCCTAAACAGCACTAATTTCAATTTCTTCACGGGAAATTGTCAAAAATGCGCTTTTTGCGAGTGTGCAGACGATTGCGCGTCTTACATCTTAGTTGCAGTACACAAATGCGCAAGGAAAGAAAAGGTGTTAAACAAAAGGGGGGTTACGTCGGCCTCAGGGGGGGTTACAACCCCCGACCCCCCCCCCCCCCCCCCGTCGGTGCGCCGCTGTTTCAGCGGAAAACCCACTAGGTGGAGAGAAGTAATTAAATAGAAAATGAGAAATCCACCATAGCAATTGCTACAAAGGAAACCCAATCGGGTTCCTAGTTTCCTTTGTAGCAATTGCTACGATTGGGTGAATGTCTGATTTTCCGCTTAATTCTAGGTTATGATGGAATTCGCAGAGAGCAGGAAGTCTATTTTATTGTTTCTACATTCGTGTTTCCCATGTCCTGATACTGCGCCACCTCAAGAAGGTCGCCATTATTGGGAGTCCATTCATTTACGTGAATTATATCATATCTCCTCTAGTCTTCCTAGAATCTATGCCGTAGATGCCAATCGCTTCTTCCCCAACCTGCTATTTCCCCCCTTTTGCGTTGAAGACGCTCATGATGACTATGGTACCCTGAGTTTGTACCTTTCTCATTTCTTATTAAAAAATTTCATAATACTGTTATATTTCTTCATAATCACGACTGGAGCGTAGGTTCCTGCTATCTTTAATAAATATCTACAATTATCTCAATAACAACGAGTGGTAACCTATATTATAATCCTGGAATTCATCACTGTTGCCTGCTATATCCTTATGAATTACAATTCCTACCCCGTATTCTCTCTTATCTAGAAGACCCCTGTAGAACACTCTAAAAACAAAGAGAGTTCCGGAAACGCTCTTTGAGGGAGTATCTGCTTCTCCCATATTTCACTCCCTTTGCAGGAGTAAAACGCCTCCATCTCGGAGAGAGCAAAGCAACTCCCTCGTACAGAGTATTAGTACTTCTCATAAACAGCGTGCTAGAACTCCTTCCAGAGTATGCATACTCCACCCCACAAGTGTATTAGTACTCCCCCCAAACTGAGTGCTTCTACTCCCCCAAACAGAGTGATTTTACTTCTCCTAACAGAGTGTTTGTACTCCTTCAGACAGAGTGCTGGTACTCCTCCCAGTTGTGTGAAAGCACTCGCTATGCAGTGCCATGGTCACATCAGAGGCGATTCACAACACTTACATGTCGGGGATATTTGGTTCCTTCATAAGCAGCTCCTGCACTTATGCTTGGTGAATCGGATTTGATGTTTAGTCACAGAGTCACTCGAATGAAACATATTTTTCTTAAAAGGTCAACATTTTTATTGATCAAAAAGTCACAAGGCAAACTGAGTAAAATTTCGAAAAACATACAGATACACCTAAAATCTGATTACAAAGATTTTCATGAACTTTACAACACATCTTGCAATAATACATAAACATTTTCTTTAACATTTCATCACTAATGCAGTGAGAAATATTCTCTAATTTCAATTGGCAACATTTAAAAAAATGAAAGTATACAATGTACAATCGAACTAATAACAAACATGCGCAAACTCGCGAATTATTGGCACTACGATTAAAGAAAAAGATGCACCACATTACCAAAATAAAAGCTAAAAAATAATAAAAACTGAGTAAAAGACGTTTCGGCTTCGCTACGGAAGCCTTGTTCACAATGGGTGAAGGAAAATTCGTTGCAGCTTATGTACTCTTGAGCACGTGACGCAAACAGCGTTTGTACGACTGGGGGAGGGTTCCCTCACTCCGATTGAGCGTGTGACGTGTTTTTTGTATCTCCAACGACTCTAGATAGAGACGTGATTTCAAGTTTCTTTCTTGGCCCATAATTCTTGATTTTTCCCAGTCAATCTTGTGGCCTGTTGCATCCGTATGGTCGGCAAGGGCATTCGAAACTATTCGTTTCTTCTCGACATCAGTCTGATGCTGCCGCAGTCTCTGTTTGAAGTTGCCTGATTCACCGATGTACGCGTAGTCGCAATCTGCGCAGGATATCTTGTAGACCACGCTAGGAAACGATTCTCTCGGAAGCTTGTCCTTACCGCCCACGAGTGCGTGCCTCAGCTTACACACAGGCACGTGTGCAACCTGATCGTCATAAGTGCGCAGCACACGAGACAACACACGTGTTGTCTCAGCACGGAATGACTTGGCTCACACTTTGCAGGTGTTGAGAGGGAGATTCAGAGTAAAGGCACTTCACAAAGACATCGCACGAGGATTGCCACCATGTTTGTTACATGCATATGCTCCGCCATCTATGATATTAATTTCTCCTGCAGCTATGTCTACATACGGCCGACTGGGAGGCGTTTTAATTAGTGCCTTAGCAAACAACAGCATAATATCAAGGCAGTAATGTGCTCGTAGCTGGCAGAGCACTGCTGGGCCTGTAAATATCAGCCACGGATCAAGAAGGTGCAGGTCCTGTACTAGCATCGTGACCTGGTGCCAGGAGAAATTATGGGAGCATTCTTAATAAAGAATAATCAAGCTGAAACATACAGCTATACCTTGTTCTAATTGATTTAAATATGGTTCTGCAGAGATGAAGACAGCTGTGTGAAGAAGTGGTTTCTGGCTTGTTTTAATGTATTTTTTTTTCAGATTATCTTGAGAGTTCCTTCTTTTTACTTGACAACGAATGTTCACCATGAACTAGCATGTCAACTATTAAAGTAGACAGCAACACAAATGAATTCGTCAGTTGATAGTCAGTGCCATGTTCCTGTTGTTTTGCCTTTCATATTCCCCTTTTATTGCACTTTTGTTAACTATAAACCAGTACTATCCAAGTTTACTTTTCTTCGGAACCTATTTTTCGTATTCTGCTGTCATCAGTCATACAATTTTTTTTTTTATTTTTGACCCACTCTCCTCTTTAAGGTTATACCTTGACCGTACAAATAACTAAAATTATATTTACAATATTAACTTGTGCGTCACAAGAGGAATATAAAATTGCAAGGAGCACTAGCTTTAAAATCTTGCACATCACATTTCCTTCCTTATTTCATAGCTTTTCGTACTTTATTACGGTATGAAAGCTGTACTTCTCAAGAGCAGCCAGCCTAATTAGATGACCATTTATTGCAAGCAGTTAAAAATGCACTGGCTTCAGACGTGAAGCAAAAATTGGATGTCATGAATTCTTGCATCAAAGGCTAATGAAGCATAAGCACAGGCAGGACAGTGCACAAAGACAAACAAATAGGTGAATCATAAATCGGGAAGGGCGCCATCCTGTTTTAGAAATACCTTCTATGTCCATGGTTTTCCATGCGGCTATGCCTATGCTTGCGAAATGAACCAACTACCTGAAACCACAGTTTTGTTTTTCCTACTGAAGTGGTAAAAGTTCACTAACGCAAAAAATTATGGCGACGGAATCTTGTCGCTCCCTTAAAAGAGCTATATTTGTGACTGGACATACTTATACAATGCCTGAAGCCACATCATAAATGTTGTCAAAAGATGGGTGTGCACTGGCAAATCAGTTGTTAGGTTGTACAAGGTGCAATTTACTTTCTTTTACAAGCAAGAAACGGGATCCTCTGCTGACATTTATCACGGAACAAAGAAAGCCTTTCTCACATTCGCTATGTATTGTCTTAAATGCTCAATGCAGTTTTGGTAGCATGGTAACTTCATCGTTTAAATGACCATGCTACCATGCTCACTAAGTGACCCCCCCCCCCATGTAATACCCTCCCCGTGAGGGCACTTATGGGTAACATGAATAAATAAAAAATAAGTGTCCACAGCACTGCGCTTCCCAATTTGTACATTTCTGGTTCATGGTGTTGGTTTATGACATTACTATTGTATGCCAATCATGTATGACAATGACAAAGAATTTTGGTGATGCAAATGGCACAATGCATCCCATTCGAAAACCATGCCACCCTTTGTGCAGATATTGTCGCGCGTGACGCAAAAGTTCTGTACCTCGACATCACGTAGAAGTCCATATGTCAGCTTAAGTTCGCGACTGGCTGCCTTAAATGTTAACGCATTGTCAAAATAAATTACACATGGCACATCATGGCGCGAAATAAATTGACGAAGGGCCAATAAAAAGGAATTCACAGTCATGTCACTGGAAAGTTCTAAGTGAACAAGTGAACAGCTCGCGCTACAGCACAGGAAAATACCACAATTAATGTTTTTGTTGATTTGTCACGCAATTAATGACGCCCTTGATTTGTCACGCATCAATATTGTCACGTAGTAGTGACGCTGAAGTAAACAGTAGTAAAACTGTGTATGACGAAACTGGTTGTTTATTGGGCGAAGCTGTGCCCGCAAAAGCAAGGTACACTCGAAGCACAACGACAGCGGCGAACACAGTCGGCGATCGTCGAAAATCTGATCCGCGGTGAAACGCGTCGCCTTTTATACCTGAGTCATCGAAGGTTCCAGATTAATCCCTGGTGCCCGCGGGTCTTCCAGAAAGTTCTAGGCAATTCGCATTGGTCATACAATCAGATAACATAAGCGTCGGTGGAAACAGGCAACGGAAAGAAGCATCGATAACGTTCTAGAAACTTCCGATACAGGCGCGTCCTGCGCCGAGCGATAACGTTTAACATTTGTTAGCCGGTGGAAAGCGGCCACCGGTGAAAGATAAACATGTATACGTGTCAATACCCTCCCCTTAAAGAGCATCGTGCCGATGCCACAAACACGAAAGCGAAAACAAAACCACGCGTACAGAAAGGGACAAAAATAACAAAGCAACACAGGACCTAAGTTCGTCAGCGGGCGTAGAAAGGCTTAAGACGCACCACGTGGATGACTTGAGGTCGTGCGCGGCGCCGCTGTGATTGCGAAATACCGTCTGGCATGACGTCATAGTCCAGTGCGCCAGTACGTCGGATGATCTTATATGGTCCGAAATAGCGACGTAAGAGTTTCTCGCTAAGTCCTCGTCGGCGTATCGGAGTCCAGACCCAAACACGGTCTCCGGGCTGGTACTCGACGTAGCGTCGTCGGAGATTGTAGTGTCGGCTGTCGGCTCTCTGCTGGTTCTTGATGCGCAGGCGGGCGAGCTGTCGACCTTCTTCGGCACGCTGCAAATAGGTGGCAACGTCGAGATTTTCTTCGTCGAAGACATCCGGTAGCATGGCGTCAAGCGTCGTTGCCGGCTTCCTTCCGTAGACCAGGTTGAACGGCGCCATGTGCGTCGTTTCTTGCATGGCCGTGTTGTATGCGAAGGTCACGTACGGAAGGATGGCATCCCACGCCTTGTGTTCGACGTCGACGTACATTGCCAGCATGTCGGCGATGGTCTTATTTAGGCGCTCGGTGAGGCCATTCGTCTGCGGGTGGTAGGCGGTGGTCCGGCGATGGCTTGCCTGGCTGTAGCGCAGGATGGCTTGAGTTAGTTCAGCCGTGAAGGCCGTACCTCTGTCGGTGATGAGGACTTCTGGGGCACCGTGGCGCAGGAGGATGTTCTCAACGAAGAATCGGGCTACCTCGGCGGCACTGCCTTTGGGCAAGGCTTTTGTTTCGGCGTAGCGGGTGAGGTAGTCCGTAGCTACGACGATCCATTTATTCCCGGACGTCGACGTCGGAAAAGGCGCAGTAAGTTCATCCCGATCTGCTGGAACGGTCGGCGAGGTGGCTCGATCGGCTGTAGAAGTCCGGCTGGCCTTGTCCGTGGTGTTTTGCGTCGCTGACAGTCTCGGCATGTCCTTACGTAATGGGCGACGTCGGCAGAGAGGCGAGGCCAGTAGTATTTTTCTTGTATCCTCGCGAGCGTGCGGGAAAAACCGAGGTGTCCAGCCGTTGGGTCGCCATGGAGAGCTTGCAGAACCTCTGGACGCAATGCTGAGGGTACCACGAGGAGGTAGTTGGCTCGGAGGGGCGAGAAGTTCGTCTTTAGGAGAATGTCGTTTTGCAAGAAAAACGACGCCAATCCTCGCCTGAACACCTTCGGCACAATGACGGTCTTGCCTTCCAGGTAGTCTACAAGGCTCCTTAGTTCGGGGTCGGCTCGCTGTTCGGCGAATTCGTCGGCACTGATGGGTCCCAAGAAAGTGTCGTCATCCTGGTCGTCTTGTGGCGGCGGTTCTACGGGGGCGCGAGAGAAGCAGTCGGCGTCAGAGTGCTTTCGCCCGGACTTGTAAACGACGGTGATGTCGAATGCTTGAAGTCTAAGACTCCATCGTGCGAGGCGACCTGAAGGATCCTTCAAGTTAGCTAGCCAACACAAAGCGTGGTGGTCGCTCACAACTTTAAAGGGCCTGCCATAGAGGTAGGGACGAAACTTTGATGTAGCCCAGATGATGGCGAGGCACTCCTTTTCTGTTGTGGAATAATTTGCTTCCGCCTTCGATAGCGACCGGCTAGCGTAACTTACAACCCTCTCTAGTCCCTCAGTCCACTGCACAAGAACGGCGCCGAGTCCTACGCTGCTTGCGTCGGTGTGGACTTCGGTATCGGCGTTTTCGTCGAAATGCGCAAGTATTGGCGGCGATTGCAGGCGTCGCTTCAGTTCTTCAAATGCTTCGACTTGCGGCGTCTCCCACTTGAACTCGACGTCGGCCTTCGTGAGGTACGTCAGTGGCTCGGCGATCCGTGAAAATTCCTTGACGAAGCGCCTGTAATAGGCGCACAGTCCAAGAAATCTACGCACTGCTTTCTTGTCGGCCGGCGGAGGAAAGTTGGAGTTGGCTGCAGTTTTCTGAGGGTCGGGGTGCACTCCAGACTTGTTGATGACGTGGCCCAAGAACAAGAGCTCCTCATATGCGAAGCGGCACTTTTCTGGGTTTAACGTGAGTCCGGAGGTTTTGATTGCTTGAAGAACTGTTTCAAGGCGCCGCAGGTGTTCTTCGAAGCTTGAGGCAAACACAACTACGTCGTCCAAATAGACGAGGCAAGTCTGCCACTTAGAGCCTGCCAGTACTGTATCCATGACGCGTTGGAAAGTCGCAGGTGCCGAGCAAAGACCAAACGGCATGACCTTGAACTCGAACAGTCCGTCTGGTGTTATAAAGGCAGTCTTCTCCCGGTCCCTCTCATCGACTTCGATTTGCCAGTAGCCGGTTTTGAGGTCAATCGACGAAAAATACTTTGCGTTGTAGAGTCGATCCAAGGCGTCGTCAATCCGTGGGAGGGGGTATACGCCCTTCTTCGTGATCTTGTTGAGGCGACGATAATCGACGCAGAAACGTAGGGTTCCATCCTTCTTCTTCACTAATACCACGGGGGACGCCCACGGACTCTTGGACGGCTGGATGATGTCGTCGCGTAGCATTTAATCGACTTGTTGCCTTATGGTTTCGCGTTCGCGCGCCGAAACTCGGTACGGGCTCTGACGGAGTGGGCGGACATTTTCGTCGGTTATGATGCGGTGCTTGGCGACAGGGGTTTGTCGAACTTTTGACGACGAAGAGAAGTAGTCCTTGTATTGCAGGAGCAGAGCGTTTAGTTGTTCTTTCTTATGCCTGGGAAGGTTCTGATTGACGTCGAAAGTTGGTTCAGGTATTATAGTCGTCGTTGCAGGTGCACTGGAATCTGTGAAGGCGAAAGCACTGCTGGCTTGTACTATTTCGTCGATGTAGGCGACCGCGGTGCCTTTGTTAATGTGCTTGTATTCGGGGATGAAGTTCGTGAGCATCACCCTTGCTTTCCCTGCACGCAGCTCAGCTATGCCTCTAGCGACGCAAATTTCGCGGTCGAGCAGTAAGTGATGATCGCCCTCGATGACGCCCTCCATGTCTGTAGGCACTTCGGTACCGACGGAAATCATTACGCTGGAGCGAGGCGGAACGGTGACTTGTTCTTCAAGCACATTCAAGGCATGGTAACTTATGATTGTATCCGGTGGTATCGCGTTGTGCGTTGAAAGCGTTATCGACTTGGACCTTAAGTCGATGACTGCACCGTGTTGATTTAGAAAGTCCATGCCTAGGATGACATCCCTGGAGCAGTGCTGCAGGATTACGAAGCTCGCCGGGTAAGTGTGGTTGTTTACTGTGACTCGCGCTGTGCAGATTCCAGTCGGCGTTATTAGGTGGCCTCCCGCTGTCCGGATATCGGGTCCTTGCCAGGCTGTTTTCACCTTCTTCAACTTGGCGGCGAACAGGCCACTGAAGACGGAATAGTCGGCTCGAGTGTCGACGAGAGCGGTGACGTTACGGCCATCGATGAGCACGTCTAGATCGGTAGACCGGCGTCTGGCGTTGCGGTTAATTCGTGACGTCGGATCACGGCTGCGTCGGCTTGCTCTGCTGCTGCTACGTCACGTTGGAAGGTCTTCTTTCTACGGCGAAGTGCTGTCAAGGCTGTTGCTAGGCGGCATGCTGATATCTCGTCGTGATGATGCGCGAATCGTCGTCGTCGTCGGCGGCGGAGGATCTTCGGCATTGCGTCGTACAGCAACAGCACCTCCATCGGTTGCTGCCTTTAGTTTCCCGTGTAAGGGCTGGAAGATCGGCCCCGGGTGGGACCGGTGCACTGACAGCGATGCGGCGACATGTAGCGGCCTGGTGACGGCGAGCGTGAGGGTCGTCGGGGTTGCCACTGGGCTCCGGCGAGGTAGTCGGCGATGTCGCGCGGTCGTTCACCCCGCACTGGACGCGGCGCGTTGACGGCGAATCCTCGTAGGCCCATCTCGCGGTATCGGCATCGGCGGTAGACATAGCCGGCTTCCCCGCAGTGATAGCAGAGCGGGCGGTGGTCGGGGGCGCGCCAAATGTCCGTCTTCCTTTGGAAACTGCGCTGGGCGACGGGTGGGCGTGCTGGCGGCGGCGGCGGTGAACGACGGAACTGTGGCGTTACGGGGCCCTGGCGCGAGCGCGGCGGGGGGCCTTGACGACGGGCGACGGCGGCGTAGGTCATCGCTTCCGGCTCGGGTTGCGGCGATTCGGGAAGTCCTAACGATTGCTGGATTTCCTCCCCTGCGATATCGGCGATGGAAGCAACTTGAGGCAGCGGCGACGGTAGCAACTTCTGCAGCTCTTCGCGTACTATCGCCCTGATGGTGTCTCGTAGGTCGTGGGAGAGTCCTTGGAATTCGGCGTACTGTGGCGTCGAACGGCGATTGTATTTCCGGTTGCGCATGTCCAGTGCTTTCTCGATCGTCGTAGCCTCCGAGAGAAAGTCCTGGACTGTCGTTGGTGGATTCCGCACCAGTCCGGCGAATAGCTCCTGCTTAACTCCCCGCATGAGCAAGCGAACTTTCTTGTTTTCTGGCATAGCGGGGTCGGCGTGCCGGAATAATTGAGTCATTTCTTCAGTGTACATACCGATGCTCTCATTCGGGAGCTGTACACGGTTTTCCAACAAGGCTGCAGCTCTTTCTTTACGGACGACGCTCGTGAAGGTGTCCAGGAATGCGGCTCGGAACAGGTCCCAGGTTGTTAGTGCACGCTCCCTATTCTCGAACCAGGTTCTGGCGCCGTCTTCAAGCGAGAAGTAAACATGGCGCAGCTGGTCGTCGCAGTCCCACTTGTTGAACGTAGCGACCCGGTCGTATGCCTCCAGCCAGCTTTCGGGGTCTTCACATGGCGATCCGCGGAAAGTCGGCGGCTCCCAGGGTTGTTGCATCACGATTGCAGATGTTGGCGCAGGGGCTGTCATGGTAGCTGCTGCCGAGGTCGTGACTTTTGTCCTCTTGGTCGCTGTGGTCTTCTCGGGAAGAAGTCCGTACTCCGGCAGAAGTCCTTGCTGCCTACGGCTAGCTCGCTGGTCCTTGCCGACGTTGGCGCTGTCCTCCGGTTTTGGGCTTGGATCACGGCTTTGCGGGGGCGTTCGCTGCATGAACGCACTAGCACCTCCACCAGATGTCACGTAGTAGTGACGCTGAAGTAAACAGTAGTAAAACTGTGTATGACGAAACTGGTTGTTTATTGGGCGAACCTGTGCCCGCAAAAGCAAGCTACACTCGAAGCACAACGAAAGCGGCGAACACAGTCGGTGGTCGTCGACATTTGATGAGCGGCGAGACGCGTCGGCTTTTATACATGAGTCATCGAATGTTCCAGACTATTCCCTGATGCCCGCGTGTCTTCCAGAAAGTTCTAGACAATTCGCGTCAGTCACACAATCAGATAACATAAGCGTCGGTGAAAACAGGCAACGAAAAGAAGCATCGATAACGTTCTAGAAACTTCCGATACAGGCGCGTCCTGCGCTGAGCGATAACGTTTAACAATTGTTAGCCGGTGGAAAGCGGCCACCGGTGAAAGATAAGCATGTATACGTGTCAATATGAACTAATTTTACTTTGTCATACTATAAAATTTAATTATTCAGGTACAGAGGAATTGGACCTTCATTACGTAGCCACTGCGATTTTACACATGTTAATAACATTTATCTCTGGGCTATTCCAGTTTATTCCTTCAGCTCATATACTCCTGTTTCGTGGGACACTAAGAGCACAAGTTGTAAGCCTTTCACAGCTCCAAGGGAAAACAGGAAGTGTTCAGTGGGCGGAGAGCTACTCTGTAATGGCATAATGAGTTCTTCCAGTGGTCCTTAAAGATTTCTTCTAAAATGCTCATCAAGTGTGTGTTTGGTTGGATAATGGTAAGGTAAACTTAACAAGTCATGAGTGCATGACTGATGTTGACAGCCATGGTAGTTGGAGTGCATAATACTGCGCAAAGAATTGGATGAAAACATAGGCGCCACTGCTCTGTAACCTACTGAGAACACCCCTTGCATTATTTCTCACCTGACTGTGCACTCAATCTTAAGTACAGGAATTGACTCTGTAGAAAAACGCACTAGTTTCATTTTGCCTTATAAAACTTTTGCCTGCAAAAGCCGTCAATCTAAGGGTTTATATTTTTTGCTCAAATATATGTTCCCATCGACCAATCGCTCAACAAGTGTTCCACGTTGATGCTCTCACAGTTCTTTCCATTGAACACATCCCTGCTTCCACTTGCAATTTTGGCGGGCAAGTAGATTTAGTCACCATCATCAAAATTTGAAATACCCGCCAAAAGCACACGGTTCAGTGTCATAGAAGGAGATACACCAATTTTACATGTGTCAAATTAATTTTTCATTTGAAAGTGACTATGTGGCTTTTAATTAAGACGTAAGGTGTGCAACACGGTGTATGCAACCGTTAAAGGCCTCGCTCCTGCTTCCAGAGGTCTAAGTGTTATTAATAAACTGGTCCCTTGAGCACGTACGTAAACAACAATGCCTCAAACCTCAAGTGCTCTGCCCTAATGCTCCCGCTTGTTTCAACCCTATTAGGGAAGCCATACTTATGAAATTTGGCATAAAATAGAAAAAAGGTAAGACAAGAAAATGTGCCGGCTTCAAGTCATCCCTTAAAATTCAGAATGACTGTAATTTGTATTTGCTCCCTTATATTTGCGTGGCGTTAAAATATTCTGGCAGCAAACCAAGCATAAGCTTGTGCTTTTTGTAACCAACACAGGTACCCTGCTCATTGTAAGTATACTTTCACTAAGTGCATCTGCAATCTCATTGTACCACTATTTTTTGTCACGTGCATAAATCCGTTGAGAGGCCAGACAGAAAGGAGTCACTTGTCGCAAAACTAATCAGCTGTTTTTCAAAACATATTTTTAACTCTTTAATGACACTTGCTCCTATGTCTGCAATCTCATTGTACCACTCTTTTTTGTCACGTGCATAAATCTGTTGAGAGGCCAGACAGAAAGGAGTCACTTGTCGCAAAACTAATCAGCTGTTTTTCAAAACATATTTTTAACTCTTTAATGACACTTGCTCCTATGTCTGCAATCTCATTGTACCACTCTTTTTTGTCACGTGCATAAATCTGTTGAGAGGCCAGACTAATGACACTTGCTCCTATGTCTGCAATCTCATTGTACCACTCTTTTTTGTCACGTGCATAAATCTGTTGAGAGGCCAGACAGAAGGAGTCACTTGTTGCAAAACTAATCAGCTGTTTTTCAAAACATAGTTTTAACTCTTTAATGACACTTGCTCCTATGTATGCAATCTCATTGTACCACTCTTTTTTGTCACGTGCATAAATCTGTTGAGAGGCCAGACAGAAAGGAGTCACTTGTCGCAAAACTAATCAGCTGTTTTTCAAAACATATTTTTAACTCTTTAATGACACTTGCTCCTATGTGCATGTCTCCAGAGCGCATACTTTATCTTAACTTGCCCATCAGAGATGTTAGAAAAATTACTTAGTGAAGGTGATTGCCAAGAGCATGTCAGAACTTTCATCTTTGTGTGACATACTGTCTTTTGAAAGTTTTCATGCCATTTAGTTACACGGTACACCCAGTACACCGACATTTTAGTTTTCTCGTACAAATTGCATGGCAACCCATTTTGATGCTTCGCAGTGCGCTCCTCTGCACCATGTGGAGTCGTGCTTAGCTGGCTCCTTGACACCATTTTCCTTGCAGCTGCCTTCTTGAGTTTTATAAAACGGGTGCCTGAAAAATATTGTGCCCGGAAATGAACACGGGGAAATATTGTGAAACCATGCAAACAGTCAAGGAAAAAGTCATGGCACTAAGAAGCTTTAGCACTAATAATTTCAGCTGTAATGCATGTGAAACATGTAAATGACTGTAATAGTCAACTTCCAAGCCAATTTTAATTTTTAGACTTAAGGAAAGAAAAAAGAAAACTGGCCGTTAGGCCTCAGTCCAGTAGCAGTGTTACAAAACGTGTAAAAAATGAAATATTGCTCATTCAGTTGGCACTTCATAATCGCATCCCCTCCTCTAGGGGAGAGAAGTGGTGGTATTGTCCGCATCTCATTTCTGACATTATCAACAAATATAATTCCTGAAGACACTTCGGCCTCTTTGGCTTATCTAAAACAAAATAAATCAGCCACCAATGTAAATTGAACATAGCTAGTGGAGTTAAGAAAAGTATAAAGACTACACTCGGCGTACACAAGTGGCCAACAATGACGCAAATGTGGTGCTAGAAGAATGACATGACATGAATAGGAGTTAAACCACCTTTAAGGAAACCCATCAAACTTACGAGACCGAATTCGGTACGCTCTGCTTATGCTGCGCTTGAAGCTGATTACAATATGAAGTGCTCAAATCTGCAGTCATTTAACTGAACAGTGAAGCATGTAGTTTTTATGTAACCTACCAAAAAGCAAACATCGCAAAACTGTATGACGAAATCAGATGTGTCACAAACACCACTTGACACATCCTAGGCGCATTCCCACTGTGCCCGCCCCCCCCCCCCCCCCCCTCTGGTTATGACACTGCTCAAGCCATAACGTCCATCCGACACACTGATGAGACTGCTCAAGCCATAACGTCCTGCCGCTCACTCATCCATCTCGGCGTCTGCAAAATCACCTCAGTTTCCAGCGTATCCTGGGCCGAACCAATGCTTTAAATTCATCAGCGTTACCACGTGCCATTCAGCATTGGAATAACCTACCAAACGTCATAGTTGACATTCTGGGCCCTGATTCCTTCAAAGCACGCTTATGCATATTATTTCCATAATTCATCACAAGAAACCTTACAGCTAAGTAATTACCTATAGCGAAATTGTATGGTTTTTGTTAGTTCTTTTTTTGTATTGCGTCAACATTGTTCTCTCGTCTTCACCAGCTACCATTTGTATAATTTCTTAGTACTTCAGACAGTGGTTTTGTTTCATTTATCGCGTTATTTATAGTTAGGTATTTGTTCTTTTATGTTTACCCGCTAACAATGTATAATTTCTTTGTACTCCTTTCTTCGTATTGCTAATTTCCTGTATCCTCCCCTCACACAATACTCCTTCGGGAGCCTGTGAGGTAAGTGAATAAATAAATAAATAAATTTGAGGATCATATTTTCAGTAGGCATGACAAAATGATCGCCTAGTACAATGGATATTACTGGGTGTGATAATAAGAAAGGGTAGCAAGGCCTGTTATGGCAAGCTTACCCACATATTAAGAATGACAAGAAACAGTTCACTGCAGCCTGCACTTAAGCTTGAGCTTATTTTCATTGATGAGGTACGCAGTGGGGTTCATTTTTGACGGACTGGACTCTTGTCGCAGTTTGAAATCTAGCATTTTACATTCTTGAAGGCATGTAAAAGCTTCAGTTAGACCAACGTTATTAGTTTATTAGACCAACTCATAGTTTGTGCATGACAAATGACTGGTAAACTGCAAGGCAACATTTTAATTTGATACTTTATTTCTCCACGAAAAATATCAAGATGGTAAATACATTTCAATGTACCCTGCAATAGCAAAATGCACAGCTTACGCTTGAAACCTACAGTGGAAGGTTGATTTAGCCGTTCATGCGACATTATTTTTAAGTGCCAACTCATACTAGCAAATGCACAGCCAAATCGAAAACAGTAAACGCGGAGACCGAGCCAATGGCACCAATGTAGAACGTCCCTCCCACCGTAAACCTACAACAATAGCTATTATATTCGATTCCAGTGCATTACTCGCCGCTTGACCAGTTACCGAGTCCATACACAAAGCGCCTGTTGACATTCGCACCGTGCTCGGAAACCGCAACACGATACAGAAAGTCAGAGATAAATTCACACCAATTTATTACATTGGCAAAAAAGGTGTGCGTTATTCAGCCCAAAACAAAAATTCCCAATGCGTATTCAGGCAGTTAAACATTACAACATTACGCGCCAATTACGACCTCACGCAGCGTGCAGCTGTATGCCTGCGGCAAGTTTCTAACTGGCGCTAGCGCTGCACCTATTTTCACTGGCAGCAGATAACCCATAGGAAACACACTGTCAAGCGCGCGCCTTAATGTAACGAAAGCATGCCGCCAACAAGCTGACGTCTTTTGTTATGTAACTCCTTAGTTAAACAGCGCTCCGCACACCGTAGACTGCGAAACTGAATAAATTCAAACACATAAAACACACGCTAAGCACGCTCCGCATTGGAACGGAATCATGGGCTGGTGGAGAAACTTTTTATGCGACGCCGCGCCTCACTTATTGTTGAACACACCGTGCTTCACTCAGCGTTTGCGATTTTGAAAGTGCTTACGGATAGCGCCAAGTGATAAAATCACATGCAGTCATCGCTACCACTGGCTTTTTCTATTGACCGAATGACGCAGCATGCATACCTAGTCCGTTGGCAATTGCGGCGGCTTACCACGCCTAACTTCGCGATCACTGTCTGGCGATAGCATGTAATATAAGCAGAATGATCCACGTAAGTTATAAATCACTTACCGTGGAGTATTTGTTGTTCAATCCAACGAACGATGAACGACTGTCCTCTTTTCGCAGCGGTGAAACGTGGCTCACACGAGAGTTTTCTTGGATGGCTTTGGCGCCCGCCGCCTGCCCGCATAGAGTTAATATACTGACTCTAGAGGACAAGCTGCCCATAGGGCCCATGCACTGAAATCGGTCACCGCAAGAGCACCGCCATTATTATACGCTGATGTTGCCAGCTCCTGAAATGCTTGCTAGATTTGGCGCTAGTAATCAGCTTTAATCTGGCAACCTATAAGTTATGTGTGTGCAGCCGTGTGCGCGTGGGTGTGGGAGGTGTTGGCCGTGCCGCTGCCATTTGCGCAACCCAAGGATGACCCTGTTAAAATTTCCGGCGGTATGTGGTTTTCAACGGTCACGCACAAGCGAAAATACCGCATAGCTCTTAAAGCTTCCCTGTTTGCTGTCGCAAGTGTAACTTGATGAGCAATGGGTTAAAAAAGTGCTGTACTGTGATGCTTTTCGAACGATTGCGATGAATCACGAAAGTTGTCTACTCGCGTGATGTTCTGAACAAGTCGTTTACATACGAAAGAACGTTTACTTACGTAAGAAGGGAAATGCCACAGCCATTTAGAGCTTTAGTCTTGCCCAAAAGGCACGAAGGTGCCATCGCGTCAACCAATGTCGTCGTGCGATCACATGTCAGAGCTAAACTATACCAAGCGAAACCACAGAACACCCATAACGAAACTACCACGCATGCGAAAACAAATAAAAAATATCCGAAACCGAAACTCGCGTTATTGAATGAATGAGTGTATCGTGAATTGCATCAATTACGCTAGCAAGCGCTTCCTGTAAGCTTAATATCCACATATCACCTTCATAAAGCCATCAGGTATTCGTTTTTTATGACACAACATAAGGCGACCTATAGTTGTTTTCATCTGTCAAAAGTAATTGCACTGGTCACATTGACGCGTTACAAGATGGCGCCGACAAGATGGCGGCGCCCTAGCGGTCCCCCCTTTTTGGGCCCAGCTTTGCCTCTAGAGTCAGTTATATTAACTCTATGCCTGCCCGGGCCTGCTCGCTGAACGGATCGTCTTGTAGTCTTTCTCCGGCGCTGTGCTGTTCCGCGATATTGTGCGGCCGCGCGGTGGGGCGACTCCGAAACAAAAAGTAGTGCGGTGATCTCCACACCAGTTTGCGCGCTGGATGCCTGTTCTCTTACAAGAAAAACGATGCGCTCTTTGCTCTGCCTGCGCGAGCGATACATCGCCATGTTTACGACCAGCCTCATGCAGTTTAAGCAACAGTATATGCTACGTTTTGCTCTCTGTTCCTGTTCCACTCTCTCAGATGGGCGGAGTAGAAATAACATTTCACTCTCTCGCTGCGGATAGAGTGAACAATGCATTTCACTCTCCTCGACATTTTGCGAGAGTAAAACATTGCCTTGAAGAGTAAATCGGCCCCTTCCCTCCTGCGATACTCTCCCTATAGTCGGGAACAACTTAAGAAGACGGGAGAGGCCCCGCCCAGATGACCGAAGGGCAGCAGCCGATTTCCTCCGCGACTGAAGAAATAGTCCCGCTGACGCGACTCGCCCCTGCTTGAAGCGCGGGGCGAGTTTTTAGAGCGAAGAGCACATGGTCGTTAGTCAGCTCTGTATATATATATATATATATATATATATAAGCCTCGCCAGTTCTCCTAACCTAAGGCTAATCATATCGCAGTCAATGCTTGAGAATTCTTCAAATAGCCCCACTAAGGTAGCCTCACTCGAGAGGGTTCGCGTGTTAAACTTTTCCTGATTTAGAAGTCACGTTCACGTCCTTTAATACCCAAGATAGTCGACGGGTAGCTAATATGGTAAAAACATCGCACGTGTAGTGCAAAGACGTGGATTCGTGTCCCACCTGCGGCTGGTTGATTTTCTTTCCACTTTTTTTTAAACACGCAAGTGTTTTATGCCGGGGTCCACCATCAGCTTCCTGTAACAGATGCGACTTCGGCACGAACGCGTGAAATATGATCTGTCTTGACAGGGATGGTGCCGCTATCTAGGAGCGGTGAAGCGAAGTACTGGATCATGACACTAAAGGCTAAGATATAGTCCGGCGTTTTCGGCGCACCAGGCCGCGGCAGGCGAAGTCGGATACGGTACGCCAGCCACGCCTGCCTGTGGAAGAAATCTGCCTCCTCTACTGTTCCGCGCGCACGCCGCGCGAGGCTAACGCCATCTCTGTGTGTGGTAGCGCAACTTCACTGCCGCGCGAACAGTTATTTCCATGGCAAATGCGCATTCTCGCTTTCTGACAGCATGTGCCCGTGCCGTCCGAGTTGTGCGCGTTTTTTTTTTTTTTTTGACAAGAGAAGACACGTTATTTCAGACAACCAACACACATAGTTGCCTAGGGGCCAGTCATGCATAAAATATAAACATAAGTTCGCAAAGAAAGCACATCGTAATGTTTTACATACGCAAACACAAAAAAAGTACTCTATCTCCCACTAAAGGGAACCATGTGTGGATGCGAAGCAGCGGGGATATGGTTAGCTTGAGCGGGAGATGGTTTCGCGGCAGTGGCCCGAGCTCTCATCGCGGCGTTGCACAGGAGAGTGAATGAGGCGCTCGCGCTCAGTCATTTTCATGCCGCGGAACTACCGTGGCGCCTCCAGCGGAGTATGCAGCTGTCGCACAACCTGTCGTGCGCGCTGCTCCGGATTACTAGAGGAGAGAAAAGGGGAGCGTAGGAAAGGAGAGAGAGAGGGAGGGGACGCGCATGCGCTGTGGGGGTGTGGGACGCGGGAGGGACGGACACAGCCGCCAGCAAGAAATGCTTCGCATTTAAAAATATCTTAGTGAAATAAAACGAACACTCGCCAATGGAAATACATGTATTGGAAAATAAAACTTGACGTTTCAAGTCCCGTACGGGACCCTTGATCACAATGAAAGCAAACGCGGTGGCTCTTGTTTAAATATGTGATAGATGGCGTAGTGCGCGTGTGTAGATTTCTGGCAGATTCCCACGTGTCCTGTTTATCGCATGTTGCGTCGTCTGAATGTGTAGCGATTCAAGCATTAGTCTTGCAGGCAGTTTCTTCTCTGTGGCGATTATGGATGCCGATGCCCAGTCTATGCAGTGACCTGTGTTTTCGTGGTGGTCTGATAAAGCGTTTGATGATTAGTTGCCCTAGGCGACATCGTAATGATGCTGTTTTATGCGTTTTTTGAAGTTACCGGTCTCGCCGACATAGGTTGCGTCACAATCTCTGCACGGTATTTTATACACAACACCGGGGTACCTCGACAGTTCCAAGGGGTCTTTTACGCGCATCATTTGACCACGTAACTTGCTTGACGGGACACGCGCAACCCAGGCGTCGTACTCATTGAAAACTAATGCGAAAGCCTCGCTTATCCCGCGCGCATACGGAATGGCTGCGCGTTTACACTTCTTTGTAATGTATTTCCATTGGCGAGTGTTCGTTTTATTTCAGTGTGCTCATTCCTAGCCAGATGGAAATATAATCCATCTCTGGATTATATAAAAGTACCTTAAACACAGGTCTCGCACCGTGTGCTGTTTGACTGCCTTCACGGCATGGCGTTAACTTGTCCTGACAGCCAGAAGATAGCACTCCTAGAGCTAGTGCGTCGGCTACGTCAAAAACGGAAGCGGACCATGTACATACATCCTCACTTGCGTTGTCATTGTCCACGGACGTTGAGAAAGCGACAGCCGCGCTTTCACTACGAGCGCCGCAAGCCGCCATTTTGCCTCTGCCCGCTGCCCCTCCAGCGCGCAGTGCATTCTGGTCTAGCGGCAGCCGCGTGAAATAGAACAGTGTTCTACCTTCGCGCCGGCGGCGCTGAGCGCGCCCGACGCAGCTGGGCACGCCAGCTACGCCGTGACGCCGGACTGTAGATTGTGCACTTTTCACCGGCGTTGCTTAACCGCGCTGCGCGGCGTTACACCGGACTATATATTGCCCTTAACAAGCGCCGCAACTGAGCGCTTCGTTATTCTCAGCGCAGCTTAGGTTCCAACGCGGTGTAGGTGTTCTTCTGAGGTTACAACACCGTTTCCGCAGATGGTTTGTCTTTCGCCTCCGATTAGCCTGTGACGCCTCGTCGCCTACGTGGTGCAGCTTCAACATGCATCAGCAGTGCTTAACGCCGCCTACTGCTTCGCTTGCGATGTCACCAACTAATAAAACTGCTGCGCTCAGCGGCGCAGAAAGGCAACGACGTCGACGGGCAAATCTCGCCATGGTGCGGTGAGAGACACGCCAGCGGGAAGCAGAACGCCTTCGCTGCGTTCGCGGCCCACGCTGCGATCTGTCCAATCGCATTCCTGAAGCTGAGCGCGTTGCAACTCAATTGGATGTCCAAGACACTACGGAGCCAGAGCAAAATTTTCGCACCTTCGCCGAAGCGACTCGCCCGCCGGACGCCGCTCACCAAGAGGATGTCTCGCACCAAACAAACCTGCAACATGGTCGCCTACCCGCAAATTGTGCGCTTTTCGCTGCAGCGGACCGTGAGTTCACGAAGCAAACATGCAACAGGTTCCGTCAAGGCACGGCTCGCTTTCGTGTTCTACCGATTCCCATGAAACAGGGATGAACCATATCCTTTACATTTACTTACAATTTCTACAGTTGAAACAAATGAATAAGTAATTTCGCTTATGTGTTCCCGGGAGTCATTGCCTGTTGGCTTCTCATGATTCGGACTATATACAGGGTGCTCTAAGATCTCAAAATAGGCAATTGCCGCGCAGCTTGACAGAACCAGGGTAATGTTGTTTGTCGTCACTTGGAGATACTCAGATTATTTTTTGCATTCCGCCTAATTACATTAGTCCTAATAATAAAACATCTTCTCAAATATTATAATTATAGGAAAATTCTCGATGAGAAAATTGTACAGCAAAATGAATTGCTCAATACGTGCTAAATAAGAGTGTTTTTTCCGTGCCTGACAAAAGCCCGCGAATACACGTAAATAAGGGGGACGTCGCTGCCTGAAGTAGCAGCAAATGCCGTGAAACCCCTACTTGGTCGCTTTCCTCAGGGCCCTAGACAGCCCACCGACGTCACCTCCCTGATCACAACGCCTTGGCTAGCCCTCTATCCTGGACACCTTGCACAATCGGGGCATGTTACCAAGTTTGAACAAGCAAAAAATAAATATCAAGAAGCTAAGCTGAGCTGCTCAACCCTGAGTGAAGCATTACGCGGTAGCGTAAAACATTACCACAGCGAGCTTAATCAGCCCCTTCAATTGCAGAGTAACCTTAGGGGAACCTTTCATGGTACGTTTTCCGCTTATACGCCGGCGCGTCTGACTAAAGCTATTGCAATAATGCAACAGCAATAGTATATTCAAATGCTGCTGTATAAGTGTAGCGTCACCATCCTGCATCTCACGTGGATCGATACCCGCGCTGAGAGGATGCGCTTTGGTTTGGGCTCGACGCCGCAGGCACAGCTCAGCTCGTTGCTTCGCCCTTCAAATAAATATAGAGACGACAGCACTCCTCATCGGCCGCTGTCACGTCATCTGTTTCTTCAGCCAACTGTTCAACGCCAAAAATCTAAAGTTTGGAAACGGGTGTTTCCGTTCCATGTAGCCTATGTCGAGGGAAAAGGGTACAACAGAGTACAACTAACGGAGCGAAAGATGGAAACACCCTTACTTTTCCTGTAAGGGTAATACAAATTGTAGTCTTCAAAGCACAATAATTTTACTCACATGTCTCACGTCATCAATATACTTCCAGATCGTATCAGTTTATGGCATCTTTGAAAATGTGCTTTGGGACGGTACCGCACAAAGATGGAAAAAATGCATGCTGTGCTTAGCCTGCACCAAGGGGGATCAACTGTGATCTGCGCCCACGTCAGCATTTGTGGTGAAAGACACTTTCTTTTCCTGTCAGAAGGCAACCGCCGACTCCTTTCTCACCTATGTTGATGCAGCCGAGGTAAAATGCTGCAGCCTTTTGTAGAGCGTTCTGGCGTCTGTAAGACACAACCGTGTGGTTCAGCTTGTCTGTAAATAAAGAAAAGGTATAATTAGCACTGAAATTGTATATTGGTATCAAAATGGGGGCAATGGCTCCCCAGTAATTAGCGCATACCAGCTAGCCCAAACTGCTACCTTTTTAACATTTATTAGTATTCGAATGGGGGGATGATGATGTATGGTGTTTAATGGCGCAAGGGCCAAGTATGGCCAAAGAGCGCCATGCCAGTGTTTGTGAGTTTGCAGTGAAGTGATGAATTCTGAGAAATAGATGAGGCGTGGCTGTAAAGGGGTCTAAAAATAATCGCTATAAAGTGCGTAAAATATACATGTACTAAAATCATGGCAATGACTAATGAGGTGTACTATGCAATGAAGAATGCATTGAGAAAGAATTACACGATATTTAAAATATTTAAGATGCAGTAATTGGCAAGAAGCACAACTGCCTAGACAGAGCCCTTGAACCACAAGGGCCTGGAGGCATGTGCTATAAAAAAACTATCACAGCGGCATCCTCTAGAGAGAGGATGCGCTACGAACTTATTGGACTAATAACATGTAGCACAACATCGCTCAGAAAGCCAAGGATTGCATTGGCATTAAAAAGTGGTTCTTCACCAATAAACATCATGGGATGAAGAGGGATATGATAGCGGTATGCTACAGGAAAATGTTTTCTTCTCTCCGGTTCGGCTTCCCGACACTCCAGCAGGACGTGGAGGACGGTCAGCTTCTCACCACATCTACCACAGGTTGGTGGTTCGTAACCAGTAAGCAAAAAATTGTGGGTGCCGTACGTGTGTCCTATTCTGAGACGGCAGAATATGACGTCAATTCGTCGTGTTTTCGTAGCTGAGGGCCGGAAACCTAACTGTGGTTTAATCATGTGAAGTTTATTACTTGTTTCAGCGTCCCACAAGTGTTGCCAGTGGCTTCGCAGTTTCTTTCGCAAGAAAGGTTTCAAGTATGTTGCAGGAACAGCTACTGTATGATTACTAGTGTGTGATGTCGCTGATGTGGCCATTTGGTCTGCTTGCACATTACCCTCAATGCCTCTATGGCCCGGCACCCAGCATATTATTACATGCTGGTTTGCTACATACGCTCTGCATAGGGCGGAAAAGAGCTCAATGAGTACAGGATTTTTGTGCTTGCAGAGTGACATCAAGGCTTTCACAACGCTTAGAGAGTCTGTAAATATAACTGTTTTTTGAAGTTTTGTTTTCGTTATATGATTCACAGCCGACAATAGTGCGTAGGCCTCAGCCGTTAAGATACTTGTTTGTGGGTGGAGTACACCGGATTCCGAGAAAGATGGGCCGACGGCTGCATAAGAAACCCCGGCATGTGATCTAGAAGCGTCTGTGTAAAACTCTGTACACGAGTACTTGGATTGAAGCTCTAGGAAATGCATTTTAATCTGTGCCTCTGGAGCGTATTTCGTGACCTCTACGAACGACGTGTCACACTCTATGATCTGCCACTGCCACGGCGGTAACAGTTTAGCAGGAGACATAGGTCGATGTTCAAGCAATGGAACACCCATTTGCTCACTAAGATTCCTTACACGTAATGAGAACGGTTTTCTCGCTGCAGGTCGGTTATGGAAGAGTGTAGCAGCGGTCATATCGTTTATGGTGGAATAAGAAGGATGTTCATTGTTTGCTTGTACTGTCAGAAAATACGTGAAACTGCTATATGAACTCTGCAGATGGAGTGACCACTAGTTCGACTCTACATAGAGGCTCTGGATCGGGCTTGTTCGGAAAGCGCCGGTTGCGAGGCGGATACCTAAATGGTGAACGGGGTCTAGTATTTTTATAGCACTTGGCGTTGCAGAGTTATAAATTATAGCTCCGTAATCAAGGCGTGAGCGGACAAGACTTTTGTACAAGTTTAGGAGGCATTTTCGATCCCTACCCCATGTTGTGTGCGAGAGAATTTTTAAAAGGTTCATAGTCTTCAGACACTTTGTCTTCAGATATTTAAGATGGGGGATGAAGGTAAGCTTAGAGTCCAGAATTATGCCCAGGAATTTATGTTCACTGCTCATGGATAGTTCCTCGCGATAGATCGTGAAATTTGTCACCGGTGTCACGCCTCTTTTGTTTGAAGAGAGTATGCATGTACTTTTCTGTGCGTTTATTTTGAACCCATTTACATCCGCCCATTTAGACAATTTATGTAATCCAAGCTGCACCTGTCGTTCACAGATAGCGATGTTACATGATTTGAAACCTATCTGTACGTCATCGACATACACAGAATAAAACATGCTGTGTGGAATGACTGTATGCAGGGAGTTCATTTTTACAATGAAAAGTGTGCAACTAAGTACACCCCCTTGCGGCACGCCAGCCTCCTGGGTGAATGTTATTGCGATAGCAATTATATGGACACTCAAAAGCAGATTTCTGCCGTCGGCGTCGCCGTCGCCGTCGCCGTGAGGTTCCATATGACGTCAATGGAGATCAAATCGTCGCCGCGCGCCGCCGAACGCTGTATGTGCGAGTGAAAGGGCACGAGGGACGCGCGCTTTCACGGGGAGTGAACGCACGGCGGAGAACAAACGCGCGTTCTGTGCTGTGCTCCTTTAAGGGCTGCAGAAGTAGGCGTCTCTTTCCTCCTTTACAATCACCATATATGTAGAGCAAACGCGCCTTCTTCTGACGCACGAAAGGCCGTGGGGGGGAGGGGGAGGGAAGGGAGGCGACGTTTAGCTGCGGCACCAAGTGCCTATTTCTATCAGAGGCTCCGGCAACAGTCACCAACGCCGCACGCATTTTGTGCGAACGCGGGCAAAACGCCGAGGGCGTCGACAACAGTTCTGCGTGTTGCCGGTGCTGCTGCACGTCCAAGTTTATACAGCTGATAAAGCTACTATCATTACTCCGTATAGCTCTCTACAAATTTGCTATCGCAATTGATGCTTCGCCTTTCAGGTGAAACTGCGACAACTTTTCTAGATAAAGCATTGCCCACTCTTACGCGAAACGTGTGGTTAGACAAGTAGCTTTCGACTGTGTTAAACATATTACCGCGGACCCCCATCGCAGAGAGATCTCGCAGAATCCCGAAGCACCATGTCGTGTCGTACGCTTTCTCTAAATCTATAAATACAGAAAGTAAAAACTGTTTATGAATAAACGCATCTCTGATGTTTGCCTCGATGCGAACAAGGTGGTCTATTGTCGACCTACCTTCTCGGAAGCCACACGGGAAGGGGTCTAGTATTTTGTTATTTTCTAGGAAACTGATTAAACGCTGGTTTGTCATTTTTTCATACAGCTTGCACAGGCAGCTTGTTAGAGCTATTGGCCTGTAGCTGCTGGCTAAGGACGGGTCTTTGCCTTGTTTAAGTACCGGGATGACTATGGCTTCTTTCGATGAGGACGGAGAACAGCCAGCCGTCCACATGACATTTAAAAAGAGACAGGAGTGTTGTCAGTGTTTCGGGGTGTAAGTACCTAATCATTTCGTACAGATACGATCGCCACCTGGGGCCGAGTTGTTACAACAAGCGAGAGATGCTTTAAGTTCGGCTAAGCTAAATGGTTGATTGTAAGCCTCACTCAAAGAACCTTTGCGGCTAAGAGGCTGCCGCTCTTCGCGTTCTTTGAACTTCAGGAAAGTGTCTGTATACTGCGATTCACTTGATACATATTGAAAGTCTTCACCTAGACAATCCGCCTGGTCTTCCAGGCTATCACCTTGGCTACTTACTAAGGGTAGAGGATGTGACTCCCGGCCTATTAGTTTATTTACCCTATTCCAGACTTTTGTTTCGTCGGTGTATGAATTTATACTGGAAATGTACCTTTCCCAACTCTCTCTCTTTGCACGTCGACGCGTTCTTCTGCCCTGTGACTTTGCTTGCTTAAAATTTATCAGGTTTTCAGCTGTTGGGGAGTTGCCAAACAATCCCCAGGCTTTGTTTTGCTCTTTACGTGCTTTCTGACATTCATCATTCCACCAAGGCAGGCGACGTTTATTAGCTAGTCCATTAGTTTGTTGTATGCACCTTTCAGCAGCATCAATGATAAAACCTGTTATATACGCCACAGCATCGTCTATGTTAAAAGAGGCAATGTCATCACGGCTTAAATATGTTATTTGTCGGAAAAGTTCCCAGTTAGCCGAGTCAACCTTCCATAGGGGAACGTGTGGCGAGCATCTATCATGTTCTGTTAAGCCTAGCATAATTGGGAAGTGGTCGCTCCCAAAGGGGTTCTTGAGAACAGACCACTCCAGGTATGGCATTAGTGTACTCGATGCTATACTTAAGTCAATGGATGAATATGTGTCATGTGTAATGCTGTAATACGTAGGCTCTTTCTTGTTAAGTAATGATGCGCCTGAAGAAAACAGAAAATTTTCAATCAGGCGACCTCTCGCATCGTAACGTGAGTCTCCCCACAAAGTGTTATGTGCGTTGAAATCTCCGAAAACTATGTATGGCTCCGGAAGTTCAATTATGTAGTTTTGGAATTGGGTTTTATGTAGTTGATAATTGGGAGGGATGTATATAGAGCTGACAGTGACCAGCTTGTCAAACAACACCCCTCGGACAGCAACTGCCTCTAGGGGCGTACGAAGTTTTAGTTCCCGGCAGGCAACACCTCTGTCGACTACAATAGCCACACCACCGGAAGACACGACTGTGTCATCGCGGTCCTTACTAAAAATGGCGTATTGTCGGAGAAAATCTGTTTGCGTGTGTTTGAGGTGTGTTTCTTGGACACACAGCACTTTTGGATTATACTTATGTAGGAGTTCTTTGATGTCATCGAGATTGTGGAGGAGTCCTCGGACATTCCACTGTAATATTTGTGTATCTATGTTGAATGTGGGTTTTGTGCTGTGTGTTAAGAAAGAGGAATTACTTCACAGAGCCCTTTCCGGGCGCAGTGATGCGGTGTTTTTCTTGTTTGGAGCGATCGCGAGACTCGCGGCTCCTTAGGCGCAAGTGGCGCCGTCTGGCTGGTTGTTGTGTCCATAGCCTCTTGCGAGGCGCTGGACACGCGCTCTTGCGAGCGGTTGGTTTGACGAGAAGGCCTCGCCTCGAGAGACGAGGCCTTCGAGGCCACCAGCCCGGAGGTCGATGGCCCCTTCTTGTGAGTTGGCGGAGCAGCGCTAGCTGCAGCCGCCGGGGGGGGGGGGGGGGGGGCGGATGGCGTCACTGCCGGTTCACTGTGTGCGGGCCGGACAGCCGCCGGAAGCCGTTGCGACGCTGCCCCCTGACGCGCCACTTCGGCAAATGTGTTTTTTGGCAGGTAGGATACCCGCCTGCGTGCCTCCTTGAACGTTAGATTTTCCTTTACTTTAATCGTTACAATTTCCTTTTCTTTTTTCCAGGATGGGCACGACCGCGAGTATGCGGCGTGCTCCCCATCACAGTTCACACAATGTAGCGAGTTTTCACAAGACTCAGATGAGTGTTCATGAGCACTGCATTTCGCGCATGTTTGCCGGCCTCGGCAGTTCTGAGAACTGCGGCCGAATCGCTGGCATTTAAAGCATCTGAGAGGATTTGGAACGTATGGCCTGACACGAAGTTTGATGTATCCGGCCTCGATGGACTCGGGCAGGACACTTGAGCCGAAAGTGAGCACCAGGTGCTTAGTCTTGATTTCTTTCCCGTCGCGCCTCATCTTAATTCTTTTAACGTTTATTACATTCTGCTCACTGAAGCCCTCCAAGAGTTCAGCCTTGGTTAGCTCCATTAAATCATCATCTGAAACAACGCCGCGCGTGGTGTTCATAGTACGGTGTGGTGTCAGTGTTATTGGGATGTCCCCAAATGACACTAACTTGGGCAGTTTTTCGTATTGTATCTGATCGCGGAGCTCTAGAAGCAGATCACCGCTTGCCATTTTTGATGCTTTGTAACCTTGGCCAAGAACTTCAGTCAGAGACTTCGAGACAAGGAAGGGTGAGATCATTTTCACGGTCTTTTCAGGCTTATCAGAATGGATGACGTGAAATCGTGGAAAGTTTTGTGTTCTGTTGCCAAAAAATTGAAATACATCTTCGGTACGCCCTCGGTTTTGAGGGCGATCAGGGAGTTTAGGGAAGGCGCTGTCCATGAGTATAGCTGGGATTTTCGGCAGCGATGCCAACCACCCACCAAGGAGCCCAACGCGGGGACGTGACAGGAGTTCCTGTAATCGGAATCCTGCCAACGCAAGTTGTACATCACTGCTATAACCAAATACAGCATAACCAAGACTGGCTAGCCACACAAGGTTAACCCTTGCCGCCCAGAAATTTGGAAGTGAAGAGAAGATAATAGGAGACAGGAAAGAAGAGACAGTGAAAGAGAAAGAAAAAGTGTTGAGAGGGGGACAGGAAAAGGGGACTGCCGATTTCCTCCAGGTGGGTCAGTCTGAAGGTGCCGTGTATGTGAAGCAGAGGCCGAAGAGGTGTGTTGCCTCTACCGGGGGGCCTTTGAGGTCCGAACACCCGGCATTGGCTCAACCCCCAGGATCCCCCTTTCCCCAGACACGGCTAAGCCGCGCACGGCTACACGCGGGAGGGTCCAACCCTCATGTGCTCGGGTACGTGGTGTCGCAACACACCAAACGCCTGCTTGCGCAGTCGCCCCTGCGGGTCGAATGGGGGGAGGGGGTTGGTTTGCGGTCACAATATCCATAGCTTAGCAAAGCGAAAAAAAGTACATCGCGCAATACAGTATCAAAACTGCCATTATATTAAAAGTTTGTGAAAGCGATAATAGTCATCCACCGGTGAGTAGCGCAAGGCAACATCCGAACGAAAGCTTCACAGTGCAAGAAAAACCGGGAAGGTCTACCCAAACCGGCAGCAATGCTAGGTTACCTTTAAGCTTATTTTTTTCGATTAAAAGGTTCAATGATCTTTTTAATCTGAACGGAATAGAAATGAACAAAATTACAAATTGTCATAGCAACAAGCCACACTCAATAACTAAACGCGTGCGGTATGAAACTAAATATATAAAACTGCTTTTTTATATTTATTTAAATGTATTGCGAATATTAGCCAGTGCCACAACACTAGTTAACACTGTCAACTTTGGTGCCTCGAGGTACCGTGTTGGTCACGTGGTAATCACGTGGTTCGTTGGTCACGTGGTAATCACGCCTGCTGTTTAAAGAGCGATTTTGTCTCCCATATCAACGTAATGAGCGTAGCAACGTAAAATGGGCTATAAATACGTGTAAGTGAATATCCGCGAAAATGACAGTGACCTACCACGCGGCGTTCCATCGCTCCACCGGTTTAGCAGCGTGCAGGTTCAGCACAAACAAGCGGCGACTTGCGTGTTGTTTGCATCACTAGCTTCGCAGTTTAAGGCTATTTCAGCTTATAACATCACCGCAGGAGCAGAATATGCACAAGAGGGTCCAAAGGTAAAACGACGGACGGTACCAGGACCTTGTATGCATAAGTGATAGAAGTGAATTCCACAGACGAATAGAACAAAATCGAAATTCAAACAAAGACACCCGAAAACCGAACCAGTAGTGGCAGGTGCGAGCCAACTTTGGCCGTGAGCACGGACAATGTCGACGGACGGACAAGCCTCGACCCTAAGGTGCTTCGCCCCTAAAATGCCCTATAAACGCTCCCTAGGCAGGCGCGCATTCGCAGACGATCTGAGCCTCCGCCAATATGGTGGTGCCATCTAGGTAAGGCGCCTGCAAACGCTGCGGGCGCAGGTGCAGACGAGGAGATGCGATTCAGACGAGGCGCGCAATCAACGCGATCCCGAGCTGCCCGAGCCTCCGCCAGTATGGTGGCGCCATCTAGTTAAGGTGCCTGTAAACGCAGCATTCCCGACATGTAAGTTGCAGTTGTAAGGCTTGATCTGGCTCTGCTGACTGCTGTGCAGAGAGCATTAAAAGCCGCAGCTCGCCGTCGACGCCGGGCGGACTGTTCAGATCGTTCTCGTCAAAACGAGGCAAAGAGACTTTGCCGCGAAGACCCTGTTGTGCGTGGTGCCGAAATTGGAGCTACGCTTGAGCCGCTCCACCAGCTTACGCTGTGACTGTGCTGCGTGTGCCGCGCAGGCCTGTGACTTTTTCTCGCAGAAAGTCTGTGCAGTACAATTTTTTGTTTTAGTTGCTTTGGTGCGCCCATGACTCTTGACGGCCGGTACCAAATGTAGTTTTAGCCAATTGAACTGCTGTTTTTACCACTGTCTTCTCAAGTAAACTGGTATCTCTGCAACATGAAACTACGTAAGAAAATTTTATTATTGATATTGTGTCATTTTACGCGTGCTTCTTGTTGGTGGATATTGATCAGGGACAATGATAGAAGAAAGCAATATTAGAGTGAATTAAACCAGGTTTATTAACTGCGTGGTGCAAAGAATTACCACTGTATTTCTAGATAATTAAGTCAAAAGGCACATAGACATATATTCACGATATATATGTAGTGGGAAAAAATAACAAAAATATAAATGCACTGATTGAAAAAGTGTGAACTCTCGACCGGAATAAGCACATGTGTTTGCAGTAACAAACACACTTATTAGTGAATGCTGCGCATAAAGCTCTCGTTCGTGGAAATAATATTCATAGCAGGCAAAACCATCTTATCTACATTGTAAAGGCGTTAATTGCACGCAAGCGTAGGGCCGACGGTTGGATCAGTTCTGGGAACCGCGAGCGCGCGCGGCCTAGTCCGAGCAATGCGCTGGAGAGACTGCCTGACCCACTAGATAGCGCTGGTAAGGATTCCCCACTGCAGTGTCCCTCTTCTTCACTACAATTACCCCGGGGACGAAAAAGGGAGTCGTCCGGCGGCCTAACAGTTCTTCATTATTAGTGCATCATAACATGCTTGAGGCGCTTGATGTTGACAATGTCGCGTCCGCGACGGCGCATGTCTGAAGATGGTTCAACGGGCTCAATCACATAGTTGACGGATGATGCACGTTCGACGATGCGGTAGGGACCTTCATAGTTGGGCAGTATCCTGGAAGACATACCAGGTGCAGCGGAAGGAACCGAGAACCACACAAGTCCTCCAGGGAGAAAGGTGGGCACAGAAGTGGTGTCACCGCGAGTGCTCTTCTGGCGCTCTTGGTCATTGGAGGTGCCGACCCGGGCGAGGTCGGGGCACTCTTCGGCATGTCTCACCGTATGAGAAATGGGCGCACATTCAGATGCATCCGGCTGGTATGGTAGCATTGTGTCGATGGTGCGCGATGGGTGCCGCCCTAGAATAAAAAATATGGCGAAAGACCAGTCGTGCTCGGCGTTTGCGGTATTGTACGCGTAGGAGAGGAAGGGCAGAATGGCGTCCCAGTTCATGTGGTCGTAGGAGACGTCCATTGAGAGCATGTCGCCGAGCGTACGGTTGAATCGTTCCTTGAGTCCATTGGTTTGAGCATGGTACGCCTTTGTTGTGCGATGAACAACGTGGCACTTTTTGAGAACAGCTTCAACTACTTCGGAGAGGAAGACGCGTCCGCAGTCACTGAGCAGCTCCTGGGGTGGCCCATGACGTAGGATGAATCAACGAAGCAGGAAGGAGGCAACGCCGCGCGCTGTAGCTGCCGGAAGCGCCGCAGTTTCAGCGTATCGCGTAAGGTGGTCAGCTGCCACAATGGCCCAGCGGCTTCCAGCCGATGTCATGGGAAGGGGCCCGTACAAATCTATACCGTCGCTCCCAAAGGGCCGGGTGGGGCAAGGTAAAGCTTGCAGCCCAGCTGGCGAGAGGCGAGGTGAAGATTTCCGGCGCTGGCAATCGGGACAAGAGCGTACGAACTTTTTAACGTAGCTGTACATCCCTCGCCAGTATAGTACCGCTGTTGAAGGCGCTGGTAATGGCCCGTTTATAGTCCGACGTTATCAGCGCGCGGGCCAGCGTCGTTTGCGGCCAGCCACGCTACGCCGGTTGCGCTGCGCCAGCCGAAACGCTATCTCCTCTATTGACCCTTTTCGCGGCGATCCCGTGGGCGCTGCCTTGTTTGATCACGTGGTGACGCGTCCATTGCTTGCCTCAACTGCCTCCGTTGCCTCCTTGCTTACAATGGAAGTGTATGACGCCGGCGCAGCTTAGAAAACCGCTGTTTTCGGAGATATCGTAAACCTTGGTGGACGACACGAAGCTTTGATCACAGGCTTCGGAGAACATGCAAAAGCGCTTTCGAATCCGATTAAGCTATGTCCAAAAGGCGCAAGCAGCGTAGATGGTGCTTGTTCTAAAAGTGGGGCTAAATATGTATTCCAAGCTATCGAAGCTTTCCGATTATGAATTCAGTCAGGATTAGTGTGTTTTGCGTTTTGTTCTTTATTTGGCAAATATTTTGAAGCAGTGGCTTGTCAGTTTCTGACTCAGTGAAGTTCCTCGGTGCGGCCACAATCTGATTATTTTCTGCCTAATCGCTCGCGGGTGTGCTCAGTTCCGATAGATTTGTTCTTGCTGTGCACAAGGCTTGAAACGTAGCTGTTTCGTACATTGTAATACCTTGTAGCAAATATATATTACGGCTAGTAAGTCGCTTACTCTTGAGGATCATTACGAAACATTCAGCTTCGACCATTCGTGCGCCATAGGTGTAGTCCGTCATTTATTGTGCGTATACAGTGCGCATATATTCAAGTGTGCGCCCATTCACTTATTTTTGATACGTCGGCCATAGAGTGGGTGTAAGTTTTCCTGCCATTTGGGACATATGTGTATAGATAAGGTGTGCGAAACTTACTATGACAGGAAGCGGCGCTATTCTCTTTGTCATTGTTGAACGAGTGGTACTCACTCTTGCCGACGTTTTGGGGATGAAGCCATTTCTTTGAAGGTTAGCGATACAAGGCTGGCGGATGAGCAAATTTCTGTACCCTCGAGGAAAGCCGTACATCACGAAGTGCCGGTAACACGCTCGGACAGTTGCAGCAGCGGTACGCGAACTTGGCCACACAGATTCATTCTATTCCTTAACATGCCAGTCACTATTTTTGCAGCCAACTACTGCACCCGTCTTTAATCCACATGATTCAACCTAGCTTTCTCTAAAAGAAGCTGCTCCGCGAAAAGGGTCAATACTGCGACGCGCGCGCCGTTGGCTGTTATCTTCGGAGAATGCGCAGAACGATCCCAAGCCCGTGCGCGCTTTCAACGGCTGTCTGGGACCGTCGGCGAAGCGGCGTGGGCGCCTTTATTTATTGGCGCGAAATGCATTGTGGGTCAGCGCAGTCGGCGTGACCAAGGCGCGTCGGAAGCCTCCGGTTGCGCTGGCTGCGCCGGTGCGCTCGACGGGGTCGTTTTCGCCAACGTGACGTAGCGTCAGCGCGCGCTCGCGTTACGTCAGACTATAAACAGTCTTGAAAACGCCAGAGTGGGCACACTGGGGATCAGCATGGAACGCTACGCAAATATCGGAACGCAGGCTGCGAGGCACTACTAACAACCACTGGCGGCCGTCGGGCGGCCGTCGTAATTGCGCCGGTGACGCAGGTCGTCGCGAATGGCGAAATGGTGAGCTTGACGGCGCAACGAGCGGGTTGTTGACCTGGTCGATGGATCAGAGAGCCAGCCTATAATCGACGCAATCCAGGGGTACTTGCGCTGCTCGGAAGCGATGGCGCGAAGGTCGTCGGAAGACACAGTCAACCGAGATATCCAAATCAGCCAAGAGAGAGTGCGAGAGGGCATCGGCGTCCGAGTGTTGCCCGCTGCGGTAGAGTACGTGGATGTCGTGGTCTTGCAGGCGATGTGCCCAACGTGCAAGATGACCGGACGGATCTTTCAATGACGCCAGCCAACATAGTGCGTGGTGGTCCGTGATGACATCAAATGGACGGCCATACAAATATGGCCGGAACTTAGGAAGAGCCCAGGTGATCGCGAGACATTCATTTTCTGTAACGGTGTAATTGTTCTCGGCTTGCGTAAGTGTTCGGCTGGCATACGCGACAACATACACAGGGAACCCTTGCTTGCGTTGCGCGAGGAGAGCGCCAAGGCCAACACCGCTGGCATCTGTGTGTACCTCTGTAGGGGCCGTCGGGTCGTAGTGGCCCAAAATTTGGGGGGGGGGGGGGGAGTCAGCAAACGACGAAGACTCCTGAACGCCTCGTCGCACTCTGGTGACCACGAGGTGAGGAGCCCGTTGCTCCCTAGGAGCTTCGTCAGGGGCGATACGATGGCGGCGAAATTCCGAATGAAGCGTCGGAAGTAGGAGCACAGACCGATGAAACTGCGCAATTCTTTGATGGACGTTGGCTTGGGAAACTCGGCAACGGCGCGAAGTTTGTCGGGGTCGGGCAGAATTCCCTCCTTGGATACCACATAGCCAAGTATCGTGAGTTTCCGTGCAGCAAATCGGCACTTTATGTTTAATTGTAGCCGGCGTTCGATAAACACGTCAAAACACGCCGGAGGCGTTGGAGGTGCGTGGTGAAGTCGGGCGCGAAAACTGCAATGTCGTCAAGATAGCACAAACATGTGTGCCACTTAAGCCTTGCAGAACTGTGTCCATTATGCGCTCGAATGTCGCGGGCGGATTACAGAGTCCAAAAGGCACGACGTTAAACTCGTACAAGCCGTCGGGCGTGATAAAGGCTGTTTGCGGCCGATCGACTTCTTCCATAGGCACTTGCCGATACCCGGAGCACAAATCCGGAGATGAAAAGAACTCGGCTCCTTGCAGGCAGTCAATTGCGTCGTCTATGCGTGGCAGGGGATAGACGTCCTTGCGAGTGATCTTGTTGAGCCGGCGATAATCGACGCAAAACATTACAGAGCCGTCCTTCTTTGTAACAAGGACGACAGGAGAAGCCCATGGGCTTTTCGAGGGTCGAATTACTTCGCGCCGAAACTTGTCGTCGACTTGCTCGTTAAGCACATGACGCCCGCTGGCAGAAACGCGATACGGGCGTTGTAGCAATGGTGGGTGAGAGCCAGTGTGGATGTGGTGCGTTACAGTGGAAGTCCGACCCAGGGAAGCTTGCCCCACGTCGAAAGACGAACGAAATTCTTCCAAGAGGGACAGCAGCTGGGAACGCTGGGCTGCTATCAGGGTTCCAGCGACGATGGAGGAACCAAATACATCTCTGGGCAATGCGTCAGATGTAGAAACAGCACTGAGCGTACGGTAGGTGGCGCAATTCGGGTAGTCGGGCACGTCGATAACTTGCACGTCGTCGAATGCTTCCACGGTACCAAAATATTCTCCTCGGAGCAGCATGACAGGGTATGGGCACGGCTTGCAAACGAAAATTGTGCTAGTGCCTTTGATGATGTCCACGGTCACAAAAGGTAGCAACACGCCCTTCCTTGCGAGGAAACGACCAGACGACGGAAGTAATGCAATGGCGTCCGAGAGGCCACTGCAGTGCATGGACACGATCATTGAGGCGTATTTAATGTTTCTCTTGTTTCAGAAATGTAACATATGGTGTTTCGTGTTTTTTTGTGTATGCATACTAAGTGATTTTTATATACATATAAAAACAAAGGGACACGGAATGCTTTGTTAGCGTAATAACGCATAATGAGTGTTTTTTTGTGTGTTCCACATCAACTGCTTTGCTATATGCCTTGTAAAGGGGGCCCGAATCCCCGTCAAGTGAACAGAGTTTCACTTTATTCAGGCCTCCTACATTTTTTTGTGTATCTCAAGAAAAATGGAATAACTTGAATTGAATTGAATTGAATTGTGAGCAACCTGAGTGTCGGCTTCGACGATAAGTTCCCTGGAAAGCGACGGAGCATCAGTGGGCGTCAAATCTAGCAGTGGCGATAGTTCTATTTCGGTCCATGCGCAATCGATAACGGCATTGTGGCGCGACAGAAAATCCCAGCCGAGGATGACATCGTTGGAGCAGGAGGAAATGATGAAGAATTCTATGGCGTATAGAACGTCCTGAATTCCTAGACGAGCAGTGCAAGACGGCAAGGGTCGAATATGCTGAGCACTGGCTGTGCGAAGGGATAGTCTCGACAGGGGCGTCGTGACTTTCCAAAGCAAGCGGCAAAGTGTAGCGTCCATAACACATACGGCTGCTCTTGTGTCCACGAGTGCAGGCGCGCGGACACCGTCGACAAGCACGTCTATCACATTGGATGGGCTGCAACTGAGGACTTGTGCACTTCGATGTTGTTGCAGCCCTTGCGTCTTGGACTGCGACTGTTAGTTTTCCTCATCCCGAGGGACGGCACGAGGCCGCGTCGGCGATAACCAGAGCGGGCGTGGAGATGGGGAACGGCGGGTGTTCGACGGCGGGCGGTAGGTCGGTGACACACCGGAAGGTGGGTCGTAATATAGACAGGGCGAACGGTTTGTCATCGATGATGCGACGATGGGCGGCTGCACACGATTACAGAAACGGGCCACGTGACCGGCGTAGCCGTAGGAAAAGCATATAGGCCGCTTGTCAGATGTACGCCACCGCTTCGCTGTGGCTGGTCCCGCCCACGTTGGAGCACGCCCTGTATGGAGCGGTGGGTGATAGGACTGTAAAGCGGGCTGCACTGGTGGCCTAGCCACGACGTCAGCATAAGACAGGGGCACATGAGCAGAGAGGGGGTGGGGCCTCGCGACGACGTCAGCGTAGCTGAGCGGTGCTAGTGCCGGGACCTGTTGGGGTGGTGCCACGACCTCGGTGTAGCTCAGTGGCACAGGCACAGGAGCATGGTGGCGTTGGTCGGGCAAGACCTCGGCGATTTCTTGCTCGATGGCGCGGCGGAGCGGAGGCACGATAGTCGAAGCGCGCTGTGGCACATGCGGCGGCTGAGCAAAGGGTACCACGGAGAGTTGGCGTGCTACTTCCTCCCGAATGAACGCTTTCATTTCCGCAAGCAGTGCGCTTTGGTCGAATATGGTAGCCAGACCAGCGATGTGTTCGTCGCGTGAGGAAGACCGACGAGTCAACGAGCGCTGCCTGCGTAGCTCCTCGTAACTTTGTAATAACGTAACGATCTCTGTGGCGGATTGTGGATTCTTAGCCAGCAGCATCTTAAAAGCGGCGTCCTCGATTCCTTTCATAACGTTTCTGATTCTGTCTGTTTCCGACATTGTCGGGTCACGCGCTTACACAAGTCCAGGATATCTTGGATGTAGCTAGTGAAGGACTCTCCCGGCTGTTGGGCTCGTTCTTGCAAGCGGGATTCTGCTCGCACCTTGCGTGCAGGAGGACGACCAAACACAGCTACTAATGAGGTCCTGAACGCGGATCATGTAGAAATTTCCGTTTCGTGGTTGTCGTACCAGAGGCTTGCCACGCCGGCTAGGTAAAAGAGCACGTTACTTAGTTTTGCGGCATCGTCCCATTTATTGATGACGCTTACTCGCTCGTACATGGACAGGCAATCCTCCACGTCGTTGTCTTCTGTGCCGCTGAAAACAGGAGGATCCTTGTGGCGAGGTAGACCAGAGCGCACGACGGAGGGTGCAGGAGGCGTTTGCTCGGTCGTCGGCTGAGATGCGTCCTGAGACATGGTTGAAGGGAGGATACGGGACCGAAGCTCCAGGATGCGTTCGAGCGTAGCACTCTCCACCACTTGCAAAGGCGTTTATTGCACGCAAGCCTTAGGGCTGACCGTTCGATCAGTTCAGGGAACCGCGAGCGCGCGCGGCGTTGTCCGAGCGATGCGCTGGAGAGACTGACCCACTGGACAGCGCTGGTAAGGATGTCCCACTTATCATCATCATCACATATATTATTATTGTTATCATCATCATCATCAGCCCATATTTATGTCTACTGCAGGGCGAAGGCCTCTCCGTGCGGTCTTCAATTACCCCTGTCTTGCGCTAGCTGATTCCAAGGGCTCTATAACGTAAAATGATTCCAAACTCTTTTGATTCGAATTTCTGCAATCAGCCTCCACGATTGGTCAAAACATTTTCGGGCCACTCCCAACTTCGCCTGTCTGTCACGCGACGTCACAAAAACCGCGATAGCTCCCCATCTGATATAACGTGTACACACTGATTATGCATTATTAAACCGCACAAAAGAAAAATAATCATTCCTGATTCGACGCCTTTTCACCATTTACCCTCCGCTATTGGTCCGTTGTTTTCTGTCTGTCACACGACCTCACAAAACCACGAAAACTCACCACGTCAAAGTGACGTGTACGCGAAAAAAAATGCATTAATATGCCGACCAACACTGAAAATTTTTCTGAATATCCACAGACTGCCCCGTTCCGAAAGGAATAGAAGATGGCTGCCTGTCGATCGCTCAGGCCCTCGCTACTCGCACCTGCCGGTGAGCATGTATTTATTTGCGCATGATAAACCTTTTTGCGTGGCAGTAAAACGTTATCGAGCCCTTTCGGCATGCATACGACATCGCTCTGCCAACTCTTCCTTGCTGAGGATCCGTTTTACCGGCATTCTTATCCTTCCGTTGCACGCTGCCGCGATTTTCGACCAGCCACCGCAAGCTAAGTAAGGCGAAGCGGACCAATCGGAGAAGCCGGCACCACCCTCTTCATGCAGTTATCTACTTTCACTGTGCTGGCTCGACCCCATCGAAACCCTCTCCACTAAAGCATGCTCCTCGCCTCTTGTCAGCCAATTAGATAAGAAAAACCGCTGAGTGTAGACAATGTTATTGGTTTTGAAAGCGAACAAAGGTGACCTCCTATAAACGAGTAGAATGTTTGATTGGGTTGTTCAGATAACGCTGCGGGTCACCGCCCGATGCTTGCGTCGGTGGTTACGTAAATTTGACGTCAGGAGTTTGGAATCATTTTACGTTATAGCGCCCCAGCTTGTGCCTGAGAATTTCCTAACTTCAGCACTCCACTAGTTTGCTGCCGTCTTCGACTGCACTTCCCTTCTCTGGGTATCCATTCTGGAACTACAATGGTCCACTGGTATATATATATATATATATATATATATATATATATATATAGTAAAGGAACAGAAACAGAGACAGCACCCTTCCTGGGCCGGCTGTTCTATTCTCATTCTCCTCGTCTTCCTGCACTTCGCTCTCGTCTTCTCTTCCAGCGCCCGCCTTGCGAGCCCCTGCGGCCAAGTTCACTTCGTCTTTACTCTCGGCCACGCTGCAAGTTTCCGGCACGCTTGCAACTAAGCAACTTGTCCAGGGTTTGAGGTCGTCGTTGGTGATCCGTCCAGCGCGCGTCCAGCGCGCTCTGGAGGTCGGCACTGAGTGTTGTGCTCGGGTCGCATGTCTTGCCGATGACCGTCCCGTCGCATTTGGCAAAGCATGACAGGCTGTCTCGGACACCAAACCACCGTCTGTCTCGCCAAACGGGGACGGCCGCAGTGGTCGCGCTCATCTGCAGCGCGTCGGATCGGCATGCGATGTGTTCGAGGCAACGACGGGGCGAGCCTCCATGCCGACGTGTGACGCGACCCGCACCCTCGCAGTGACGCAGCCGCCGGTCCAAGGCCCTCCAAGGTGCCCAACCCGACAGGTCTTGGCAAAAAGTCAACCTAAAAGTGCAGCCGAATTGTCCTGGATAGAAGCCGGGCCATCGGAAGGGGACACCCGGCCCGCGATGTGCGCCGCGAAAGTAAGAGTTACGAATTCATTAAAGATAGAACCAGTAGAGAGCCGTGTGCGTGCCGAAACAGATGTCCTCCTGGGCCTCTGGTCTCCCCTGCGTTTTCCGCTGCCTCCCAGCGGTGCCTGAAAGCACTCGGCCAACGGCTGCCCTGCAATCAGGAGCTGTGGTTCACGTGTGGAGCCCGGAGGCCGCGTCACCAACAGCAGCGCATGGTAGGTAATCTCGGACTCCGGCAGCGATGGTGTGGTGCCGGATGCTGAAGCACAGTCCGGGACCCACCGCGGGAAAAGCACCTCGCAACCGTGGTCCACAGCGGGGCAGGCCGCGAGCCTGTCGGCCATAACCCCGTCTTGTGCAGCCATAGCGGCGAGATGGCGCTACCCCCGTGCACCGTGGGGACGCAGTCGCAGAAGGTAGGCCGGCACAGACGGCCATGTAGAAGCAGGAGAAGAGGTCGCCATGTGCCCCCCACCGTCCCCGGCAGAACCGACGGCGACACCCGGTGAGCCGGTGTCTACGGCGGGGCAGCCGGTGGCCCAACCTGTCAAGGCGTTGCTGGCCACACCTGCCGCAGGATCGGAGCAGTCACTCGCCGGAGAGTCGGGCGCACAACTGCGCTGATCGGACTCACCGCATGCATGAGGAAGTGGGCCGAAAGCAGCCATCAGAGCTGCACTCCATTCAGGCCACGACCCATGTTCAATGCCTGCGTAGTTGTCCCATGCCTTGGCGGCAACGCAAAGTCGTTTCGCGGCAACCAGCCATCGTGTGTGGTCTAGCCAGGTATGACAGTCACCCAGGGCATTGATGTTGCGAACCCAAAGGATGACGTCGTCTTGAAAGCCACGAAACGTCGGTATGTCCACGAACGCCGGCTGCAGGGAAGCGTGGACGCCGTTCCCAGGCAGGACGCAACCGCTGACGGATGCGAAGGAGCTCGTCATACCCTGGAGTTGTGTCAGCAGCGAGATGGCTCGCATAACGTCCGTCAAGCTGCCGGCTGAGTCGCCCGTTGAGCCAGGGGTGGAATCTGTGCACCCTGAGGCTGCATCAGAGGCCGTACTACTCGCGCCAGCCGGACCAGTGGCCAAGGGAGCGTGAACGGCATCCGTTGAGCCAGAACTGGTGGCGGCTGCGGTACTCACTGCAGCCGGAAGCATGGTCAAGGGAGCGTGAACAGCATCCCGAGCTGGCTGAGATGGCGATGATATTATGGGGCAGGGATCCAGGGCATGGGAAGCATGGACGACGTTCCATGGCCGCAGGAGGAACGTATGACGACGAAGAACCATGTCTAAGGCCACGCAGATGGCATGCCTTGGCGGTTCGGAGGTCGAGGTAGTCTCAGGCACGGCATCTATCACAAGGGAAGCTTTGACGGCGTTCCCTCGCCAGAACGACCCTGTACGGCGAGATGCTGGAGGATGCAAGGTCTCTGCAGCACGTTGCTGAAGTCTGGAGTGCCTTAAGACTGGGTTTTCGTCGGCTGCGCCATTGTAAAGGAACAGAGACCGAGACAGCACTCATTCCTGGGCCGGCTGTTCTATGCTCTTTCTCCTCGTCTTCCTTCACTTCGCTCTCGTCTTCTCTTCCAGCGCCCGCCTTGCGAGCGCCTGCGGCCAAGTTCACTTCGTCTGTACAATATATATATATATATATATATATATATATATATATTCAAGTGGTATTGATATACTGTACGGCGCCTAATAGTTGTTTCCGCTCAAATGTAACGCATAACAGCCCTATTCAAGTCTCAAAGGTGAGTGACCGGTGCAAGTGAGGACTGATATTCCGTATGATTGTGCTGCCGGAGAGCCATCGCTGTTGTGCAGAGGCGCAATTCCTGCGAAAATTAATGCATGGGTGTTAATAAGTCCGGCTTAACAAGTTCCTGGCTGTGATTCAATATAAGCGCCCTGTTTTGGGGCAGCCTGTAAATCTACCAACTTTATTCAGACAAAGAAAACGTTTTGTACAGTCTCACCATGTTTGCAACACCTTAAAACTGGGTGCCCCATGTGGTACCAGACTTTTCTTCACGAATGCAGCAGATCTGCATTCTTTATTTTGTATGTGAGGTATCTTTATGTGTATGTGAGGTATGCCGTTGCTTTTATTTCTTCACTATTGTCGTTATGATAGTGCACCAGATAACTGAAAGCAGCGATTTATAATATACAAGCTGCTGCGTTGAGCGGACATACAGTTGGGAATGGCCTTACATTTATGTATGAAATATAGGATAAGCCTAACAAGTTTTTCTTGAAAATCAGACTCGAGAATAATTTATTTTGCTTAAACCCCTAGAAAAAAAGCCAAAGAACCCAGCCACCTGCTTTTTTCTTTTTTAATTTAAACAAATTCTTCCGTTTTACATGGCAAAACCACAATATGATTATAAGGCACCCGGACTAGTTTTCACCACTTGGAGTTCTTTAACGTGCACCTAAATAGAAGTACGCACTGAACGATAAGCAGGGTAATATCATAAGCAATTTCGATGACATAGTAAAGGCAGCGGAAAATTCTATACTGACCTGTACAGTCCCCAGAACAGCCAAGCTACTTTCATTCGAAGTAGTGGTGAACAGGATATAGAGGCTCCTTCTATAACTCGCGATGAAGTTAGAAGGGCCTCGAAAGACATAACCAGGGGAAAAGCTGCTGGAGAGAGAGATTGTGGTTGTGAAGAGGAAGAGGCGCTATTTTCTGCAGCCCTTTAGGGAGCACGGCTCAGCGCCTTGGGGAAGGGGCGGGGGATGTAAAAAAGAAAGAGTAAAGGTTGGTCAATTACACAGCTCTTAACTGTCAGGGGTAGCCCGGCAGCGCATTCACAATTTGCACGAGAGCCCCGTGTCCTCCAGGAATGTGAGACGGGCAGACAGCGGCAATAGGCAGCGAGCGTTCCAAGGGCGGCAGGGGCGCACATAGATGCTCGTCACACTAGTATCCGTAGACCCGAGCCGTACGGTCACCGCACAGCACTCCAATGGACCGCTGGTCAGGTCAGCAACCGGGATCTCGGCGTGAGGAATGCATCAGTGCACGTAGACCGCCCAGCGTGGAGCTGCTTGCGGATGGCGGGCATCCAGGCAGGGGGTCACAGAACAGGATACAAGAGTGCACGTCGTGACGCTGGAGTACCCGATATAGCCGGGGCGTCTAGCTCATGAGCCGGCACACCAACTTCCTTGCAGGGCGAGTACGTCATAATCGCCCCGCAGGAGACGCTCCGAGAGGTCAGCTTGCCGCCGCCACGAGTGTGTGTAGGAGAAGATGGAATAACAGTCGCTTTTATCAAAGATGGAGGAGATATCATGCTTGAAAAGCTTGCAGCCCTTTATACGCAATGCCTCACAACTTCAAGTGTACAAGAAAGCTGGAAGAACACCAACCTTATACTCATCCATAAGAAGGGAGACGATAAAGAATTGAATTGTAGACCCATTAGCTTGCTCTCAGTACTGTACAAAATATTCACGAAGGTAATTTCCAATAGAATCAGGGCGACACTTGACTTCAGCCAACTAAGAGAACAGGCTGGCTTCAGAAAGGGATATTCTACAATGGATCATATCCATGTCATCAATCAGGTAATAGAGCAATCTGGGGAGTACAAACAACCTCTCTATATGGCTTTCATAGATTATGAAAAAGCATTTGATTCAATAGCAGTCATAGAGGCATTGCGTAATCAAGGAGTACAGGAGGCATACGTGAATGTCTCAGCAAACATCTACAAGGATTCCACAGCTACCTTGGTTCTCCACAAGAAAAGTAGAAAGTTACCTATCAAGAAAGAGGTCAGGCAAGGAGGCACAATCTCCCCAATGCTATTCACTGCATGCTTAGAAGAAGTATTCAAGCTCTTAGCCTGGGAAGGCTTAGGAGTGAGGATCAACGGCGAATATCTCAGCAACCTTCGATTTGCAGATGACATTGTCCTATTCAGCTACAATGGAGACGAATTACAGCAAATCATTGAGTACCTTAACCGAGAAAGTGTAAGAGTGTGGTTGAAGATCAGTATGCAGAAGACAAAAATAATCTTCAATATCCTGGCAAGGCAACAAGAATTCAGGATCGCCAGTGAGCCACTAGAGTCTGTATAGGAGTACGTTTATCTATCTAGGTGGTTTACTCACAGATTGATCATGAGAAAGAAATTTATAGAGTAAAATTGGGTTGGAGTGCATATGGCAGGCATTGCCAAATCCTAACTGGGAGCTTACCACTGTCGTTGAAAATAAAAGTGTACAATCATTGCATTCTACCAGTGCTAACATATTGGGCAGAAACTTGGAGATTAACAAAGAAGCTAGAGAACAAGTTGAGGACCGCACAAAGAGCGATGGAACAAAAAATGTTAGGCTTAACAATCAACAGAAAGAGAGCGGTGTGGATCAGAGAACAAACGGGGATAGCCGATATTCTAGGTGAGATTAAGCGGAAAAAATGGAGCGGGGCAGGCCATGTAATGCGTAGCATGGATAACCGGTGGACCATTGCAGTTACAGAATGGATACCAAGAAAAGGGAAGCGCAGTCGAGGACAGCAGAAAACTAGGTGGGGTGATGAAGTTAGGAAATTTGCAGGCGCAAGTTGGAATCAGCTAGCGCCAGACAGGATTGGAGATCACAGGGAGAGGCCTTCGTCCTGCTGTGGACATAAATAGGCTGATGATGATGATGATGATGATGATGATGATGATGATGAAATAGAAGTACGCCTTTTGACGCCTACACAGTGTTGAATACGGGAATAAAATCTCGGCATGCATCGCCACGAGCAAAAAGTCAGCACACTTCCGCACTGATAATGGCGGATGAAATCAAACAGCCTGTGAGTTTCCTATTCTGATGAAGTTGCTTTTCAAATGTTTCCATTAGTGACGTATTTGATGCATAATTTTCATCTAGTGTTTTGGCCCGCGAGTCGTGCTTCATCCGCATGACCATAATTGATGCGGCTACTTATTGGCTTGGAACCGCATTTCAGCCTAGCCTTCCCGACCATGTGAATTGACCTTGTTGAAGAGAGAGACTGCACGCAGGTCAGTTCGCTCGCTGCTATCACCACGCCTCCTCACTCCAGCGTTTTGACAGCGAATTTCCGAGGTCATCCAGCGAGATGTGTTCATGTTTAGCTGTGCACGCGTTCCACCGTGCTTGATAATTTAGTTAGTAAGCAAACGTTTACAGGTTTATACGGCCGATAAACGTTCTATCCTTAGTTCATATACTTGTCTACGAATTTGCTATCGCAATCGATGCTTTGCCTTTTGGCCGAAACTGCGACATTTTTTCTTGTGTTCGGCAGCGTGTCCCCGCTGTGCGCAGCGCCGTTGAGTTGCTTCTGGCGTAATCAGTATTGACGCGGATCCTCTGCATTTCTGCGTTTCCGTTTTTGAGTGCGCAGCCGTCTTGGCGCGATTACAGCAAATGCGAGTGCGCTGCGGCGACACGAACTACTGCGGAAAGCGGAGCAACTGATGAGGCAAACAAACAGGTGGTGGCGCCAGGTGCGCTGATGATGTTCGGATAAGCCGTTATCGCTCTTTGGCGCCTTATCCATACGCGGCGAACCATTATGAACTGTGATATCAACCATGCTCCGGTGGCGGCTACGTCTGGCGCGGCGGCGCAGGCCGTATCGTGAAAGCGATCCGCGATGCCGACACAGAGGGCCGACTGCTGATAGCTTGGCGCGCTGTGTTCTCGCCGCTATTGGATTTCCTGTTGGCTTTCAGGATCCATTTCACCACTGCCATCCAGTTATTGCCGCTGGGTGCGGGAGTTGAGAGGGACTTAGAGAACTGAAGGCCTATTTACATTATTTACACTATTAGAACAACGCAAACATACAGTCATCATTACGGTCGGCAACCAATCGAACGCTGCGGCCCGCGGCAAGAAGAACGCCTTTTTTTCTCGATCTTCTAAGCCCTTCGGTCTCTCGAGGTCAGCCAATCGTCACGCCCACTCAGGTGTTGTCATTTCCCTCAAATCGTAGGGCCAGTGGCACCATGTTCTCCGATTGTTGACTTGCCTCTGGCGTAGCCTCCTCGCCTGGAGGGGACGGGTTGTCTTTCCAGAGCTGCAAAACAGCTTCGCTCGGTGTCAACTAGAGCACTGCACGGGTCTGATTTTTCGGCTCGAGCCCGGCCCGGGCCCGCTTTACGAGGCTCGAGACCACCCCGGGCCCGTAATACAAAGCCCGAGCCAGGCCCGGGCGTACATGACCGAGACCAGCCCGGGCACGTGGTTCCAAGCCCGGGCCCGACCCGGGCATGTGTTACTATGCTCGGGCCCGGCCCGGGCCCGGCGTTCATTACTAAGCTTAGCTAGGGCCCGCGTGTGCATGACCAGGCCCGGCCTGTAAGAAAAAAAATTATTTTTTTTTCTTACAGATTGTACCGTATCGGTCAGCCTCACCTTCTCGAGGTTTAATCAGGTGCAGCATATAAGCAATATAAGGCCGAAATCTTTGTTTCTCCCACAGGAACATCAGTAATCCGGCGCATTGCCTGTGCTGCCATTTTTCCGCTGGTGCGCATGCACTCCCTTCATTTGTACGATCTGGTTCTATGATGTCATTTAGCATGCAAATATACAGGGTGTTTCATTTTAGCTGAACCAAGTTTTTCAGATTGCCCGTGGCAGATAGCACAATTATAATCCTTGATCTAAACTACTCGATGAGGCCGTTATTACTTCCACGAGAAATCAAAACGCCTAATTGAAGAATTAAGATAATTACGCTAATCGACTTTTTAATTTATTATTTTACGGCACATCTTTCAATCTACGAATTATAGCCGCCGAGTTCGCAAGGCGTATTTACTGGGAACGAATTCTCAGGATAGTAAAAACCAGTCAAAAGACGAGGACAGAGAAGAGACGTGGCACACATGACGACTGGACTAAGAACTGTGCTTTATTGAAGAACCCCGTCTCTCAGGAAAACCCGGTGAGCATGCGCAGCTCAAAAGCCGACACCCACACACGCACAAAAGTGATTGCAAAACGCCACGTAGCTAACGCCAGTGCGATAGGAAACTAAGTTCCTTCTGCATCAGTGAAAGAGAGGTAGAACTGATGCAATTATCCCCTTGCAAATTGATATGGTAAGCTTCGAGAATTTCACGCTCCGTCTTGCCCTTGCCCCTACCAAGGATTTTAACATTGTAAAAAAGCGGGACGCAGCTGCATTCCCGACAATGGCGAAGCAGATTTGCTCCATCAGAGGAATTCCAAGAATTGTAGTGTTCTCGCAGCCTCTCATTAATACACCGGCCTTTTTGACCGATGTAAACTTTTTCACAACTCAGCGGAAGCTCATACACCACACGTGTAGCACAAGGAATGTAACCGCTGTCATGACACGCGGGGGGTCTATTTCTGCCGCGCGCCACGCGTGAGCAAAGGCCTGAAAGTTTGCAGGGAGCAGAAAAAACAGCGTTAACGCCCTGCCTCGCAGCAACTTTCTTGACGTTGTGGGAGACCCTATGTACATAGGGCATCACTTCAAGTCTATTCCGTTCAGCCACCGTTGGGTCAGCCCTTTTTCGCTCTAGCCTCTTAATCTTTTGCAGCAAGGTTTCTGCCACTGCCTTCAAAAGCGCTTTTGGGAAACCAGCGGCCACCAAACGATCGAACTGGTTGTCAAAACTTGATTTTATGCTGTGGTGGCAACTCTTTTGCAAGGCATTTCGAAAACAATTCATAGCAATCCCTCTCTTAACGACTTTTGAGTGTGCGGACGCGTACGGTAACAACGCCTTTTTACTCCTCGGCAAGAAGCACCAGCACACATGGCCATCGTCAAGAAAAGTTAGTTCGATTTCTAAAAATCTAATCGAGTGGTTAGTAGACAGTTCATGTGTAAAGCAAAGTGCACTCGAACAAGCCTTAAAAGCCGTTAAGACCTGGTCTACTATGACAGGCAAGGAGTCATTCTGTGAAAGATTTAAAATAATCAAGAAATCGTCAACATATCTGACAACTTGGCACACACGTTTATCAAGAAGTGGAATATAATATTCCACGTCTCTTCTCTGTCCTCGTCTTTTGGCTGGTTTTTACTATTCAGTATGTACCAACTGACCCAGACTGATACTCTACTGAATTCTCAGGACTAAGCCAGTTTCGAGATAATAATTTTCAAAGAGTCCCACGAAATCAATCAAATCAAATCAATTTATTCTCCAGTTTACAAGCTGGACGGTCATTTTGGACTAAAAGCTACATATGTAGCTTCACGTGACCTTGATGACGTAACCTTGACGCGCACAGGAAACTGTGTGCGCACATGCACAATAATTCACATATATTTCCAGCTATCGCTGGAATTCCTCATAGACGAAATAGCTATGAATGGAAAGACAAAGAATATTTGCGTCACGGTGAGTTAACAGAATTGGAAAAAGTGTAAACAGAATGCATTTTAAACAACACTACAATAGCAATACTAGCTATACAATCAACGCAACACAAGCTATACAACATAGCATGAGACTTAATTTTACAAGATTAACATTTTCTAAGAAAACGAAACAGGATGTACAGTCAACCACAAAAGTTTGCGGACCACGCGAGCGCGTGCCAGACTGCCTATCCGCGCCACCTAGCGGTACGCCACCTAGCGGCGACAGGGGCGCTCTCCCGGATATGAGCCCTCTTGGTACTCGCCTGCCTGTTAATTTTTTATTCCCGTGCATGACATTGTTAGTTCGTTGTGTTGACGCAGAGCGCTGTCTGCGATAAGACCGCCACATATCTGGCTTGATAGCAGTATCGGAGCAATCACTGCAACCTTTGTCGACTGGTGTGCCAGTGGGTAGATAAGTTTCACGAAGCGCTGCGACGATTTTTTTACGCGACGTTTACTGGGGCACTTTGGTTGGCAGCACCTTGGTCCAATGAGTGTTGCTGCTTCTGCGTCTTGAGAGAAAGGGTAGGGAGGTGTTTCACTGTCATCAAAAATAAAGAAAAAGCGGATGCATAGAGAATTTTCTTTCACACATAGGCGCATCTTCGCATCAGTCGCTGAAAACGTAGTAGACTTGCTTCAGGCCACGTGGTGATTGCCTATTTGGAAAGATGCCGCTGCGTGTTCCACTTGACGAAAGAAGGCACATTGTGCGTTTATTTATAGAGGGAATACCTCAGCGCGAAATCTGCCGCCGAACCAACAGGAGCCGGACTGCCGTGAATAGGATTATTCAAGCTTTCCGCGACGATGACAGATTCACAGATATGGAGCGCAGTGGGCGTCCAAGGGCCACGACTGAGGAAGAGGACCGCCTGATTACGGCCGCCATCGTGGCTGATCCTTTTCAAAGTGCAGAGGATATCCGAGAAGCGCTCTCGCTCACGGTATCGTCTGAGACTGTAAGAAGAAGGCTGAGTGAGCTTGGCCTGCAGTCTTTCGTAGCAGCACAGAAGCCCTGCCTCGCAGACAGCCAGCTACAAGAACGACTCATGTTCGCTATAGCAATGAAAGATTGGACAACAGAGAAATGGGGCGATGTCATCTTTAGCGACGAGTCAACTTTTTCCACGCGCTGGGACCAACGGAAGCGGGTTTGGCGTCCACTAAACTGCAGGTGTGTTTACAGTGTATTGGCAGTTAATTCACGAAGCTAATTCTGCATCACAACATGTTTCACGTAAAATGAGCTTTTGGACATTACGAGATTTTTCTGTAGTGGTATTATGTTGAAAACATTAACGATTGTTTCATAGTACTACTTACTCTGAAGCTAATTAAAAGCTGCCAGTGGGTCTTTCAGTACTATCTAATGATGGTTGCACGTTTTCTATTGCAACTCTATAACAGCATTATAAAGTTCATACGCAAGAGGAGTCACAACATTTTTAGACGCGCCGCTGGAACCCAATTGTATGCTATTTCTTGCAGATATCTGCCTAATTACACACAGAGTGTTCTATCCAGTGGACGGTGTTCCATGAGCGTGTGGGGAGCAATCAGCAAAGATGGCCTTGGTCCCCTTGTGCGTCTGGAAGGGCCCTTCACTGCGTCACGGTACTGCGACGTCATCACTAGACACCTCGTTCCGTATGCGCTGGACGGTCCCTTCAGCGACGGCTGCTATTTTTTTCAACACGACCGCAGCCCGATCCATAAAGCACGTATCGTCCAGTCATTGCTAGAAGAACATGCTGTTTGCCAGCTTGAGTGGCCTCCATGTGGCGCCGACTTAATTCCCATAGAAAATGTCGGGGGCATGTTGAAGAAACGGCTGTCCACACGAGCCAACCGCGGCCGCACGGCCGATACGCTGTGGCAAGCGATCGCACAAGAATGGGAAAGCCTGCGCGGTCGACCGGAGATTACTGAATCTTTGTACGAGTCGATGCCCACACGCATCAATAAGGTGCTAGAAAACGGCGGACATTTCACTTCCTACTAGATCATTGAGAGACCTATGTTTCATGACACTTCTGTAAATGTCTTGTGAATAAATTCATCCCCTTCAGACACGAATTATGATGCACTGTCTGCAAATGCGTCAAATGCGCATGGGCGCATGGCATCATTTCAAGACGCTCACTATTACGTTCCAAGAAAGAAGACGAAGCAATCTGCTGTTTTGTGCGAGTTTCAGTAAAAAAATTAATTAGCGTATAACTCATTATCTAATTATTCTGAAATCCGTCAGCTTCAATGCTTGCATAAAAAGAATCAACTATTAGGCCCGAAACGCATGCACACTTGCTTTTTCGGTTGTATTCGTGTCGACCGGAGAAAAAAAAATACTCTTGACGTTGGTCTTGGAACGCGGCACGTCGAACGATTGTCTAACATGGTAGTGTCTCCAGCAAAGTGATCATCTGCAGCAATACGCAGGACAATGAAGTTAACTGACCGCTAGTTGTCCCATCAGGAAGCGGACACGAATGTGCACACTGAGTTTTAGGTCATTTGAAGAAACACGTGGCGTGGGACGCGCCTCCGAAGTTCGAGTCCCCAAACGAGGACGCCGTGTCGCAAAGGGTTATAAAAAGAGTCATCGCACCCGATTATTTCTTATTTTTCTAAATGTAACCACTATAGCAGCGCGGTGGTTCGGGCTTTGCGCAGCAAAACCTGGGCGCAGGCGATCAAATCCCGGCCGCTACTGTCACTTAGCGATGGGGGAGGAACGGAAAAATTCTGCCTACTGACTAAGCATCTGTGTCCCATGGCTGCCTCACCGCTCACTCACGCACTCACGAAAAAAAAACAGCGTGGCTACGCGAAAATAGAACTGATAACAGCCGAAGAATACGCTGTCTGATTACTTGTACTGATATTCTGCTCTCAAAATATAAGCAAGTAGCCCTGGCTAACAAAGAGCGCGTCACGTTGAAAGAGATAGGTAGAAAATATTTGCGCACAGTGCGAAAATAGACAGGCCATAGATTTAAGGAGGGATGCGTCTTCAACGTAGCGCTGCTGTCGATCGCTGGTGACGTAGCGGAAGTGTCGCGAAGAGGCTCTTGGCCACGCGCTCGCGTGGTCCGCAAACTTTTGTGGTTGACTGTACATTATATACTCGGAACCATACACACACAAAAAAATTATGGGGTTTTACGTCCCAAAACCACGATCTGATTATGAGGCATGACGTAGTGGGGGACTGCGGAAATTTGGACCACCTGGGGTTCTTTAACGTGCACCTAAATCTAACAACACGGGTATTTGCGCATTTCGCCCCCATCGAAATGCGGCCGCCGTGGCCGGGATTCGATCCCGCAACCTCGTGCTCAGCAGCCCAACACCATAGCCACTGAGCAACCACGGCGGGTAGAACCATACACAAAGGCAGAATAATAATCACATCAGATACATTACAAGCGACCAAAGTATGAGCTAGCTACTGAAATTTCTTGCTGAAATTATCGAATTTTTTGTATTTGTTCAAAGTTAATGGTAGGTTATGTATTAACGACTGACGCTTATAGAGTGTTCTGAAGTATGGAATTGACCATATCTAAGGATTTCTTGTGTTCGCATTAATGCGACGACGCTCTAAGGAGCCTAATAATTTTATGTAGTTTCAAGCTAATTCTGACTTCGGATGGCCTAATGGATGGTGAGAACGCCTAATTTAATATTTAACATAATTACGCTAATTAACTTATTATTTAATTATTTTACGGGACATCTTTCAATTTACGAATTATAGCCGCTGAGTTCGCAAGGCGTATTCACTTGGAACGAACTCTCAGGACTGAACCAGTTTCGAGATATTAATTTTCAAAGTGTCCGACGAAATGCATGGGCGTTCCAGTTAACTTTTTGAGGAAAACGCTGTTTTATTCATTGAAGCACAAAAGTAACTAGCCTTAGCGCTAAAATATTGCAATAGTATCGAAACTGGTAATAGTGCAATCGCAAAAGCGGTAACATGGGAATGGTTTGAGGAGTGGTTCTTTGAATAATTTATTTTTGTTTACGCGGAAACAATGTTCGTTTTTGCGGAAAAGAAAAAAAATTAGCGTAGCTTGCACTGGCGGCACAATGCTAAAGAGACAGCGGAGCTGATGGGCACCTATCTAGTCCTGGCTTTTGGGCTAGGCTAAGAACTACCAAGTCATCCCCAGCATTTCCCGGAATTTATTTATTGTTGATTGATTATCAATTAGCTATTCATTGCTATCAATTGTCTATCGCAAGATATTGGGCACGTATTTGGGCTAGGCTAAGCACTACCAAGTTATCCGAATTTGTTTATCATTGATCGATAATCGATTAGTTGTTGATTGGCTATCGATTGGTTATCGTAAGGTATTGGGCACGTATTTGGGCTAGGCTAAGCACTACCAAGTCATCCCCAACATTTTCGGGAATTCATTGATTATTGATCAATTATCGACTAGCTATTGATTGGCAATCAATTGCCTATGGATGACTAAGTTTAAGTCATCCCACCATTCTTAGCTAGACTTAGCCAGGCTCAGCTTCGCTAGTTCAAGGTGTATGTGCCATTGAGCTTGGACCCTTTCTGCACTTCTGCCAGGATCGGCCCACATTTTTCGATTCAGCTGACACATTACGCCCGGCTGAAACAGCTCCGCCGTTAAAAATGAGAACTTATTTTCTTTTACTATTTTCTTTGATAAGATATACACTCATCTGATAAGATATATGGTCAAGAGAGCGGTGCGTATCAGAGAACAAACCGGGATAACCGATATTTTAGTTGACATTAAGCAGAAAAAATGGAGCTGGGCAGGCCATGTGATGCGTAGGATGGATAACCGATGGACCATTAGAGCTACAGAATGGATACCAAGAGAAGGGAGCGCAGTCGAGGATGGCAGAAAACTAGGTGGGATGATGAAGTTAGGAAATTCGCAGGCGCAAATTGGAATCAGCTAGCGCAAGACAGGGGTAATTGGAGATGGCAGGGAGAGGCCTTCGTCCTGCAGTGGACATAAATATAGGCTTATGATGATAATGATGACAGTCATCTTGCACGTGTCACTTCAGCTTGGCACAGAGTGCACTGAACCATGCAATGCATAACGGTCGCGTGTGCTCGAAGGCCTACTTCGGCCCTTGAATGAGCGGGTCCGAGTCTGGCCCGGGCCCGCGGCTTCAAGCCCGAGCCCGCCGACAAATGCTTCAGACGGCCCGTGCAGTGCTCTATTGTCAACTACCTCGAACCGTGCCGTCATCCCGTTGCACTTTCGGGAAGCGTCACGCAGGGGCTCCACTCGCGGCACACGAGGTCGCCAACCTGGTTCGGTCACATGGTTGACGCGCCCCTGCGCATCACAATTGGAATGCGACGGCGATTGGATGTGGTCGGGGAACTTGAATGATGCCAGGAAAAGGTCTAACATCGCTTACTTATCCTCGAAGAGAGACACGTATCTTGAAAGCGATCTGCGAAACGGACACAACGTAGCGTGTGCTGAGCGCTGTGTTCGGGTTGAAGCGACAGACAGCACGAAGTCGTTCGCTGCTCCATTTTGAAAGCGATCGTCTTACGTGGCGGACGAACGGTTTGCGCTTTGGTTAAGCATAGTAATGCTTACGCATTTAAAATGATTCTTAAAAGCAGTTTGACGTGTAACAACATTATAATTAGTGTTATTTTGATACAGTGTTCAGTTTAAGAAATTGTTGAGCATGTCCCACTTCCTTTTTGAGTTGTTCCTGCCTTTCATTATACTTCTCTTCAATTTTTTACTTGAAAATTTTAAAATGTTGCACACTAGTGCCTAAGTCATATTTAACGGTGGTTGCTTTGGTTTGATATCTTTTTACGCATACTTTCAAGCGGCCCTTTCGCTACCCAATGACATAGAAGTGAATTGTATCGCCGTTTATACGAGTATTTAACCTTGATTTTGCTTTGAGAAGGAGCTTCCTAAAAAAAGACGGCAAAATATTGTAAGGGCGTTTTCTGGGCATTGAATTCAAGCACTTTATGATGAAACGATGTTATTCGCGTCATCTCTAAATTGTCTTTGGAATACATTCGCTATGCGCCATCAACTTTCCGATTTAATGAAAGAGGCAAAATTGTTGAAAATATGGCAGTGATTGCTAATTTCAGAGTTAATGACCAGCGAGTCAGGTGTACGGGTAGTGTTAACGCGTAATCTATAAGCATTTTGGTTCCAAGGGCAGTACAACTTGTTAACGATGTTTTGAGTTGTTCATAACCAAAGTCACTCATTGAGTCTATATATACGCTAGCCAAAAGCTGTCATCAATATTTAATAAATTGATGTTAATTCCACCCCTTTTTAAAGGTGCCGATTTTCTGTAGCTAACTAGATGAACCATAAGTGAACCGATCTGGATGATGGCGAGCGGTATTTGCGCCCCAGTACAAAATTTATAGCCAATAGACAAAAAAGAACGTGGCCAGCTTGCACTAGTGGTGCAAGGCTGGAGTAAACAGTGGAGCTGGTGATCCATCTAGCTTCTTCCAGGTTTTACTAGGCTTGGCTAAGTTTTGCTATTACCCGCCGTGGTTGCTCAGTGGCTATGGTGTTGGGCTGCTTAGCACGAGGTCGCGGGATCCCAGCCACGGCGGCCGCATTTCGATGGGGGCGAAATGCGATAACAGCCGTGTACTTAGATTTAGGTGCACGTTAAAGAACCCCAAGTGGTCTAAATTTCCGGAGTCCCCCAATACGGCGTGCCTCCTAATCAGATCGTGGTTTTGGCACGTAAAACCCCTTAATTTAATTTTTAATTAAGTTTTGCTACGAAAATCTATTTGCACGGTATTCCGAATCGGCTCGCCGACGAAGCGCTATTTCTCGCGTGGCCGCGCGACGCGCATCGATATGATCGGCTTCTTGTTCGGGTGTCCGGATCTTCCTTGGTCATCCCATTTCAAGGTACATGTACTCGCTACAGAGCCGACGGCTCCGACCATTATCTCCCCGGTTAGTCACGGCCAAGCGGCGTCTCCACACATGCCGGGGCGTGGCTGGTCGAAACCTGCCGAGTCGCCGCCAGAGGTAGAGTGACCTAGAATATGGGTCCAAAGCACCGGCTCCAGCGAGGGCCTTTTTCTGTGAACTGCCGCGCCGCTGCTGCTCCGGACCCGTGGGCTTTTCGCGCTCGCGAAGCGCGCGGGAAGGGATAGTCGTCTGCTACGCGCTGTAGTTTTTTGCGTTCATTTTCCACTTAAACTCTATTTATCTTCTACAATTTGGTGCTTCTACAACGAGGCAAACACGCCACAAAGCGCTGACGAGAGTGAGAAGTCTCGCGGCGGGCGCCACTTGGAGAAGGCATTTGAAGTTTAACACGCACCATCACTACCCCCAACGCAAACCGAGTTTACTTACTTCGCTGAAAGTATCACAGAAAAACGCAATTTAACAGTCAATTACCGGACTGCAAGCAATCAACAAAGATTCGCATGCAGCCTACAAGAGCCAACCCCAGCAATTCCGGACATCGCCTTTAGTTCACAGCTTTTACACCACGTGGCGTACGGACCTTTAAGATTCAAAATTCGCGCGATGACGCACGAAGTGTACTGGACGATAACAAAATACACGTTTTAACAAGAAAAGAAAAAAAAAAGGACCACGCCAACAGCTTTCACCGTCGAGCATGGACGAGCGCGAATCAGGAACGGCTGATCTGATAACCGCCGCGCATATAACACGAGCGGCCAGCTAGTCTACTGTGAATCAGCAGTTTTGCTGCTATTGATGGGCGTTGAGAGGCTCAGCCCCGCTTCCAGAAAGCGGGTGCAGAATCTTGAAAGAGCGGCCTCCGCCCCCCCCCCCCCCCCCCCCGCCTTCCGGCCATCTTTTCCTCGTCCAACTTTTTGTCCGATCGAATCAAAAAAGCGAAAATGCCCTTTTGTCGCTTCATTTCTCGAAAGCTGATTCTAAAATAATAATGTAAGCTTGCTAAATGGTCGCGATGGGCGCATGTTTCAGGATATGCAGTCGCACGATTGACACCCTTAATCTCGGTTGGCCTCAGCTTACGAGTCCATTTGCGCATTTGCGTGCAGGTGCCTGGTCGAGTTATGTTCACTGCCACGGAATTTTTGTTTTTCGAAGGCGAAAGCCTTAGGTGCATTGCTATATTTTCGGTGCCATTGGCAGTGACCTCGGCAAAACCGCGCCGTAAAGAAAATGGCCGACGCCGCAAAGAGTAAAATCACCTCAACAAATGCTCGGATTGACGTCAGTTTTCTGAGGGAGGTTCCTGTGAACAAAGTAAATTAGTGGCTTCGTAAAGAAAATTTGCTACATTTCAGCCGAACACCTTTTCTAAGCTCTTGGTAAGCGACGGGTGTAAATGCAGAAAATCATCTGTAACTGGTCAGTGTTCAAAGACCTGCTTCACTGCACTGTGGCATAGCCAGAACTTTTGTTCGAAGAGTGGGGGGCTCACGTTACAGCGCGGCCTCCTCCTTAGAGAATTTATCGAGGGATCAAATACATCAATGATAACTACATTGCCATTGCCAATGTCATAGTATATTAGAGACTGCAAACAAACTACTGAATGCTACCCACTGTCAAGTAAAATATGTATTTTTTCATAAAAGAATATATTAGCATGTCCCAAAAATTGTGGCAGAAATAACTGATATCAATGCTTCCGCGTTTTTTTGTCTATTCAATTAGTAAAGAAAATATCACACGAAGCAGCAAAGCAGTGCATACAGCTGGTGTGAAAAAAGTAAAGGCCATGAAAATAACAAGTTAAACACAAATATTTTGATAAATCCTTGTCATTAAAGAACCTTGTTTACTTTTTTGTACTGTCGCGAGCAGAAGTTTGGAGACCATGGCATCAGCAAAAAATTTAAATATATTCAAGCGCAGCTGCACGGCCCCGAATTGGCTTAATACGTTGTATTGGCCCATCACGCGCACGTAGGCTTGCGCTCTTGATTTCAGCCCGAATGCCCAGGCTGCGAAGGAAAAAAATAAAATCGTGGCAGCAGAGAGGCTCGGCCTTTCTGTACCGACGTGGGAGTGGCCCGCTACGTGCTGACGCGCGTTCCGAGAGACCGTAATAAAGTTTTATCATACGATCATACCATACCTTTAGTCTACAAACTTTTGCTCGTGACTGTACATATGCAACCGCCAGAGAAAAACCTCAATAACGCTGTCCTTCGTTGCAATAGATTGCGCATGAGCAGTTGTTACCGGTCGTGTATTGTAATTACACCGATAATATAGTCGCAACAGTGAGTACATGTAAGAAGCAGGAGTTCTGCAAGATGTACATTAGAAATGCGAAAATAGAATGGAATATATAAGTGCGAAGATACAAGTTGATAAAGGGCACAAAAATGTCACTGGTAACAAAATGCACTGTTTGTATACACAAAGCCTCGCAACAAGATGTTTAAATATATGCATAAGTATCCAATAAATCCACGTATTTAAGCAAGCGTCACTGTATGTAATGCGTCAAACAAGACAAATAGACATGTTGCGCAGCCATACATAGTAGTAGCTTTACGTATAGAAAGACAGACGATCCAGGCAAGAACAAAACTATGATCGCAGAAATCGTGATATGTTCCGGAAGGACCGCCTGTTGGGCTAGTTGGTCTAACATAGTTACTTTCAGTTTGGCAGAACAGTTTGGTTCTCCTAGAAGCTGACAAGGAAGGTGGATTTGTTGTGATGCCGAAAGGCATGTTCAATGAAAAAGCCCAAGTGGCAGTGGACAAGAACTTTGTGGCTGTTTAAAAAAGTGCAGTGAGGGTTTAGACTAAGTTCATCAAATTTTGTAAGGACTTGGAAGTGAACGCTCTTGCTAGTGCTATTAGAAATAGTAAGGGGAACAGTCTGAAGGTTTTCTTTTCTGTAAAAAACATAAGGTCCCTTTCAGAACCATTGTGAGCGAAGGGGGGGGGGGGGGGGCTTGGCAAAAGAATGTTAGTCAGTTTTTACTGAAGAGCCTTAAGTGACTCACGGTTGTTGATCCTTTCCGCGTGAGGAAATCTGAAGAAGTCTCTGAATATGTGAAACACAACGAGAGTATCGATTATGGTTTGTCTGTCGACGTTGAGTACTTGTTTTATTCAGTACCTCAAGATAAGCTTTTAGTTGCTGTTAGGAAGCGCATTGAACAGAGTGGCGAATGCGATTTCCAAAACTCCGCTTGCTTGTCGGTTCATTGTTTAACGCTTTTAGAATGTTATCTTAGTGAAACATTTAGTGTTTTTAACGAGCAGCCTTTCCTGCAACGTAGAGGAGTGTGCATTGGGTCTTGCGTGGCTCCGATTCTATGCGACACATTTTTAGCTGATATTGACAGTGCGCTTAATTTGGCTTTTATTTGGGGGAAGGTATTCAAAGTGTTTCGGTACGTCGATGACTTTTTAATTCTTTTAAAGAAAGAGGACGGTTTCCCTGCCCCTGGGAGTACTTTAGATGTTTTATTCAAGCTGGGCAGGGTTTGAGTTTCACTCATGAATTGCTTGAAACTGAGGGGTTACAATTCCTGGATCTCAGGCTGAAATTTAGTGTAGGCCATGTTCGCTGAGAGTACCTCCCACTGGTTAAGAAGTGTCCCCTGCCTTTTGACTCTGCCCGCCCAAAAATTGTAAAAAGGGGCATCGCATTACAATGTCTGGATGCTGCGCTCCGTAAGTCATGCCAGCATTCAATGCAGCATAGCTTTGACAATCATATTGGTCGCCTTTTAGCAGCGGGATTCCCTGAGTTGCTTGTTGTTGCGGTGGCCGAGTCTATCCTGCAGAGGGTAAAGAAGAGAGCTGGAGCGGAAAGGGCTGAGACCCAGCGATGGATGGCGAGACCCGTAGCCATGCTTTATATGCATCAGGTCTCGCACAACCTGAAGAAGGTCGCGAACAGGCATCGTATTCCTGTGGTCTTCACGGCTCCTAATAAGCTATCCAGGCTCTGCCCTCGAATTTGCGGTGACAGGAAAGGAGGTTGCCAAACCTGCCACGATAGCCGCTTCGTGGGGTGTGCGACAGGAGTGGTATAATCCGTCCCCTTGTTGTGCGGGAAGGTGTACATCGGCCAAACCGAACGGTGCATAAACAACCGGCTCAGGGAGCATGCGCTAAAAGTTAAGAAAGAAGAGGACAAGTATGCTCATTTGGTTGCCCACATCATTACGTGTGGTTGCAAGGCACGATTTTATGAGACCACTATCTTAGGCAAATCAACACACTACACGGCTCGAGTGGCTCTAGAAGCATTCTACATCCACAAGAACTCAGATATTTGTATAAGCGTAGCGCCAATTCTTTTGCCCAGTGCCGAACTGAACTATTTGAACTCTGTTGCCCGAGGCAGAAAGTACTGTTAACTTTTTTAGATTTCTTTTTATCACCTCGCATGGGAAAGGGACGTGACACTGGTGTACGTGGTTCACCTTATAAATCGGAGGGTTTGTTGACTGAAATAAACGGTTGGTAGTAGCGCTCGTCCGCATCTGTCGTGTCTTCGTGTGTGTTGAGCGTACTTTTTTGCGCTATGTCTGAAAGTAGCTCGTGATATGTACTTGGGCCATGCGGCCGTTGCGACAGCACCATATCGGTAGATAATAGAGGAATAATGCAGAAATCAGTACGAAAATGTATAATTTAACTGCCTGCAGAGCGGCGACAAATTTTCTGCACCCAAAATTAAGGAAGGGTATTGCTTCCGCTCAAAAAAGAAGTAAAAGCGGCTAGCTAAAAAGGAAAGAAAAGACCAAACGAAAGCCACAGATGATGCGGCAAGTTAAACTACCCAATATCCGAGTGTGTTTGTTGGGAAACGCCGCGAGGGCCGGGCTTTCAATAAACAAGATCGGTAAAAATTGGTTATTGATGTCCTCGCAATTTTCGTTTTCACACAATAATTTTGATCATGATGCTAACTGTTTGAATAAACGGCGAAAATTTCTGCGGTTTTAGAAACTTATGAACAGTCATACGTTTTCATAATTACGAGTTTATGGACCTGAAGGAACAGAACTTTTACTTGCATTGATTTTTGCCGCTTCGCTATCTAAAAGACAAACTTCACTCGGCGGGGAAGTTTAGTGAAGCGGTCAATGACTTCGGACACGTTGATGCCGAGGTCTCTGTGGACGTATATAAGTACCTGCCTAACAATGTGTTCCTCTGACATTGTAGAGCGCAAGTAGTTTTTTAGTAATCTCATGTAAAAAAAACACCGCATATCCACGGGGTGAATGATGAGTGGGCGAAGCTCCGGAGGGAACCATCGGTAAACCGTGAATCTTCCGTGTAATTCGCCCAGTCTCGCCACACTAAATCGAACAATTGACTTCCACCAATGACACGCGCCATATGTGACGTCATTCCTATTTTATAACAGCGCCCTTCATTATAATTGCACCATCTCCCGCTTAAGGGGACGCTAGCACAAACGCGTTAGAAACGTGCAGTACTCTCTAGTAAGGGGGAGAGGCCACAGCGTCTTACGCAGCCGTTTACACATGCCGGAACGTGCACCGCGTTTGCCGACGCCATCACATGACTGCTGAGAGAGTATAACCCCCGTATTCATTAACGCTCCTCGATTTGAACTTGACTTGCCACCGCCTTCAACGCGTTTCGAACGCGCTGCCCAAGGCGGTGGCAAGTCAAGTTCAAGTCGAGGAGCGTTTATGAATACGGGGGTAAGGCGGAGAGGCCACAGCGTCTTACACCAGCTTCTTACACGGGCCGTAACGCGCTAGCACCAATGCGTTAGAAACGCGCAGTCTTTCGTTAATGTTGGGTATTTATTGTCATCGTGGTGCGTGTGTCCATGTGCGCTTCGTGGCGTAGTGGTTAGCGCCGCGCGTTCGGAAGCGAGGGGTCCCTGGTTCGATTCCGCGCTGCGGAAACAAGTTTCGGAAATTTTTTTTCATAAAAGTAGACGTGGCTACCTACTACTACGACGACTACTGCTACTACTACTACTACATACTACAGAGGAGGGACAGACCCCCACCCTAAGGAGCTTCGCCCCTAAAATATACTATCTGCGCTGGAAGTGGTTACTGGAAGGGTGACTAGAATCTGAAGCCGTTTCTACACATTTACATAGAACCTGCAGTCGCAGTGAGAGAGGGCATCTATTCCGGCGCTAAAACCTAAAAGTACTCCTTCGATGTCGTTGGCATCCTTGTTTAGGTACCTTGCACAAACAGTAAACTGTTGGATACCGGCAATATCCGTCGTTTCGTCAGCAAATATGGAGAAGCAGCCAGCACCATTTACTTTTGCATCTAGGATTTCTTTGATAATTTCACCATAAATTTCTATAATTGGGTTTTTTACATCTGGGCTTAAATGCGAGGTATTACTGGGGCAACATACAAATGGTTCTTCAGATATGTATCTCCACAATCAGCTCGCAAATGAAGAAGCGCTCTGAAAATACCAATATTTTCAGAGGGGATTTGCTTAAATCCATAGGACCACTGTCCCTATGGTCACGGAGAGCCAGACCTTGTCGTCCGCAAAAAAGAACCGCCTCAATAATAGGCCGTTAACTTTCTTCTGTTTTCGCTTATTTTACTTTGCCTGCCCTGGTCCAGCTGATTGATCACATCGGGCGCCCTTCCTGGAAATGTTTGGAGAAAATTATCAGCTGCCAGCTGGCAGTCACGGTCATATTCAGTATTTTCGTGTGTGTGGAAGATTGCGAGCGCGGGCTTCCATTTCTGAAACTGCTTGGACACGAGGGCTCCAGTGCGCGCATGTTAGCTCAAGTTTATAAGAATATTAAACCCATAAAGTTCCAGAATTGAAAATCTAAAGCACGCCTTTGGAAATGTCAGTGCACCTTTCGCGTCATAAGTTTATGATAACTTTATACCCATAAAGTTTCGGAATTGAATTCCATGCGCTCCGTAGATTCCGCCGCCGCTGCGAGATGCCGCAACGCGCCCGCTCGCTATCCAAAAGCCCTTGAAAGTTTGTGCTCGGATGGGGCTCCTTGCGTTACGTGACTCCAGGTGCAAGGGCGTTGTCGCGAAATCCAGCCCGAGTTCGCAATGTTCGTGCCGAATCGTCTTTTCGAGCGTGAAAAAGACATTGTAGACAGAATCCAGAATGATTCCCGGCGTCGGTGGCAGTTTTGGTCGGCGGTGCATGCCGGCACGAAAAAATTTCGAGGGGGGAGGGAGGGTCTGAAGCCCCATCAGTGCTACTACTGCTACTACTACCCCTACTGCTACTACTATAATACATTATTATTAAATAATTATTATAGAGGAAGTACAACAATAATGAAAGCTTTACATGAGATCCAACGCAGTGTTTTAGCATAAGTGATGCGAATGTTCCATTGCGATTATAGAAAAGTTTTCATGCGTTAAATCTGTCGATTTGATGCAGATTGAAAGTGGAATCAACATACTCTGGCTTACTTATCGTGATTATTTTTTTTTCATTTACGATAAACCACATCTCCAGTACCAAATCTCTTAAGCAAACTTTAGTGGACTCTGGGCTTGGGCTCCCGTGTACTCGTGAGGGATAGTGCCCCTGAATACGCTGGGCCTCTCTTTTCCTCGCGCCACCGGCACCGCCGTTGGCCGAGCGTCGTCACGCCGTGACAAGTGATATAAGTCGTTCTACTCGGCAAAGAGCGGAGAACATGCGGAAACAACGTCGGTATACCACTTGCTTCAGCTCTTGCGCCATCAGTATCGGCAAAGGCGCGTTCCCACAACGGCGTCGGGAAGCACATCTGGCCGCTTAGGCCGGAGCAGCGGTCTCACTCCTATCGCGTGCACTCGAGTAGGGCCGCTATTTTGTAGCGAGGCATTATGACTTATTCTACTCTAGTCTTATCATCCACCGCTCACGGCCGGCTGATCCTGTTGATAACGCGAGCGGACCGTCGCTCCGACCACTGACAAAGCGCGATAAGCGCGAAAAGGCATTATTACCGGAAAGGCATCGCTACAAAATACCGGCCCAGTATACACGCTTGCCCTCGTCACCGCGCAACAACTATCTGCAGCAACTCTGAGCATGACGGGATGCCGCGCATCGGGGCTGCGCAAATCGCAATGAAAATGGGAAAGCTGTTTACTCTGTGCCGTGCAGACGGACCGTTGTCGTCTACAGTAGTCATTAATGCGAAAGCATTACATGAGCCTTGAGGTATAAAAGCCGGCGTCGTCCACAACGAGTGGTATCAAAAGTCAATGTGACGTCGTCAGCGTCTTCAATAAAATCAGTAGTAATAGAGAAGATAGTAAATGGTATGACAATGTTAATTAGTAGTAATTATGGGTAGGTATTGTGAAGTAATGTGAATTACAGTGAAGTTAATTAAAGTTACAACAAGTTATATTTGGGTGACTTAAGGTGGAGTCAATTGAATTAATGGGAAGTAAATTAAATTACAATGAATTAAATTTGGTTAAGGTGGATTAAAGTGGATCACCATATTAATTCGTAGCTACTCGGCGATGAGTTCTGAATGGTTGTGGTCTGGTGATTAATGAACGCAGAGAAAAGAAAGCGAAGGAAGGATTGCAAAAAGGTTGTAATAATTAAGAAGTCTTTATTGGTAATGACTAAGAGAAGTCATAATGATTTCGCATTCAAATCACGTAAGGATACTTAAGGTACAATTTTTTTGCGCATGGGCCACCACAGGGCTATCGCTTTAAACCCCACCGCGCCTCTACCCGCCATATACCTCTTTGCAATAAACCTTCGCTGTGATAGCGTTAATGATCCACCATTAAAACCCGCCATGTTTGGCTGCGTCATAGTGCACAGCTATCGGTTTAATATCAACAATCTTTTTACTCTTCGGCGCGAACGACCGTCCCATCCAATTATCCTCGCGTTGCAACGGCAGCCCCCGCCACATCCGAGTTGCACCCCACCGCCCGTATACTTCGGCCGGCAGCGTACTGCACTGTCATTGCTTGAAGGGGTCTGCTGCGTCACGGCGTGAAGCTCCCCTCGCTACAAACCGGCGTAGTTTCTGCGCACGCTAAGAGTGCATGTTTATTTCCCCTTAACCACTACGATTAGCAACATCTAGGTTTTAAACATTTAATTAAATTATAGGCTTTTACGTGCCAAAACCACGATCTGATTATGAGGCACGCCGTAGTTAGGGACTCCGGAATAATTTGGACTGCCTGGGGTTCTTTACCGTGCACCTAAATCTAAGTAAACGGGTGTTTTCACATTTCGCCACCATCGAAATGCGGCCGCCCTGGCCGGTATTCGATCCCGCGACCTCGTGCTCAGCAACCCAACACCATAGCCACTCAGAAACCACGGCGGGTCGGAGCAGATAGAAAATTGAAATGAATCACATGCATCAAAGTTTGCATTGCGAGTATTATGAAGGACAGTTTCAGTTTTTTTCTTGCAATTTATGATATATGACAGTCTTTGTGATGACTTCAATTTCCTGTATTACGTTTAGGCTACTGACACTGCACAAAATATATCTTTTTGTCATAATACGGAATACAGGCACCAGAGTGCGGCTCATAAACACATCGGTATAATGAGGTGTAATTTGTGGATACATTTCTCGGTATGGGTAATATAGGAGCTCCTTTCTCGCAAATATGTGTCTTGGTTTAGAGAGCTTGGGCTGAAAGTGGACTGATTGTCCGCGCTTTCCGTGGAGCTGCCGAAGTGACTGTGAAAGCCTTTCGCTGTGTAAAGGTGTAAGCCCTTCGATGCCAGGCGCCTGAATTATACACAAAGAACGCGCTCGTCCGGAACCAGAAAAGTCGCAAGCATCACGCCAAGGTCGGGATTACCCTTCTACGGGTTAGTCGCGTCCTTGACAAAAAAAGAAAAACCGGGGAGTGACAAGTCATTTTTAACGACGCGCTGTCGTTCTTATCGTGATCACAGATGACGATTGCGCCAACGTACCGCGCTTTGTCGGGAAGCTGTGATGGTTCATTCTTTAGAAAGGGTATTTTTTTTCCGCAACGTAACTTACGTCATCGGGGCAGATTTAAAAATATAAAGGTCACGAGTCAGGCGGTGGTACCTAGGTGAAATGAACGCCCGAGAAAGATGGACTTGTAGTCACTTTCTTTTGGAATAACGTTGCAGTTTAAAGCACAATAGAACTTCGTACACAGTATTTTTACCAACAGCTTAACAGAAGGCTATTCAGTCGTGATATTATTAAACTTATAACTTTTTAGCAGATACACTCTCACATGGCTTCAACATATATACAATAAAGGGCTCTGTAGTTTCCACCGTGACTTAACCTAGGTACGTTGGCGTACTTCATGCAATAATCCCAGTCAGCCTACTCACATATACATCATTACTAATCATATCTACCATGGCCTCGGCTACATCCGAAGAAGTAATTGCCTACCTCTTCTCATTGCTAAAGATTTGGTAGGCGTAAGACAGGCCAAAATTCGAATATAAATGCCCTGTATGGAATTAGCATGGAACCTTTAGTGATATAGAACGTATGCATTACACTCGAGTCTGTCCAGAAATGGACAGTAACATTAATTTACTCTGACTATTCATTTATCATCAGTGTTAATAAACAAAAAGCATGCTGAGCTTCTATCGCTAGGTTTGCGTCGTGAAGTCACCTGACCTTGCAGAAGTTCTACAATTCTACGCTCTAATATTCCATCATCAAGAGCTCGGCGCTTGTCATCACGTATAAGCTAAAAAGCAGCCTGGCCTTCAGACCGTTTAGTCAGCGTCCAAAGCTTTCGCACGCCTGAAGCTGAAAAAATATTATATTTCTACGCCTGAGGCACGCATCGTGGTATTCGGATTTACAGCGTATGCTGGTCTAGAGTAAACAAAGGTTTTGCATACTTTTACTGGCTGCGGGCGTAGCTGCGTTGAAAATGAACTTATTCGCGGAATCTCGGCCGCGTAAACTTTTGACGGTGACTGTGCCATTGAACACCTGTATTTTCTTTATTCTGCACACATTTTTTAATGAATGGCCTTCCAGCCAACGTCATGCAATGCTTACACCTGGTTAATTTTCAGGACAGCCATCTCAGACATGATGTATTAAGTATAAGAACTGAACTACTATGTAGTACGTCATTATTATCACCAATGAGGTGTAATAAATTTGTAAACAAATAAGGATAATAACATTGCCTATGAAATTTTACTCAAATCTCAGGACTACTTCAAAACTTCGCCTGTTCGTCTTGTGTACCTACCACCCTATGCTTTCTAGGAAACTGAACGGGCGAAAATCAAGTGTGAAATTGACATGTCCTGTGGCACCATGTCAGAAAAGGGAAGGTTTGGCTTAGTGGGACATATGAAAGGTTCAGCTGCCATTGTGCTACTCACACACGAGGAACGACACTTTGGCATTTTATGTATAGGCAACAGACAAAATGATAAATGATGCTCAGTGCACGCTGGCGTGATCATGACAAAACGACCGTACCGATGTGGGTCATAAACGATTCTAATAAAGGAACATTTCTGCAAACCCTCACGGTCCTTTCTCATGTTTCTTCACTTGTTCAAACATGTTAAATTTAGGGTAGAAGAATATTCTCGCAGAATTACTAAAGAATTGCACCAGTAATTATATCATGGTGCTGTGACCTGATTCAGCAATAGAGTTAGTCAAGAACAGAACAGCAGAATGCTATATGGCAACTTCGGTAATTGCAGTGACTTCTTGCACGACTTTGTGGGCATAACTCAAAAAGGGTGATTAGAGTCGTTCTCTATTTTTACACGACAGGCTACATTAACACGTCCCCAGAGTCTTTTCGCATAATTTCCAGTACTCCTCTGCGTAAGTTGTGGTAAAAGGGTAAAAGGATATGAAGACCTTTAGTATTTCTGGAATTTTGTGAAGGTATATGGGAATGGTTCAAATGATAAGACACGTGCGCTGCATATTGAGGGTAGAATGTTTATGTTTCGAGGTATCGGTTTGTACTAAGCAAACAAGCTTGTGCAATAATTCGGACAGCCTTCATTTGTACCGAAGATCAGGTATACACAAAAATTCTGCTTTGATATAATGCAAATATACTCAGTCAAATAGCTTCAACTGTATTCCTTTGTAAAATACTACGTCTGGGGCTGCAGCCAACTTTTCTACTTCTGTGTCTTTTAATTGCACAAACTGGACGCTAGTTATTTTTGTGGTACGTTTCAAGCCGCACAAGAGTCGCACAAACACGCCTTTCCCAAGACATAGCTGAAAAGGCAAAACATTTCTTAGTAATGCCTTCATAAATATTCACCTTAAGAAAGAAATGAACTTTCAAAACACCGTTACCTGGGTTTATTCTCCAAAATACAACATACCTAAAGTGCAAAAGGTGGTTGGAAGCACGTTCGCATGTTCTCGAATCCAGCCAGCTATTTTTTTAGGAAGACGTTGGTACAGTAGAAAGTAACCTAACAAGAACCGTAAGCAAATGACCTGCGTTTCGGAATATGCCATTCTGGCGAAAAACCGCCAAACTAAGCAGCGAAAAAGTGATAAGAAGCGTGGCGCAGCTGGCATCGAACCTGCGAACTCACGATCGTGGTATCAGTGATCT